>NW_020448307.1:11012381-11508638 GCF_003343035.1 Apteryx rowi
TTGCCGAAATGGCCGGGGGAGAATGGCTAAAAAAGCCGATTTACGCACGGAARAGGATGGGGATGCTGCTGGCGGCGGCGGCGGCGGCTCTCGCAGCCCCCAGAAGCGCTGGCTGAACACAGTGCGGTGCCTGAGAGGCAGGACCGGCTGCGCGAGTCCCCATCTTGCTGCTGCAGAGCCTGCCGGGGTGCCAGGCATGCAGGCTCTGATCACCACAGAGGGCTTGTGCCACAGAGAGATTATTTTTTAATACTGCTTTAACGACAGTACAGTCCTATTCCCATACTATATATAAAGCCTTGGTTTGCTGAGCATGTAAGGGACAAAAACCAGAAGACAGTGCCTTTGCTCTGGGCTCCAAGACTCTTCTGAGTCAACACTACATCCAAAAGATCTTCCTTTTGGCGTTTTGGGTATTTGGCATTTTTTCAGGGACAAGCTTCCAGTTCTTTTGCTCATGCTTCTTTTTAAAGCTCCAGTACAGTTGTTCAGATCTAGTGTGAAACGCAAACTGGACCTGTTACAACCTCCAGAGTAACATCTCTGCATGGTGATTGATGCAAACCTTGCAAAGGGCTTTCATTCATTTTTATGCAGCCCTCATAGGTTCGGATGCTTCTCTCTGTTAAAAAGACAGCGGTGGATATCCAAGGACTGTTGAAAGCCCAGTGCATATCTAGAGATATTTCCACAGTGGCCGCTGGCAGCATCCCTTTCCTGAACATCAGTCTGTGCTAAAAATGGACTAGATCTGGACCTTTCCTGGATTCAAATAACCACTGCCAATTCCTCACCAGTAAGCCTGCTGCTCTGTTGTCAATGACAGCTTGGGTCTGAGCTTGCTCAGGAGCACAGACTCCCCAGTATGAGCTCTGGCTACATGTTGGCTCCACAGGGAAGCTTGGACACCAGGTCTACACCGTAGCTCTGCTGCGATAGGTAGACTGGATGCACTAGGCTGGAGGCACTAGGGTCTGCAAACTCCAAAAGCAGCAAGACAGAGTCTTCGAAACTGTCTTCATTTAAATAGACAGCACCGCACCTGAAAAAATTTATTAATAGTTACTCTAGGAACAGACCCTTCTTCCTTTCCCTGTGTAGCAGGCTTCTACCTCAGCTTTAACTGGAACATTTTGCAGCCATGGTTCCTCTTTTTAGTATCTGTTGCTTGTCAGAAAGATTCAGTAAATTAGCATTCTTAATGCAGATCCAAGAGATTTAACAGCTAATATTACTCTGAGGCCGTGGGTGAAACAAGGTCAATTCAAGAAAACTGTGGCAGTGAAAACTGTTGTGAATTCTTTTTTTTTCTTTTTGCAGGGTTTAACTCATTCCCATTATCAGCCAGGCTAAGGGTGATGAGAATTCTGTGAATATTATGATATTATTTTAATTTTCTACTCTGTGTTGTCTTAGATCATAGAATAATAGAATAAGCTTATTTGCATTTGTCCTGCAGGTCTCTTTGCAAAAGAGGAAGAATGCTAGTGAGGAGCAGGCCACGTACAGGTRCAGATGTGTGCATCAGATACAGTGTGGGCATCACCTGTTTGTGGGCGTGGAGGCCAGAGCAAGAAATAGTGTCAGGGTGTTGTGAGGTGAACAGAACAATACACGTGAGCTTGTCCACATGGGGAGAATTAGCAGAGCCTTCCATCGTGCTGCAGAGAGCAGAGTTCAGAGAGCACAGACAGAGCCGCACATCACATGGGAATATATTCACTAAAAAATGTTTCAGGAAATTTTGGATTTTTCCAGGCCAAATTTTACTGTCTTCTAGCTATGAAGGCAGATGTGTCAGTGCTTTCTCACTGTGCAGGTCTAGACCTTCTAATTAAGAATAAAGCACTAGGAATAAAGAACTAGGGAAAAAGGTAATTGCCCACTGGAACAAGTGGATACTTGTGGATATTTAATGAAGAGCAAATGGATATTTATTGCAATTCTTCCTAAGTGTTGCAGTGCATCTAATCCCACATCTGGAAATGTTTGAAGGAACACTGGGTAATGCCTGGTTTGGGGGAGTAAGTTTGTGACTTTGGTAGTTCCAAGTGCTACCTGTAACATGTCAAAACCTACACTATCATTGGGTTTATTGAAAGAAAGTTCCTCAAAGGAACAGATGAAGAACAGGCAGGATGGGAAGAAATTGTATTTCGTTGCATATGGAACTTGGTGCTATGTATCAAATATAGATCAAATATTGATCAGCCCCCCTGGAGTCGTCAGCCCTCTCCCACAGAGTGTGAAGATGAGAAGCACTTACATGTCAGGGTGGGGGAGCAGCTGGCTCCAGTGCCAGCAGCAGCGGCATGGGAGCAGTACCTCTGCATGGGCTCTTCATCCCACTCTCCTCTGCAGGTGGCTAGTAGGAGCAGAGCAAGCAGGAACAGGGACCTCTGACCAGGCGAGCTCGGCTTTCAGGCTTTTCGGCTTTTTTGTTACCAGTGTGTTAGCATCAAGCAGTTGTCACAGTATGGCACCATCATTTTGAGATTCTTCAAGTATCTTGTAAATATTAGCRGGCAAACATCACCTGGGAGCATTCAAATATTATTATCCCCATTTTACAAAGACCCAAAGAATTTGAAGCCATGACACTGGATGTTCAAACTTAGAAATCTATGTCTATGTGTCCATATAGTAAATTCACCCAATTTTCAGAGGTTCTGAATATTTACTAATCCCAGTGAACCCAGCATATAATCTAACCCCAGAACATAGCCATAAATCAGGGGAACAGATGTATTTCATAAACCAGAGCAGGCTTGTTTGTTTCTTGGTGAGAAGGATTTCGAGGAAGGGCAGGCAGTATGATTATAACAGCATAAGCATTGTTTTTGCATTTATGTTAACACATAATGAAACATAGTGAAAGCCATAGTTGAGACACAGCAATTTATTGTTTTTAAAAATATGTATTGTTTACATAGAAATTCCTACAAAAGAAGATCCGAACATAAGACTTCACAATATTATCTTGTGCAATAGTAACTAGCTAATAAATATTACATTTACCTCATCTGAACATAAATATAGTYTCCAAAACACTGCCTAGCAGAGCGATATTGCTGCTGCTTAATAGCAACATCCTCAGGGCTAACAGATCCCTGGTTCCTACCAAGGCGGAGGGGGTAGCATGCCAGAAGCTTGACTTCGCGAGCCACAGCGAGAGTGCCTGCACTCAGGGAAGAATTATTCAGAGTGCTTCTGGGGTTATACAGATCCTCTAAGTGCAACCTGGACTGGGGGAAAAAAAGGGGGTTTTGGCCAGGTGTCCTCCAATCTAGTTGTAGATGTGCAGTGCCATGTGCTTAGGGCTATTGAAAACCTCATTGACTAAATGTGAACTTTAGCACCACAGGAACATGGCAGCGGGTTAACTCAGACTAAAAGGACAAGGGGGACAAAAAGCAATTCAGCTTATGTTCACTGTAGGCAAGAATTCAAAACCTCTTTATAGGTGCTCATATTCCAGCTATTGGTTCAGACTRTCATGATGTTTTTGGCAGCAGTCCTGACTTGAAGGTAGCACTCTGATCCTGCGTTTTGGCATGACCCACCTCTGGTCTGAATGTTAGGATTCACCTTGCCTAGGAGAATCAGTCTGGATGATATTTGTACAAATAAAACAAAGAAAATAATGTGGAATTAAAGCAAAGTAGGAAGATGTATAAGATAGGAACTAGTGCCTTGCCCATATTCACATAGCTGAAAAGATATTCTGGCTCTCAAAAGCCAGCCTAGAGCCGTGGGTCTGAAAAATACCAGCAATAAAACCTCCTTCTATGAAGAAAAAGTTTGACACAGGATAAGTGAGATCGTGRGATTACAGTATTTCCTTGTTCCATTTTTGTTGGCAAAAATCTCTGAATCCGGCTTCTGTAATGACATCAGAACCTGCTGCTGGAAGGTTGCAACTCAAAGGTTTTGTGAACTGCTGTCACATAAGGTTTACTCATGTCCTAGCTTCTCCAAACAGAGGAACATCAAAAACACATACTGCATATATACACATATCATGCACCAGTCCTCTTGCCTTCTCTAGTAATTCTTAATGCTCTGCAGAAAGTCCTGATCTTATTTACAAATTCTGCAGGACRCTAACCCCCACACTTTTGTTTTTGAGATCAATTATGTCAAAACAATATCTCTGTCTTGCAGTAAAAATTGCAGATTTTAACTGAAGTACCAGGAGATAGATCCTGTCTACACCTTCTTCCACTGTTGCCACATAATGTGGAACTCAGCATGAAGTACCCAGACAGTCCACCTCACATAGGACTTTCTTTCTTTCTTTTGTTGATTGTGACAATCCCTAGAGGATTCACCAGTTTGTTCACAGAAGAGAGAGAGAAGGCTTTACTTGCAATGATTCAGTTACTCTTGGAGTGGGAGAAAACATTTCTTATTATCACTGGAGTGCTGAGCACATAGTCTGCAATGTTTTAATCCTGTGGCAATCCTTTTGGAGCACTGTGGCTCTTTCCTTCCAAACACACTAGTTCAGGAGGAGGTTCCTGTGCCTTTTAGATATCAGATAATCAGATCATGGGATCTGTCTCACCCCTGGATCATAGCACTCTGCACTGCTGAGTCCGCCCATACTCAGTTCAAAGACTGGTGGACTTCCTTTCTTTATCTTCTGATGTTGAAAGACCGAAGAAAAATTTGATACAAACTTTAGGCTTTGACCTTTTCCTACCAAGAGTGTACATTAGAGAGCGTACATTTACATTAGAGAGTCCCACTTTCCCAGTCACTATATAAGGCAATCTGAGAGTATTTCAAGACTCTTCAACACATTGCTTTTTCTCTCCTTTCCTTACAAACTCATATGCACATACCCCTTCAGCTTGCAGGGTACCAGAATCCTGTTCTTGTTATGCCACAGTTTCAGAGAAAATCATGCAAAGGAAGAACAAAACCATCTTGAAATATCAACATCAAAAATGCAATGACTATATCCAGCCTGTTCTGTTGTGTCCCAGGCCTATTTCTGTTAAGAGCTTTCAGGTCCAGCCCACTCTGAATTAGACAGCTACAGAAACGTCTGATTGTTCCTCCTCAGTTGAAGACTTCCCCCCCCCCCCCAGGGAAAACCTTCATTTGGGAGTTCTCAGGACTGGAACAGCAATGTCAGGTATCTTAGTTTTGACACCATATCTTCATGAGAAATGGACTTGCTGGACTGTGTGGTTCAGAAACCTGTGCTGAATAGCTGGTTCTGTTTGTAAGATTTGTAACCATTCCTGGCCAAACCAAAAGTTTGTGTATGTCTGCTCTCTGGAAGACATGAGGATATCTGGTCTGTCTGGAATTAACGGCCTCTGCTGTCTCCTGCTCTCCCAGGAATACAGCAAGTGTCTATGGTGAAAGGATTCCTGTTAATGCTTTGTGTGGGGAAAATCCAACCATCTGTCCTCTCAGGACTCTGTTAGCTTCGTTTAGTGGCCAGTGTCGTGATTACAGATCAAACTCAGAGATTTCACTCAGCTGATACAGCAGAACAGAAAAGGAAGGCCGGTCATCTTTCCTCTGTGCAGGGGAGAGGGAGAGAGAGAGAATATTAATGTCAGCTTGAGAGGAATAGCAAGATTAGGAAGGAAAACCTTGTGAGGAAACTGAGTATTATCAAAAATAAAATCCATTCTTACAGAGAAAGTGCCAATGGCAGAATGAGTTTTCTTGTATGCAATGTTTCTTTTCTACTAGCAGTGAATTTTGCCTGGTAGACACTAAGCACCTTGTAATGGGTTGGCTATCATTTATACCATCCATATTAAAGCTGAACCCTACAAATACGTAGCTTTCTTAGAAAGAAAACTGTTGAATTAACTTGAGTTAGGTGAACTGCATAGACTTCTCAGTAAAATGAAGAGTCTATAGAGACAGCAGCTTAAATAAAAGGCAAAGAACCTAGAGTTTAACTCAGCTTGCTAACTCAGATGAAAGCTGAAAACTGCCTCACCTCCAGGATTTTAGCTTGTGATAGCATATGAAGTGTATACCCTCTCCCCCTAAAAGACATGGGGCAGAGAGCTCTTGTCTTTGAGAATTAGGGCTTTCTCATTAAAATACTAACCATGCTCCAACAGTGGCTCATGACCTCATAAATGGCCTTGGAAGCCAACTTCGGTTTGTAGAGCCGGAAACCTGCATTGATTTCTTCCACCACTTCTCCATTGGTGCGATTCTCATAGGGGATTTTACCTTCACTGAAGACCTCCCACATCAGCACTCCTAAAACAAACAAACAATGGGAATAACAACAAAGAAGCAACAATAAAATCCTCAACAGGCTCACAGCCAGCTTCCACCTGCTCTTCTCTGCAGCTCACTGTTGATGTCTGTTACTTGAAAAAGCTTTTTCACTCTGATTCTGAGGGCACGTCTGAAAAAGCAGGCCCTTGCACAGCTATACAGTTTGAGGATGCCAGAGAAAATCTCTGCCCAGCACTGAACTGTGTGGAGGTCCCAGTTTGGGTCAGCACAAGTTTGGCTTCTCTATGTCATACTTCATGGCAGACTCTAGCACAACAGGGACTCCTTTCCCCACTGAGTCAGATGAAGTCTAAGAGCGTTATGTATCAGAAATCAGTGTGCTGCTTGCCTTCTCCCAGAAGCCCCCTCCTTCCTCTTCTCATGTGAAGAAGAGGCAATGCTAGTGAATGTACTCCATCCAGATGTGTAATGAGGAAAAGAGAACTCTCTTTTTGTCACTGATGAAGTTTATCTATTTTTGCTTCCAGTTAAACACATACAAGAGAAGTCACTGACGTTCATGCCAACAGTCTGTCCTAAACCAGAATTTGATTGTGTTTTGGCAAGACACAGGAGCAGAAAAGCAATGTGAAATACTTCTCCTCATCTGCAAAAATACCAGGTTGTGTGATTCACTGAGATAAATTCGTGTGCAATCACAGTGAAATTTCAAAGGGATTACATCACATATTTTTTCTTTTCCTAACTACTCAAATAATTTGTTATGATTCCGGTTCAGATTAGTAGAGAAACTCATGCCATTATCTAGTGGGGTGGAAGAGAAACAGGCAAAGACAAAATGACTACAGAACACATTGCAGTTGGCCATCGGAGAGGCTCTGCAAATGGCATGAATACAAGGTGTTTGTGTTAATATTAGGTCTGATTTCTTTGGTCACTTAATATGACTGTCTTGGTAAACTGTGTTCACATTGTCATATTAGAAGAGAGAGATAGACAGGCAGATAGACAGAATGATCTGAAATAAATAACCCTGGGAATTTCTCACACCCATTTTTGTCTCTTGGGCACAGCAGGATTTCAGCCCTGGCAGAAGAGATGAATGAGCTGCAGAACGACAGAGCAGAAAGATTCTCAGAGTCATGAAACCATGACATGACAGGGGAATCCTCTTATGCAAACCCCACTGGATGGGGAGATAATAAGTCAGACAGATGTACAGCACTGGTGTCTGCAAATTTCACGAGGAAGGCCTGACCAGTGCAAACAAGTACTTCATTCAGCCCTGAAACTGGAGTGAGCCAACTTCACCCAGCTTGGCTTGACCAAAAATCAAACTGAGCATGCATTTTGGAGGCATCTGGCTCTTAAAGGGACCCTAAATGAAAGTTATCACTTATGTTAGTGTACAGGCCAATTTATGATTTGTGAAACAGAAGAACATTCTTACCAAAGTARCATTTCTTTCTGTGTCACAGCCACTTTCCTGTAAGGTGTCATAGCTAGCTGCACTGGCAAGTGTTAATCCTTGTTATTATGTGATAAGTGCTGACAGCCTCCTCAGCATGCCAAAGGACACAGAGAAATGGTGCTCTCTGATGCACGTCTGGATTGGGTTCTCAAAGGAGCTGAGTGGGTCTGAGCACCCAGCTCCCACTGCAATGCTAATAATCCCCCACAAAAATGCATAAGCTTAGCGAGTATGAAATGCACAGTAGAGCACAGTAAAGTGAGAGGGAAGCACAGAATTCACAAGCACAGGCTAGCAAAGGTTATAATCCTGCATTATTTACTGCGAGGCCCAGAGCTGAGTGGCGCCCCATTGACTGTGTGCTGTGCACAGCACACTGCACTGATTCATCCTGCAGTAGCATTATTTGCATGCTAGCTGGAGATGGGCCAGATACATTAGCGTGCCAGATCAACAGGCCAGGGAATAGCCTTTGTTATCTCTAGTGCCAATGACTTTGGGAAAAACAGACAACAGCTTTCTTATCTATGAGGGTCCAGAAGGGAGACCAAAGAACAGAGACAAATCGTAAAACAGTGCATCAGGGCGCAGGAAATTAGGTGAGAAAAAGTGTGGGCAGTGAAATAATATTTTCAGATTGACAAAAAATAAATGGAGTCAGCAGAGCAAACTTTGAACRACAGTGGGTATGAACAAAGCTTCACTGCCTGGGACTGACACGCAGAGAGATGGACTGCCTAAATGTCTCTCCTTTCCTTTCTTTATATAACCTTGCCAGTGATTCTCCAAACTTTTCTTGGACACTCCTTCTATATCAGCATGAAGTAGAGAGTGCTATTTGGTATTGTATAATATTGCACAGATACAATAGATTAAATYAACAGTATCTGCAGTGTTTCATAGTGTCTAAGTAGTTTCAGTAGTTTCCATCTGAACATGAGGAAAAACTTTTTCACTGTGAGGGTGACAGAGCACTGGAACAGGTTGCCCAGAGAGGTTGTGGAGTCTCCTTCTCTGGAGATATTCAAAACCTGCCTGGATGCAATCCTGTGCAATGTGCTCTAGGTGACCCTGCTTGAGCAGGGGGGTTGACTAGATGATCTCCAGAGGTCCCTTCCAACATCAGTGATTCTGTGATTCTGTGATTCTGTGATTCATAGTGTCTAAGTAGTTTACCATTATTTCTATTATTTTACTATTATTTCCTCTCTTTCACTTAAAAGATTTGGGCTTCTTTTTCTAAGCCATTATTCAGGCAAAACGCTATTGGAACCCAGTAAATGTACCAGTGTTTGGGAGATTTTACTTAAAGATTGAGCACTTAGGCTTTTCTGCGTTTGTTGAATTTTTTTTCATTTTAACTAGAGATTCTTACCAAATGACCAAACATCAGATTTGGTGCTATAGTTGCTGTAGGAGAAAACCTCTGGTGCAGACCATTTGACTGGAAACTTGGTACCTGTGGAGCTGGTGTACTGATCATCAAGGACAAACCTGGAAAAGGAATAGAAGGGAGTATGCTGAGTAACTCCCAAGTCCAAGTTACAGCCTTGCAGGGAGTGCGTGCAGCCTCTGCAGTGTTACCTTGACATCCCAAAGTCCGACACTTTGACCACGTGCGATTCCCCCACCAGGCAGTTCCGAGCAGCCTGCAAGAAAAGAAGGCATAAAGGCAAAAGGGCAGTGCTGAGAGACTATTACAGTCACTCTGTCACTTTTCTTTGGATAGACCAGATAGTGCTTAAAAATAGGAGAATAAAAGTGATACTACACCACATGAAGAGGGTGAGAACTTGAAGTTCTCATGCTGTATGTACATTTTACACTCAGCATGTTCCTGATGCCAAGAAAGCACCCAACCATGAGTCTCACCTGCAGGCCCTTCTTGCCCACAAAGGGCAGAGGAAGAATCTAAAATATCCACAATTACCCACAGTCCTTGCTCCCCTAAGGAAATGGCAGCAGTGACTGATGCTGTTTGACTGAACATGAGACAGCAGCTGCCCAGTTTGCAAAAAGCAATGAATTATGTATTGCAGAGGTCTGTGTTTGGCCATTAGAACCTCCACTTAATTGAAAGGACTGTATCAGCAACGCATGTTTGTGCATGTGTAAGAACAGCACCTGCTGGAGGCTTTGGTCTTTTTAGGAATCTTCACTGACTTTAGACATGAAGAGAGACCAGACCCTGGGAGCTGTGGGAGCTGAGGCCCTCAGGGAGGAAGAGTCCACTCAGAAAATAGCTGAACTTTTTGTCCTCCTTTCTTCTCTCCCAAASACAATGAAGGGAAATAGATTAGTGGGCACTCCGGAGGATGCTTTTTTTTTCCTTTAGCATTGGTGCTGCTTCTGCAACAAGGGGAGATACTGGTTCCTCTATCAACAGATAGGCAGGAAGAGTCTGAAAACTGAAATTAGGGAAGGGAGAAAGCACAGGGAAAAGCCCAGCTGGAGCAGAGAACAAGCCTATCTGAGGCAGACGTACCAGGTCTCTGTGGATGACTGAATTTTGTTCCAGATAAGCCATTCCTTCACACACATCTTGGCACATCCCCAGGAGGGTTTCTTTTGAAAAAGTGCCCCGTTGGCTCCTGAGGTAATCCAACAAGCAGCCATGCTCCATAAACTCAAACACCAGGCATATGGGAGTTTTCTCAAAGCACACTCCATAAAGCTGGACTAGTTTGGGATGAGACAGCTTCCTGTAGGAAGGAGAGGGAAGGTGGACAAAAGAGGCTGAAATCGGCTCAGTCCTTCTGTTCTTACAGAGAGTTCATTATATGACAACTGCTTTGTTACCCTGCTGTACTCCTCTCTGTGCAAAGACCAACCATGAAAGTCAAAAAGAGAAAATGTGTAGACCAAGTCTAACTTCAATCTCGTTTGGCACTAAATATCATCCTGTCTCAATGGTAATGGTCACCAAAAGATTTGTCTGCACAGAAAATAATCCAATCAAACAAAAAAACCCACATTTCTTTCTATTTTGAAGAGAGAGAAATATAAAGCAAGCAAATAAAGTCAAAAAAGCCAAAGAGAAATATTCTCAGTTGTGCAAAGCAGAAAAATTTGGGAAGTAAGGCTTTTCAATAACATTTACCTCAACTTGTATGAAATTTCTTCATCCAATTATTTTTGACAAAACCACTTCTATCTCCAGAATACACCAGCAAGGAATTCTGCCTTCCAGAACAGCAGAGATCTGGAAGACCATTCTGTATATTGATAGACTTATGTGCACAGTAATTCATCTACATTTTGAATTGCCCTCCCTTGTAACCACCAGAACTCACAGGTCTCTCACTATACTTTTTAGATAAATAGTAGATAATCCAGGATTAAATTCTCTACTCAGATTTCCGAACATTATCACAACACTTTGATTCAGTCTTGTGAATCCTACAGAGACCTATTTTATTGGTGAAGCTACTACTCACATCATGACTTTAGCTTCTTCAATGAAGTCTTCTTCAGACATTGCTCCTTCACGAATGGTCTTTATGGCTACTTTTGTCTTGTCCAGCAAATAGCCAAGGTGGACCACCCCAAACTGCCCACTGCCAATTTCCTGTACACAGGTGAGCTCACAGGGATTTATGACCAATTTTCCTGTTGATCATAAGGGAGAAGGAATAAGGATCTTACAGTAAAATGTCAAATGAAAAGCTCTTGTAGGTTAAGCATTGAAATGGGACTCAAAGTGAGACTTTCTGGCTCTGCCTCACATTGTCTGTCTRACCTTTAGCAGCTCATTTAACCAGTCCATGCTCCAATTCATGCTCAGAAAGAGGGATAAAAACTTCCCCTTTCTTTCCCTATTTGTTTTGTCTATTCAGTTCTTCAGGGAGGATTGTTTCTACCATGTATATGTGCACTATTAAGCACAGCCTGCTTTTGAGTTCCTTGATGTCTCCAAGAATTACAATAAAGATAATACCAGTAAAATTCTGTAGACAACTATACACGGGTGCAAGCRTCTTTCAGCTTTTGCCAGACTGAGCTGGACTCTTGCTCCCATCACCTTTGTTTAGCATTCATTCCTATAACTATWACTGACTTTAATGAGAGTCTAGAGTGCTCAGCATTTCCCTCAAGGCATTCAGGACCTTGCAGGATCAGCTATTTCAGTCATCAATAGTAACGACAGAGATGATAATTTAGGGAATGGTTCCATATAAAGATATAAAGACTTGAAGAAATCTATGTACTGCTGGGATAGTCACATGAATATTTATCAATACCCATGGGAATATTTAGGATCATCCAGCTAACCWGGGAGGAGTGTGATCCCCATATGGTAAAAAGAGTAACTCCATACCATAGCTCAGCCCTGCAGTGATTGGGGCCTTTTTTCTCCAGGGACAGACGGCATACCGCAAACGAGTAACAAGACCTGAATAACAGAGTAAAAGATGGGTTCCAGTTATTGTCACTGTCATGGGAAGTGCAACTGTCATAACCCTATAAGGGGGACTGGATACTGAAGGCAAATTTATTGTACTGAGTTTTCAGCTCCACTTGAGGGCAGCTGAACCTCTATTCAGACTGTGATTTCCTGCCTTCTCAAAGGAAGCCAATTCTAACTGGTTTCAGCTTATTTCTCATTTTTGCTCTGTCACCAAGTATGAGCTCTGAGTCTCTAATAGCTCTGATGAGATGCCAAATTGTACCTTTTATTTGTAGGATATTTTGGAAGCCCAAGGTTTCCCTTGGTACATTGGAACTGTAGGGCTGGAAGACTTTGATGGCTATGGATCCTGGCCATGTCCCTAACTTGTGTCAAGTGAAAGCTCAGGGAAATATCACCTCCTAGGCAAGAAGGCACTGCAGTGTAACTCTGCAGGCAGCTTGGCCTGGCACTGGTGACACACCTCCATGAACTTCCCAGAGAGTGAAAGTCAGCATGGCATCTGCATTGGTCACACCCATTCTTAAAAAGAAGGACCCACCAGAATGAAGGTGCAATGCTAGAAGCAAAGACGAGATTATCATTTTCCTACCATCCAAGTGCCAGGATAAGTGAAAGAAAATATGGTGCCAGTTAGCATTTTGTTGTAAGGGCAGAAGGCTTGAGAGCCTTTTTTCGTTCAAAGTCACCTAGCTGTGTGGTAAAATGGCATCTCCGCTGGTAGGTGTCAGCCTTCACTCACCTCCTGCATTGTGCTGATGGTAGTTGATGAGGTCAGGGATACAGTCAAACACATGCTTTTCTGCCAAGTAATACCTCTTGGGAAAGTCATTTGTCTCATTGATGTGATAATGCTTTATAACGGGATTGTTGTCTGTGCTGAAAAAGATGAGGTTTTGTTTAAGGAAAACTATTTGCAGTAAAAAGATAGGAATTGTGGAGATAAAGGGAAGGGTAGAGGGCAAGCAAAGGAGACCTTCTGCACGTGGAAAGAATGAGAGACGAGCAAGGAGTGATCTACAATTGCTAATGAAAGCGGTGTACTTGTGTGTTCTCTCTCTCGCTCATAGATGGTCTCATCTCTAGAAACACTGAGGTTTCCAGATAAGAGCAGGTTAAGGTTCTCTGCCATCTCTTTCTGAAACAAAACTTTCTGCCCCATCACGGAAACCCTTTCACTAGTCCTGTATTATGCATCTCTGACTAGATCAGCTTACAGTCCATGTTGATCCTACAAACACTTTAGCTGTGGGGACAACTTCATCACACGTATAACGCCAGTAATGTCTAAGGGACTATTTATAGGCAAAAAATTAGATTCAGGGAGAAGTGGAGCCTTTAACAAACTGCTTTGCGAATGCCAGCCAACTCTTCTGCTTTTTTTGGAAGTGTTTATCATTTTCATTAGCCGTCTGCTCTCTCTTTATAATGCCAAAACAACTACAGAGATTAAACTCTCAGAGAAATCATTTCATTGATGTAATTGATGCGAAAAGCTGTTGAGCTCAGCTGTACCTTAATGCTTTGGTGAAAACAGAGACTGTGTACATGCCAGGCTGCCTCGAATCTCTCACCATGAAGGCACCTTCCTTACCCTGCAACAGGAGCAAAGCGCAGAAAATTGGTTAGAGGCATAATGGAAAAAAGAAGCACGCTGTTGGCAAAGCTCTGCTCGTCTTAACCCTGTCGACTGCTCTGTCATGAAAATGTGCTAAACATGTAGGAAAAAAACGAGCCACCAGCTCACTGACAGAGGTTGCTGCTTTCCATGCACAGCTCTGATATCTGCCCAGAGCCTACAGGTACACCCAGCTGGTCTCTCTTGGGTGCCCCATATTTTTAGCTCAGTTTCCTGAGGAAACGAGACTTATGTGAGCATGCTGAGTATGTGTGGGTGTGGGTACACATGAGTATGTGTCTCTCTGTCCCTCTGAGTGTCTGCCCTAGAAATTTTGAATCCACTGATTGATTTCAACCTTATTTGACAGAACACTGGTGATATTAAGTTCACACAAGCTTCATGAAAATGGGCAGCCAAGTAGAAAGGCAAACCCCCCTGAGTGTCCTCCACTGAGAGAAGAGCTACAGAACGAGCATGTAATTTATTAGACACCAGAGAATCCGTACAGGAGAGTATGAAAGATAATTTACAAACGCCCAGAAAYGGGAAAAGCTTTGGCAAGATCTTGCTGTTTCATAGATACCCCAGTCATCCAATATCTAAACGTAAAAGCTTAGGAAAGCAGACTTCCTCTACTCTGGCACTCACAGAACTGTTTTCAATATTAATTTTTCACTGTAATTGTTTTCTGCTGATCTGAATGCTAAAATGCYTGAGAAGTATCACAGGCCATGATCCTGCAGTGCAAAGCATTAATGGATCAGATGGCAAGGGAGAAGGTTTAACATCACAATTTGGATGTAATGCGCTGTGCTGACCTCTCTTGATAATAAAAATAGCATTTTTCTTCTGTTTGCAGATAAAGATGCCTTTCATCTGGCATCCCAAGGGCCTGATTACTTTGTTCCGTCCTTTGCTTTACATGGTAGATTTCCTCCATTTGTATATGTCCTCTCTCCAACTCCAATCTATAAACATATCCACCTTCAAGTGGACTTTCTTTGTTTCAACACTGTGTTAGTGTTTGYAGTAGATACACAGAAAGCAGGAATGTCTGTTGTCTGATATAACTGGAAGAATTACATCTATCTACCCACAATACCTGGTGCAAAACTAACTCAAATGCACCCTGCCTTGTCCTCTTTCCTGACTCCCCAGCTGTTTGACTCAGTCTCCTGGTGAACACAGGAGCCAAAACTGCTACTGGATCCCCTGTGTATGAGCTGCTGTCTTTAGTGAGTGACTCTGCCCAGCTGAGACTGGGCCACTGGGTTATAAATCCTCCAAGGCTCTCTCTTTACTGTATGTCTGTACAACATCTACTCTATCTGTACAATACAATATCTAGAACAGAAGCTCTAAAGAGGGTGTCTGGATGCTGCTGTTAAAGTGTCTGTATTACGAATAGTGAGGACTTTAGGACTTATCTCCCTGGAAGGTGTGGTTTGTCCTGAGAAGGTCCTAAGAGGCATATTAATTTGGGCACGGCACSTCTCTAATGCTGTACGTGACCATGGTCTCTACAAGTTGCATTGTGTCTGGCTGCTTCAAAGTACAGGCAGGAGAGACAGGGTTGCTTGCACAGGCAGACAAGTATTGAAGACAGCACCCTGCATGAGTTATTTCAAGCACTGTTCTTGCCCTTCCTTCTCACTTGATGGGAAGGCTGGCCAAAGATCACTTGCAAGCTTAGCTGCATTTTCTGGAAAAACTGTGAGGGTGGAGAAGTTTTGAACCAGAGATCTCCAGAGCCACATGAGGCTAGTTGCCACAGRAGTGTGGCACTGGTAGGACCAAAAGGCAAAAATGAGCTCAATAAGCCATGCATGGGCACATCCTGTAGGAGCTGATGGGAAATAAAAGAATTATTAAAACCACTCAAAAAGCTTTTATTTCCATAAAATACTATTGTTCCAAGAAGAAGCACTTCATTCAGGTCTCCTGTTCTGTTAGTGTAAGAGCTGGTTTAAAAACTAAGGTTGCGTTTGTGTGGAAGATTTCAACAAAAAGTATATTCTTTTTATTTTCATTAGAATTTTCACTGGGAAACTCTGACTCTACTGAAAAATCAAAAATACATGCTCACATGCACACAGACATACAACTTAAAAAAAAACCAAACCCATCCTTTTGGCTTTCACCCAAAATATTTCAGCATGAGGCTGGTTAGAGTTTCAGCTCCTGCTATTTGCAGGCCTCCTGCAGAGACAGAAAGATGAACTAAATACATGGTTTCTGTTGACACAATGTTCTGAAACAGTGTTTTCCATCAGCCCCAGTTTTCGGGTGTGTTCGACTGAAGAAGGGTGGCACAACTGGCTGCCCACACACAGCTCATGCGGAGGCAAGGAGGGTTTGCTAGCATTTTCATTCCTGCTAGTCCTTTATCTTGCACCACACACTAAGAACAGACGACAGCAGCACAGCAGGAACCCAGGGCTCAGCTCGCTCTTACACAAAGCAGCCCTCGCAGTCCTTTCCCCATTTGTCATTAATTAATTATTATTGCCCATCTGACCCGCACATGACACTGGTTTACCTCATCCCTGAGGAGCATTTCTGCTTTGCTTCTGCTCATGTTCTTATTGTACCACCTGAAAACATCAAAAGACTCTGAGTCAGCATTTCTAGGCTGTTAAAGTTTCTACTGAAAAGCCTCTGGATTGAGAGTCCCAAGTGTTAACGACAACAGAGAATGTAGGGTAGGGAGATTTGAGGCTTGTAGCTTCTGTAACAAATCCAGGGCTTTTAGGGGCACAAGAAAAGCGTAGGCACAACTTACTCGTATATTTGCAGATTGTCAGGTGATTTTTCCACCAGGTAACTACTTGGCACATAGCCTTCATGCCTGTTAAAATGCAAGAAGGAGTGAGTGTGCCAGACAGATGGGATTTTCTCTGCATCTGTGGGAGTCAGCTCTGAAAGTTTTTGCCTGCCAGAAGTCTTGCYCTTTACATGATATAAATGCTGGTTATAACGTATTTAGTAGGGTTACTGGGAAAAGGAAACAGCTGATTGCCCCTCTAAACACCCTCAGATCAGTAGCTGTGTTTGTAAGGAGGTGCAGCACTAGATATCCTCCCCAGTCTGGATAAACAGGGGTGGATTAAGAACTAATGTACATACTAGGTTCTCCATCACTGCTCATGCTGAAAATCCTACAATTTCTTTTTTGTTAGTTGTGTGTATGTGTCCCCACAGGGAACACACAGATCTGTTCCGTGTTTTGTGGGTTCCAATTTTCACARTTTTTTTCCCCACACATATGCCAGTGAGTGTCAGCCTGAACTAAGGACTGTTCTTTTTAAAATTAACTTCTGGTCTCCTTTTCTTCAGCTGCCTGGATACAAGCAGCATCAAAGGGAAGAACCCCCCATCACTCTTTTTGTTAGCTGCCCCCCTTTTTCTCCATGTGTCAGAAGATAGTTCACATATATTATACTAGAGTCCAGCATATATTTTAATGGAAGATCAGACTGGATTTAGAAAGGATTTGTAAATTGTCTGTGGAAAAGAGACTTACCCATTCTTATCTTGAATCAGCCACCAATGTTCCTCAGAGTTATCAATCACATAATATTCCTCATTATATTGTAATGTCAGCTCCTGTGGATTCTGGGCTTCATAGTCATATATGGCCAAGACTAAGGCATCCTTTGGGTCTAGCAACAACTTCTGCACAAATTAAGAACAAAACTGATGATATTCATATTCATAAACACCAACAGCGTAATCTCTAAAAAGATATTACATTACCCCGTTTGATGGGTTCAAAAGCCTCAGCATTAGGAAAGCACCCCAGAGTGCCTAGCGGGGTATGTTGGCAACACAAGAATTTGTAGCATTTCTGAACAATAAGTTTCATGCACAAATTTCTGTTGCATAGAAAATAGTTATCTACTCCTTCTCTCAAGCTTAGGGCAGGACTGCCTTTGAACTATTCCCCACAGGTGTTTCCTAAACTTTTCTTAAAAGCCTCTGTCCTAACGCCCTGCTGACCCTACAATAAGGCCTCCTGCGGTAACCACCACCTTACTTCTCCCTTGTTATTGTGTAAGCCTATGACTTTTTGTCCCTCCACAAATGGGTTTGGAAACCACTTACTCTGTTGCTCTTCACAGCAGCTTTTGCAGATTTGAATACTATTGTCATATCCACCCCCCTCCCAGGTTTCCCTTCCTATGAATAGGAAAAAAAAAAAAAAACCTTGAAGCTTCTCTCACTATTGGGGAGCCCCAGCTCACTTTCTGTAAAAAAAAAAAAAGCTGTCTTTGCAGGACTGAACACCACTGGGATGCTGCTAATTTATAGTTTATGAAAAAATGCAGAAAAGGTAAGAGAAAAACCCAGGGAATGTTATTACACATGATATTCCAGGTCACTGAACCATGGTGAACCTAAATGAGGACATTCTCACCACTGCTAGTTAAACATACAGGACACGTGGAAAGCTTAGCATGCTTCACTGCACTCACCCAATTATCTTCAGGAGTGGGAGGAAGAGGCTTCTTTGAGGCTGTAATGAAACAAGAAAGTTAATTTGCAGTAGACCTGGACAAAACCAGCTGACAAACCATCAGGGTAATATAATATATAAAGGTGATTCAAAAATTGTGAATAGCAAGTCTTGGCCCTTTATGTTTTTGGAGTAAGACATGCCAAAAGCTAGAACCTACACAGTGACTGTCAGCCACACAACATGGATTTGAAACTGATGTACAGATTACACAAGGAATCACCCAAATACCAGGGAAAAAAAGTCTTGGGTAAAGAGCGATTGACTTCTGTATCTGGCAACAACTTATATCTTTTTCAGGAGACAACATAAAGATTAAGCTTGGCCATTGAAACCACAGTGGAAATATGGTTAGGACAAAATAGGATACACAGGGGTGAACATATATCTTAAGAAATTTGTTATTTTGATTTATTAATTGACCATGGCTGATCAAATTCTTAGTTTTCCATCTCATTCTGAAGACAGCAGCCAGCATCACACAGAGGAAATTGTTAATTCAAAGCAAATACCATATACAGTAAAAGATGAAACAGTATAAGGAATGTCCCGAGAAGTCAGCAACATCTATCCTGATGGAAATGTAATATGATATACTTCAATGTTCTATATGACACAGACTTAATCCTTTACTTTTGCTTAGAATAAATATTTCCAAGGTCAGGATGCTCAAAATCCCATACCGTTTTTGGTGGGGTCATACTCTACACAGCCAACTGCCATCTTCTCTGTCTGATCACAGCACCTCCACTTGCCATCCATCCAAAAATTGGGATGATACTTTTGGACCAAACTATTGTTGTTTCTGGTTTCTGGAAAATATTAGAAGAAGAAAAAGAGGAGGAAAATGGATTTATTTGCATTGACATCAGCTCTGAAAGAGACATGCAGAAATGAATGGAAATAATCTGCAATTTAAAGAAGCTTCTTTTTCTTTTCAAGACAGGCTTTGGTGAGTATTTTCAGTCCCCAGTGTTAATGTTCTCCTGAAAGGAGTGAAGTCATCATCAATATGGAGGAATAGCCTACCTGATGCTGATGGAGCTCGTACGGCTGTACTGCAGGAGAACAGAATCCTACCAAAGCGACTATCTCTTTAAATTGTTAAACACGAAAACCACAGAAGAAATGTCTTATAAAAACCTGGCATGCTATGTACTGATGATTCTCATAAAAGACTTTAGCTCTACAGTATGTATATATGTGTGACACAGACACTTGCTGCTTTGGCTTAGTTTTTGGAAGGAGCTGTACAAGCTGGCATTCACTGGTTGTCCAAAGGAGGGGCAGTCTCAAAATGTTAAACTAAAGGAGGTGATAAAGTAGAAACTTCGAACAGGTGCACTCCAGAGAGGGGCTAACTGGTTACAAGAGTAAGTGCATGAACTTAATCAGGCAAAATGTTTTCAGAATGAACAATACACCAGCTTGTGTTATGAAAAAGGAGAAAGCTATGAAGGAAACCTGGTGCAATTTTCATGTAACTAACAACACCTTCCTCATGTTGAGTATTATGTCTCACTTTGCAAGCAGTGGTTAGTTATTGTACCTTCACTTCAGAACCATTGTAATGAACCACAGTGTAATTCAAGAGGTGAACAGGAAATGAAAGCTACCCACAAAAATGTTTCTTAATAATCATGATTCTCTAAGAAGGTTATCTAAACAGAGAATCTATTAATTAGAATTGAAAAAAATCTTCTACACAACAAGAATTAATTCATATAAAAATAATTAGCCAAATAAAAACCCCTCATCTCTTYCTGAATAAGAAAACCTCAAATTATAGTAACATATTAAAAGTTTATCCTAAAAAGATGAAAACAGAGCATTCCATAGTTCCAATATGCCCACAAGATTTGCAAACATACTTGATTTCATAATGGCATTCCCAATTATCACTTTACAAGCTTAGATATAAGATATTGACTCCTCAACCTGTGCATTTGCTCTGCATTATTAGCTGTTGGGAAAACTAATCTTGAATAAGTAACTTCATCAATTAGGTGGACACTGAAGTTTTATTACCTTCCTTCAGAGTAAAGACCCATCTCTGCCGACTCTCACGATTGGGTGCAAACACGTAGAGTATGTGGTTATCATGGACAATCTGTAGAGAGGAGGAAAGAAKGAAGCAAGCCATTAGGCAATCGCTGAAAGAAACAGGCAGCAGCCTCCATACCAACAAATTATGTTCAAAATGATGACGTGGGCAAGTGCAGTACTCTAGTTCTGTCCAGAAGCATCTCATAACCTTGGTGACTTGATTGTTTAAAACTGAGTGGAAACCCTGATCAAGAAAGAATTCTAAACAAATACTATTTTAGATCAATTTTATGCTGTTAAGAAATGCTAGTTAAATCAATGGAGATGTAGCAATTTTAATCAGCAGAGAATTCAGCCTATTACTTGCTGATTGTGATTTATTCTTCCAAAGTATCTCTGGGAAAATAGCATCTGTTTCTTAGCCATTTCTTGTAAGATGCTGCCACTTAAAATTTGAGAACCAAATTTAGCTTCTCTTGTGTCAGTATGAACCCCAAGCAACTCTTTGGAGACTATGTGGATTGCTAAGGATTTTCTTCAAACTTTTTAATAGCTTKCACTCTAGGATTGTAGAGGAGAAACAGGAGGCTAGAGCAGATGAACAATGAGCAATCAAGATGCTATTTTCATAAAGTTGTCCTTAATGATGAACCAACGTAGGAAGAGAAACACAGAACATTTGTGAAGTTTCAGACCAGAGAGTAAAATCATTACAAGAACCAAAATGACTCAGAAATTTAATTGGATGACTACATTTGGGCCTAAAATTCAATGTAACACATATTCTGTATTTCTCTTCCAATATGTATCTCAATAATTTAATTCCAAATGTGTCCAAGTCTCTTTGATGCACAGATGCTTTAAGAAACTTTGACCATTGTCTTTAAACAGCGGTTTCTACAGGAAAGCAGCTGGTTTTTAAAGTTTGTCTAGTAGTGTAGATGGGGCAATGATGATTATCACCTAAAGAACAGGAAATATTTGTTATCTTTTGACCTGAAGCCCTTGCAGGCACGCACGGACAGCCATGTGACTCAACAGCTTTGCTTGCTACAGAGAGATAAATTATAACCTYTCTTACAAAAAATAATAAAAATAATGGAGGAATAATTCCCACTCATTTAAAGCCACTGCTGTTGATACTATTATAGCAATATTAACGTTGCTATTACTCTTGTGTGATAATGTTTTGAGAATCCAAGGTAGATTTTGAAATCTGCAGTAAGCAGATCTCCAAAACGTGTAGCCACGCACACGCACGAACGCACAAAATCGCTCACTTTATGCTATTCTGCAAGGGGCTGACTTGCCAGAGGAGCCACACACAGAAAACAAAACCCCGTTATTATGTTACTCCCTGTGCTTTGGTGGTTCCACAGAAGATTTACAGCTGGTGCAGCTGAGGTATTTTAAAAAATAGATAATATCAGCTTACAAAATACTACAAAATTGACTCCGGGACAGAATTKAGACAAGCTCCACCAGGTGCGGTTCCCATGACCTCAGTGGAGCTCTGTCCATCACAGCTAGTCAGTTGTTACCATCCCATCACCATCAGCTGCTATCCTAGCTTTATTTTGTTTTTTCCTACAAGCATTATGGCTACATTGGAAAATGCAGACACAGAACAAACAGATCTGAACATTTCTTCCTTCACAAGCACGTCTTCACTCAAGGAAACTGCGTTCTAGTATGAGAAGAGAGTAAAGAGCAGTCGAAATACCCCCACCAAACTTTTCCCCACCTACCCAGCCCTGGTTAAGGCCTTTCCCACAGGGCTGATCATCAAAAGCTGTTTGCGGAGCATGACAGCATCTACTGCTGCTCCTGAAAGACCCATAAACAAGGCTGTAACAMCCCGATCGTTTGTTTTCTTAAATGCTAATTACGTTCAGACAAAACAAACATCTTGTAATATTCCAGAACAATTTTTATGAACCTGGTTAGAGAACAGCCCATGCTGGAGGGAGGTTTTCCTGATATGGTCTAGTTTAGGAAACTAATTCTTCTCCCTTCTCCTATTTCTGTAAGATAACATTTTACACAGTTCAGACGAGAGCTTAAGTAGGTCTCATATTGACAGCAGACACTGGGGTATATTCACCCACAGAAACTGGTTTTCTACATCAATCTTTAGCTGGGAAAGCATGGTGGATATGCACTTTTACTGTTCAAATGAAGAAGATATTAGAGAAGAATCTGCAAGCTACTTCATGATTTGTCAGAATAACAAATTCTGGTAACACCAAACCAATCCTCCAAAACAGTTCTGGTTTCATCGCAAAAAAAAACCCAACCCAAAACAACAAAAAAATTGCTTTATGGCTTTTTCCTTTATATGATGTTATTTTTGTTTTTTAGCTTTTGATGTGTGTGTGGGTCACAGTCATCAGCTTTTCTGTGAAACTCTGAGTCCAGACTTTTAAAGACATCTGTGAACAAAGGTTGCCCTATATTCACTAAAATCCAGATGCCATAGTCTTAAGAAAAATACTGTGAACAATGTGATGAAATTCTGATAATTGGCAGCACAGGGAGTAACATCATAAACTGGGAATTTGCATTGCAATAACCAAGTATTCTGTGGCATTTCTGTTCTCATGGCAATATAAATGTATCCCAYACATATTAACAACTGTAGACTACAAAAAGTGTTTCCCCATCCTATAGCTATCACTATCCTCTTCTTGGTCCTTAAGCAATCTCATCACTAAAAGCCTCCTCTGTTCATTTCTGGAGCAGCCTCCTTCATACATCCCATTCACCAGTTTCTGATGTAAAGGCCACTAAATGTATTTTATTTCAGCATGAAGTAGGTAAATTGGCCAAAACCTCTGTGAAAGATGTGCTTTATCTGAACATAAGTTACTGGGCTCGGTGATGACTAGCTCATGTGAGATAGCTGAATATTGTGTTAAACTTGGGATAAGACTAGAAAATCTAATGGTTCTTTCCAATGAGTATAAGAATTTATGGACCTTGTGATAACACTCAGTCTCTGATTCTCCAGTTCATTTCAAACCTCAGTTCTGTTTTTTCTTCACCTGTTGCTACTCCCTGATGTCGGAGAGAGAATTCTCTTGAACTACAAAATAAAGTGATATCACTACCAGTACGGTCAACAGACAGACTCACCTGGAAAGGATATTTATACTGACAGGGAATAATGATGTCACTTTTCACAATTTCCACACATTTAATCCTGGAAAGTTCAACAGAACCCTTCAATGTTCTTTTTTTCTAAAAGACAAAAAAGCACTTAGTTAATGCTAATGTTTCTATATTAAATAAGTAATTAGATAAGTCTGTGATGTCCATAAGACAAGTTTTTCATTGATTTCAATGGAACAGAAGCAAATTAACTGATTATATAAGATGTTTAAAAGTATAGTCATTCTTATATACCACACATCTATATGGATTGTACATACATTTATGCACATACATATATTCCACCTCAACACACTGGTTCTTAGAGAATCAGTCAAAACATCTGGTTGAAATTCTTTTTTTTCCAACAAACAAGATGCCTTTTAGCCAAAAAGAACTATTTTCATGAAACTTTGAGTTTATTAACATTCCTGTTTCACACTGAAAAGCTATAAAACAGTAAATATTTTATTTTTAGAAAATATTTGGGTAGTTAGGCTTTCAAAAACTAAGCATTTTATTTAAAATGTAACATTCTTACTGCATCTATTCTCCAAGAAACAAAATGCTTCTCTGGTTTTCACCTGTCTGGGTTTTTAGCTAAGAAAAATAACAGGAAATTTTGAAATAAATAATTTCAAAACCTTGCCTGCAAAGCTATTTTACTGGCAACCTCTGCTGTGTTATTATTCATCTGACACCAGATAGCTAGATAACAATAAAGTCAGTTAGGAGAAGTTAAGAAAAGAAGAGACATCCTAGAAACCCGGCACTGAAATGCCTGCCCTCAGTGTACCCTATTGCCCACTGAATCATCGCCCAGCAACTCCTGAGCAAGTCGTACGCTGCTTTTTCAGGTGAGACAGATGAAGATGCCAACATGCAGTAGGCTGAAGTGAAGCTCTCGCTCATTAGCTAGCGCAGTCTTCTGAAGGATTTGCTCAGAGGCACTTGCTCTTCAGAGGCAAACCGGTTTCCTGTTTTGATTCTTTTTCAGGAGGGATTGAACACCAAAACTGTCTCCCAGCCCAGCTTTGTGATAACATGACGGAAGACTGTGATATTTAAGAACCCCTTCACTGCAAAAAACCCTTCTGTTTTCCAAATACAGGCTACTGTCGATGGGA
Source organism: Apteryx rowi (assembly GCF_003343035.1). NCBI lineage: Eukaryota > Metazoa > Chordata > Aves > Apterygiformes > Apterygidae > Apteryx > Apteryx rowi. The sequence goes on from NW_020448307.1 coordinate 11,036,946, forward strand.
GAGAGCATGGATTTTGGAGACCATTTTATACCCTTCACGGGTTATCATTCAGAGCCATAGCAAGATTTTGGCCACCTCCTCACCGTCCCTCTGACCCACAACCCAAACCGACATGTTGCTCATCCTCCCATCTCCTTCCTGCCCTTTTTGCTCCCCTTGTCCCTGCGGACCTGCAGCTCTGCTCCTTGGCAGCAGCCATCCGCAAGGCATGGGAGCCTTTTCCTCCACCTGCCTCCACCTTCCCACCTCCACACCTGCCCCTCAGCATGGCATTCAGTGCTGGCTCTCGATGCTGCTCTCTTGCTACCTTTCATCAACAAATTTAGCCTAAAACAGGGAAGCAGCTGATGCCAGTGGTCACAGAGGTGAGGTTTGCCACAGTGAAGAGTCAAACAGCCTCAAAACAGAGAAGTCTAAAGGCCCCTCAAACCTTATTCTGGCRCAACTGTCTAGGTATTTTGCCTTTGTATACTTGGACTTCAAGAAAGAGAGGGAAATTATTACAGTGTGGGCTCTCATTGCCCCTCTGGGCTTTGCTGGTGTATGTTAYGGCCAGCAGTTCAACTAATGCTTCTGAATTTACTGCCAGGACTGTCTTCTGTAGAAGGCATCTACCTACATAGCTATGTCAGGTGGAGTTGGACTTTTTTATCAATAAACCCAAGGCCTCAAAGCACCCCTAAATGTAAATGCCAATTAACTAGCAAGAATAGTGCCAAACCTTAGGAGGCCTTACTGTGCCTCATTTTCCCCATCTATTTTCTTTCAGTCTTGCTTATTCACTTCTTTCTTCCAGACCTCGCTTCCTTTGTCTCTTCTCCACAACCTCCTCTTTCATTTGTTCTACCCCTGGGACTTCTGCCCCTTCCATGAGACTCAAAGCCATTTATTTCCTGTAAAAACCTTCAATTTTGCTGACAGCAAACCCTCCTTCATCTTATTACTTTGAAGTCCCAGGCCTTAACCACATGCATTCCTCCTCTGAGGCCCTAGGAATCGATGTTGTTCTGGTCACACACTCTGCTCTTTTACTTCAGACTATTTTTTGTTGATACATTTCTGGACTCTGCTGAAAGACAGAGTCCAGCTTTTACAAGAAGCTTTATACAGTTTTCCTACGGCTCTCATCACCTACTGTGCTCCTTTAAACAACCTAATTTCACCAGCGGAAGCCCCTCATAATCTCATGTTATAGCTCAACTTCAGTCTGCGTCTCACCGCCAATGCATTCCCTGGCAGATCCTCAGCAGATGGGATGTCGGTGATAGAAGGCAATTACAGTCCTGTAGCAGTGCAAACAACTGGAATTACCACTCACAAACCATGCATTACCGAGAAACTGGGCTGGAAACTAAACATATCCCTGCCTGTGATGCCTGACTGCACTTTAATCTAACAAAAGCAACTGCGCCATTTGGAAGGGAGCGGAGAGGAGAAACCTCTTGAAAATGATCTCCCAAAACCTCAGAGACTTGTTCCTAAAAGGGCTAGCCAAAGCACGCTGACAGCTTTCCATTTGCTGTTTCCAGCCTGCCTAGAGTATAATTAGATAGCAAACATCTTCTTCTTTTGTCTCTCCCACAACCGCCTTTGTTTTAGCTGGTTTGCCACAAACACATCAGTGTTCTTACAGCGTAGTGTGTGTGGAAAGATACCCAAGGCATGCTGCTGTCCCAGGTGGAGATGAAGTATAGCGTGTTGCAGATCAGTACGTCCTGTTTTATTTCTTTTGGTTCCTTGTATTTGCAAAATGGCAATTCCAGCAATGAGACCTAACAGCATCGAACAGAGCCGGGTGCATCACAAGTCCAGTGCATTACTGTCTTCAGTATTCCACCCCTTCTTGCCACATCACTCCAGCATCTCTTTCACTGGTTAACTCTTCAGTTTGTGTCTACAGCATAAACTACATGTTTACAATGGTCCTTATTTCCCTTAGACACTAGAATAACTGACTATGGGATAGAAAAAGGCGGGAATTTCCAACTCACAAACTATTCTATAATAATTTCTGCATGCATAGCCTACCCTGCAACACAACAAAGTATCTCACCTTGCTTGTAGGGGGAATAAGCTGCCTGACATTTACCATGCACTAGGCAAAATTAGAGTGCAGTTATGTGTTACAGCTAAGGTAATGCAACAGCTATTTGGGGCCAAAATGGGTAGCCCTTCTTCCTCCCATTTCCACCAACACTGCTACCTGCCATGGCAGCTTGACCAGCCAACAAAACTAACCGCTTTTCATCAGCTCACAGTCTGCTGGCTTAAGCTGCATGGAGGGTCAGAGGAGCCCTGCAGCTGGAGCACAGGAAGAAGCAGGGACAGCGAGCCATTAGCAGCAGCTACCGGTAACGCGAAACTGCACTGTGAGCATGCTTCCTGACTGTGGTTCTGCACACTTGGGGTCCACATATATCAGGATTTTGTACTATACGGGGCCATGTAGTCTGAGGTAGGCAGGAATTGGTTACATTCTGGCTAACACTTGGCTGTTGCTATTTTTGATCCCAATTCATCAAATGTTCTATACCAGACATTGGTGTTGAAGGCCCATAGGCGCCACATATCTGGGCGGATGCTTAAAGGCTTGGCTAGACCACATTCTATCGTATCACGAAGAGACACAAGAACACAGAGCTGTTACAAAGCTTCGCTGTGCATTCAAAGATGCAAGTCTCTCACATGGGTTGGGGTTCTGCTGGGAATGCGAACTTTAGTGACATGTAGAAACATCTCACAGAAACTTTTGGCAAGCTGCACAGAGGAATGAATCTATCATGCTGAACTCAAACAGCCCAAAAGGTTAACTACTAAAGGGTCCTGGCAAAGAAGTGGTCACCAATGCTGGAAGCAGAGTGAACTAAGTGAGGCGAGACACTAAGGTGAGGGACGGCAGTGGTGGTCAGAGACTTATCTCAAGCAGTACAGGAGGAGAGAGCAYGCAGTGTTTTCTGGCAGGCAGAAAGGTAGTCTGTTGTTTCATAAAGCTGTCGGGGTTCAAAAGTTTTATAAGAACTTATACCTTGTGTCCTTTTGGGCTGGCGGTGAGGTGAAAACCGAGCAATTAAGATTCATGAAGACAAAACCCACCRGGGCCAGAGAGCCTCCCACCATCCATCGGCCTGTCTCACAATTCTGTGGACACCCACCACCTGCAGCCTCCCTTCCCACATYACCCCTGCCCCTCACCTCCCTTTGCAACGCCTGCCAGTCCTCCCAACCTGGCCAGGCACCTCAGAGCAGAAAGTGTAGAGTCCCCTCTGTGGCACTGCTGCCTCCCCGCCCTGCGTATGGGCATCCTTCCCCACCCTGCAAGGTCTGTCTGTGAGCCTGTGTTTGCCCCCACCTACCCCATGGAGCCCCCAGTTGCAGCCAGACACTTTCCCTCAGTAGGCAGGTAAGGGGAAGGCTAATTTATAGCTGCTGTGGATAGAGGTAGGAAATTCCAATCCCCCGTAAGCTCAACCGCAAAAACATTTCCGTCAGTACAAGCGTTTAATGACCTTCTTTTCTGTAGGTTTTCTTTGCAAGAATTYGAGCTGAATTTCATTCACTGTTTTCACTTATCATCCTGAGTAGAGGGAAGTATTCTTAATTAACCACCCTGATAGTTAAGTAATTAGGGGTCTTTGCCTCAGCCCTTGGCCTGACCCACTCGTACCTCGTCACCTGCTCCTTTTCCCCCTGTTCCAGCTGGGCTCAGCGTGCAGGCTCGGTGGAGGCAGAAGCCGAATTGGGGGTTTCTTATTCTGTGGGTTGGTAGTGGTGAAACCAAAGCAACTTAATCTTTTTAAACATTGCACACAGGGCCTCAGGAACAAGCAAAAGGAAAAAAAAGCTCTGACTTCTGCTCACCACTAGAATGAAGCATATGTAAGTGTGAAGAGAGGCTTGCATGCACATGAAAGTATTTTAAAGTGGCAATGAGAGACTACTGTGCTAGCGATAGCAGCAGGCAGCAGTGCCTTCAACATCTCCTGAGGATACCGGTCTTAGATGACTAACATACCCCTCTGCAGAGGGCTTATACTTGCAGAGTGAATGCTCCCTAGGCCCCMATGCACAATGCTTACTAGTGACAAGGTAACCGCACACAGAAATGATAAATTAGCAATACCAATAATGTGACTTAACTATATCATGCTACAAGTTACCTGCAGCTTTATCCCACCAGTTTCTAAACTGTGGTATATGTGCACCCTGGTGTAATGGAGGGGTCAAAATGGGCTCAGAAGAGGGCATGAGCTGGTTTCAGGGAGCAGAGGAAGTGTAGCTGCCCGGGGCAGTGCTTGAATGAAGGCAGGATTTCATATGTGCCTTTTTAGTATTTCTTTCATGAAAACCAATTCCCCTTCTAAAAGTTGGAAATACAGTTTCCACCTGTGTTGCTTTTCTCTGGCTTTGAATAAGTTGCATTTTCACATATAAAAGTGGATTTACCAAACGCTAGTGCTGCAAATTCAACCTGCAATCTCCACATTTTTTCTTCCTTCATGTATGTTATCACCTGTCATAGAGACTGTGAGCCTGATTTGTATCTTCAGCTATGCCTATGCAACCCTGATGCTTCTAAGAACAGAAGCAACTTCATTGCTGATACACAGAGAGCAACAGGACAGAAAAGAGCAGAAATCCTGTTCACTCAGCTGATTAAGGCTAAGAGTGAACAGAAGAAAAATGAGACACAGTTCCTGTGTTACCAGAGCCCACAGTTGTGACCGAATGTGCACAGGGGGCGGATGCCCTAAGAAGGGGAAAAATTTACATTCTTGCTATTAAGAGCTCAATAACCAAACTTTAAATATTCCCCCAGCTATGCACAGGAAAGCTACACGCTCACAGCTGTGAAACGGCATGTGTTGTTCCTAGCTCAGCACAAATTCTCAGGGTAGCCAGAAAGAAATACGCTTAGGCTGAAATAAAATGAAAAAAACCCCGCACCATAAAAATGCCTGTCTTCGGAATAATTTGAGTTGACCTCAAAATGATTGAAAAAAATGTATAAAGTTGAGGTGTCTTTCTCTCCTAAAGCTGTCTCCAAACTCAAAAAGGAAAAATAAAGTCTGTTTATATGGTTAGATCCTTCAAGATATTTCCTCCCAGCCTCTAGAAAAACACTCGAGCCTATTTTTGTAGTTTTACTCTAAACAACAGATACCAACTGCTCCTGGAGACTGGCCACTTGGTTCATGGACCTTTGGTGTGGTCTAAGACAGCCATTTTTGTATTCCTATGTGCTTRAACTAAGCTCTAGGATTAACACAGGAACATCTATAGAGTATGTATCACTTGCTCTTATGTCTCTACTTGTAATTCCAYAAGAAAATATTTACCATAGCCATACAGTGTTAAAGCTGTACTTCGGCTAATAAAATGTCATTGAAATGGCTGGAAATAGGATGTGAGTACAAAGCTTTCAAGAAAAAAAGCAACATTACAGCTCTAACTACTGGTAAAAAATAAGTGGGTCAGTGAACAGACTGCTCCAACGGACCTGCTTTTCCCTTTACAGACAGATTAATATCAAAGTTAAGCACAACCTTTGTGAAAGATATAACAACCTTCCAGCGGCAGAGAGTGCAGCTTGATGTGGGCTGGTGAACATCATCTTTTTTAATTACTGACACTTTACCATCTTTCTGGTATCATTCTCTTCAGGTCCTGTTGAGCTTCTGTTGTAATTTGGAAAGGAATCTCTGGATTTCCTGGGCTGCCCAAATTCTGCTTATACCTATGGTATTGCAGTGTGTCCTGTTTAATAGCTACATAGACTGCTGGTCTCCCATAGTCAAGCGTTGGCTGTAGGATAGCAATGGACAATAACGCAGCAAATAGTAACTATGAACTTAAGAGATATCACTTGAACAACAAGGACTTATTTTTAATGATAATTCTCCTGCTAAAATATTTTTCCAATGACCAAAAGACTTGAATTTGAACCTCTTTGAACATTGTGTTGATGYGCTTACTTTCTATCCCTTAACATTGCAGCATGTGCTGTTTTTATCATTAATAGTTAGGAAATTAAGAACTGTTGATAGCTGAATTGATAGGAATCTTGCTCAAATGTTAACATTGTTCAGTGTTTTGGGCTTTCTCTCTCCTATTAGGAACAAATATAGTTTGAGGTTTTATGGGAAATGAACGAATTTAATCRAGTTTTAAAATGAAATTTGAAATTTAAATTAAGCAATTTTAATTTTAAAAGAAAGTTTTAAGGGATTTTGCATCTCTTGCCAATACCAAGTGTTCCAGAGGAAAAGTGTAAAGAGGTGTTAATTGATACTACTGGGATTTTCCATAGAACTCTGACTGTTGTGCTATGTTGTAATTCCTCTAGTTACCCTGTTATATTTGATAAATAAATCCCAGGGTTCACATGCCTATTGTGACTATTCTGTTCTCCAGCTTGAATCAAAAAAACCAATTACTTTTGTTTAACAGTTGTTTTCACATATAGAGAACATGGAGGTGTTTGAGAGTTGGGCATACCCTGGATGCAGAGTGTGTCGAACTGTGTAAAATGACAAAATCAGCTGCAATTGGTGCCTAAGATGCCTCCATTCGTGTGAGCACTAGCGATGGTGAAAGAGCACTAGATGTTTGGGGCAGGCAATGGGAGGGCTGTGCCTGCTCCACTGCCCTAGCTCACCCTTGGGTGCCCCCCTGCAGTCCTTGGGCACTGCCACGGCTGACTACAGGACTGGCCATCTATAACTTCTTTTTGCTGTGTTGTTCTTCCAGGAATGTGCTAAAATTTTGCACCCTCAACTTGGAGTGCAGGGCATGGGAAGAGGCAAACGTTGCCCAGTGACCTAAGGAAAGAAGCTGAAGCCCAGCAGGCTCCTATGCCAGAATGTAAAAGTTTCATCGGCCTGTGAGATGTTAAGGTGCTGTTAATTGTGCTGCATGCTGTCAGGACACATCGTTGGTGTGCTATCACGTAGACACCATGCAATTTCACTCCCAGCAACTAATTTCAGTATCAAATCTTGTTTACTGAAGCTGATACCATTTCTAGACAAAGCCTGTTCCATGCAAACAATCTCAGTTTTTTATGAATTTACTCAGTTAAATTCTCAGTTTCCCAGGGTAATATCTCCATCAGAGAAATTACTCCTACTGTCCCTTATAAAGCCCTATGAGCCAGATCCTTAGCTGATGAAAACGAGTGTTGCATTTCCATCAAAATCATATAAAACTATAGAAATTTAACAATTCTTTTAAAAKGCTGGAAAAGTCAATGGTGGTACACTGAAGATCTGGACCTCAGATTTTATACACCTAGCTAAGAGCTGGCTGGTTCACTATTCACTCCTCCAGGCTTGCTCAGATGCCTTGTTTTCAGAACAATATGARCCTAAAACAGAAGAAATGCAGAGGAAAAAATTGAAACCATAACCTTCTTGCAAGGTTTCTATGGTACAAAGTGTACATTTCCATGGGGTGTGTGTATTTAACATTTARGTAAAGAGATCCCATGAAAAAGCACACTGGGACATAAGAGCATTTTCCTCTTGGCCCATCACAGGGTCCCACATGTCTGCAATAGCCCAATATTTCCACTGAACTCCTATTTTAAGTTCTGACAAAGCCACTCCCAATGTTCATATTGTCTTAAGTCCTATCTGAGAGCAAAAATGATTATCATAGGATGCATTTCTACCAACACAGAGGTTTGACAAGAAAATCAATGTCACCATCAGCGAAAGAAAAAAAAAWWGATTCTTGGCTTTCAAATGGGTTTTCTGATATGAAATAGTCTTTTATGTTACAGAAAAGCATACGGAACAACTAGTGAATATTACATTAGTTTCTTCAAAGACTATTCTTGACTCTAGCAAAGACAGGGAGAAGGAGTGGACAGTGGGGATTCAATGAAGGGAAGCTAAATTAAATCTATTAAGTGACACCACTTTCTCATTAAAAAGCGTAAGCTTCAGAGACAAAAAAAATCAGTCAGAAAGGGTGAAAGAATATAAAGCAATAGGCAGGCATTATAACAATATTGGTTACAATATTGATTACAATATAAAGCAAAGGTGGGCACTGAAAGCAAAAATAGCCACAGTAAAGAGGGCTAATAAAGACTATTAATAAAGACTACTAATAAAAACTATTAGGAAGTCTCATATTTATGCAACATATTCATATCAAAAGAAATTCTTTCCTTCATAAAGAAACAAAAGAAAACATAGGTGCARCATTTTTGCAACATTCTTAGTGTTCTCCAACAGAAGAAAAATTTAAGCTTCATAATTTGAAGAAGATGGAAGTATCTGCAATTTGCTGTGAAGAAATTGCTCACAAGTGATTTGGAAAAATTTCTTGAAAGATTAAAGACCAAAAAATTCCTAGGCACAGACCTAGCAGGATCAGAAGTGGGTATGCACAAAGACTGCAACAGGAAAAGGATTATAATCAAAATTTTGAAAGATAAAATGTGGGATTCCAGCAAACATGAGCTACTTTTATTACCAGACTCCATTGTGCACTAGTAGAGTTAGAAAGGCTGTAGACAGCAGGCATAGAACTAGCTGTATTTTCCTTAAAGAGATCTTGTGTAGACAGTATCACCATCCTGAATCCTGCCGCGGAAGAAAGTAGTGAAAGAGAACTGCAATAGATTGGCACCTTAACTGTCCAAAAAGCATTTGATAAGATGGACTGGAATAGGTTGCCCAAAGATGTGGAATCTCTGTCCTTGGTTTTCAAGATGTGGCTAGTTAAAGCCATGGCCGACTTGTTCTAGTGCTGGCAATAGTCCCGCTCCGAGTGCTGATCTGGGGTTGGCGACAGTTCGGCTCCGAGTGCAAGGTCCGACAAGATGAATTCAAGACATGCTCTCCAGCCAATATTCCTATGATTCTGTGGTTTCACGACAGAATTGAAAGAGGCTCATTGTGGCAACTAATATGAGTTTAATCCTCCAACTCCAATAATATAATTCAGATCATTAAAAAATTYATGTTAAATTCACAGAGGTATAGTAAGGGATTCATTTGATATTAGGTGTATGTTTGTACCTTGTCCCTGTCTTATTCAAGGTTGTATTGATTTATGTAAAAAATCACTGAAACAGGTGTGATGCAGATAGATGCCAAGCCTGACTTTTTTGTGGATATGTGTATTATTAATGAATTAGTTAAAGATGTGCATCAGAAGACAGATGGTATTTCAAATTCTGGCAAGCAAATAGGACTTGTTAATAAATAAATGAGAAGTTATGAAGAATGATGTTCAGGTATATATTTATTTGGAAGGTAGTCTTTTAAAGCATTACTAAATTCACTTTATATGAGGCTGGCGGTTTCATGACTGTTATAGTATCAGGAATACACAAAGTATATATTATATTAAACGATCGAGAAACAATATGGACAGCCACTGTAACTAAGCAGAACACCAAAATGGAGATCTTCAGAAGCAAAGTCCACATTAGAGTTWTGGGAAAAATAAAGTCTTTCCAAGGCAAGATAGACAAGTCACATTTTGTGTAGAATAATCAAGGTAAAATGGACTGCTGTRATAATGAACAAAGAGTTGATTTTGTTACCATAGGTAGCTGGACTATCGCAAATAACATAGACAATGCAACAGAAGTAGCTGAAGCATTTTTTTGGATGCTGATAAAAGGCTTTTCAGCCAAGTTTATTTCTTTTGTCTCCTGGAACAAGAGACTGAAAGCAAACTTCAAGACACACTGAAGTGTCATCTTTATATCTGAACGTAAAAGATCTGAGTGAAGGAGCCCAAGACAAGGCTTACTTATGCTACTTGACCTCTTGAGTATCTGACCAGCGTAGGAAGAACAGTACTGATGTAAATGAAGAGTAAACTCCGTCCTTTTTTCTGTGCTCCTTTCATTGCTTTCTTTGAGAACTGGACTAGTAATAGCCCATGAGTTCATGAAGCTTAAAAATATGTAGGTGCCTGAACTTCCCAGGTGTTAGGTGTAACTTCCCAGTCCTTAAATACTTCTTCTTAGAATGCCCCTTTAGGGCAAGGCATTACAAAGATGCCTATTTCTGAAAGGAGATACCTGTGGCATAGGGGCATGGAGTACTTCTCCGTGGTTGGTACAGACAGATCCAAGCGCTCACCGTAGTTCAGAGCAGCCCCAGAACGAGCAGCTCCGATCCAGAGACTGCATAGCTGCATTAGTKTGGCACCATCCTGGAGGACTGCGGCCCAGTTACTGAAGTGTGGCATCAGCCTCAGACATCTGTGCTACTTCCAGATGAGAGCCAGCTTGAATTCCAAGCAGAGAGGCTCATTTCTGTCTGTCCTCATCCAGGTAGACATGACCTGCGTGACATGCCAAAGACCATGCACGAACCTCTACTTAGAATCTGACCTGCAAATTAACTCTTTTCACTCTCCTGTCTGCTAGTTTGGAGGATTTACCATAGATCATAAGCCACTAGGCCAACAGAATCTAGGTAACTCACCAGTTTAGGCATTTTTGCTAAGGCCAAGTAAGTACATTTGAAAGTCTGTCCCAGAGATCCCTGCCAAAGGGATTCACTTATCTGCTTCTTTTGCAGTGATGCAAATATACCGGGACCCTGGGAGTATCACAGAAATGTATGCATTATAGGTGATTCTGATGAGGATCAAACTCGTTGAAATTGTTAAAATGATTACTCCCATGTGCTTATTTACTCTTATGCACAGTAGGTATAAAATTAGACCCTAGAAACTAAGAATTTCTGCTCATGGAAGTGATTTGCATGTTATTATAAAGGCACTTCTGATGTATTTTAGTTGAGACGGGAGCTGAATCCATTTGCTTTATGCTAAGACAGCCCTGCATTGTGCACTGTGTAATGAATTCCAGAAAACACAGCTTCATATTGTTGTCAGTTTTTGGGGACTCATTCTCCTAATGAGATATGTAAATACCTTTCATTAGCATTAATGGCCATTGTGTGCTTGGCCCATGACGTGAATAGAGCTTTCTCTCTAGCTATGTGCTGTTACAACAGAAAAATGACATTACAGTTATTGCAAAAATTTGCCTTTATGATGTCAGTTGTCCTGTTAGCTTTTGATACTATTTACAGAATTATCCTGTATTTTATTTTGGCCTGTTTATTTTCTTGCTGTGAACTGCTACAATCAAACTCTTAAAGATCTTTTTATACCCATCATGCCAAAATACAGAGAAAGGGACTGGATGCCAAACCCTGTTGACCACTATGGTCTCAATACGGGCAAAACATGTAAGCTTATGTTTAACACATGACTGTATGCTTTAATTTAAGCCACCCCATTGAAATCTATGGGACTTTGCAAACTGTTAAGCAGTTAGCTAATTCTTTTATCTGAATTTATGTGTAGGCTATTGTTACTGACTCATTTGGGACCAGAGAGGTGGATACCGTGTAATAGTGAACTCCAAGTACAGTAAGCAACTAGACACGTTGATAAGGAATTCTTAAAGAAGCTCTCTAAAATCTCTTACAGCAAACATCCACGGAGATTTTCCTTGGAATACACATACTTTAAAAGCCCAGCACTTGCTGGTCCCCTCTATACGGTGCAGCGAGCGTGCCTGTGGATAGTCCCCGTCACTGAGGCCAGCGAGCACAGTTGCCCATGCTGCTTGGCCCTCCTCGACTCCGGAGTGGGGTGGCCACATGCAGACTGCCTACTAGCAGTGGCCCACGGCCTATGCTAACGCCTGCCGTCCCCACAGATTGTCTGAGCAGAGCCAAAGCTGTGCCAGGGCCTGTGCTGGAGGAGTCCTGGTGCACACCATTAATTCCCATGCCTGCAAATGCTCCCTGGTCCTGCTTCATTCACTAGGATGGACATAGCCAGTGTGTCAGGCAAAAAAGATCATTTTCCCATCCCTGGCCCCAAGGCTGTGAACACAGTCATTCGGGATTCGCTCAGTGCTTAGCATGAGACACAACYGCGATTGCATGGCCTGCCTTAAGCTTTCTTCTCCAGAACAGGGATGATCTGACTGCATGGAGGCCTGACCAGGATGATCTGTTTTGTGGGAAGTATAGTGAAGAGGCCGAAGATTGGTTCTGCGTGTTATTTAGCAGGACAAATAGTCTTTTTCCCGTTCGGTACTAAGTTCTTCTGTTAATGTAATAACCTGATTTTGATAGTTTGTGTCAGCACAAAATCAATATTCCATGGAAAATCGGCCCTGTACCCACAGTCACTCAAATGTTTGCGTGTGCCTAAAGTTACATACATATATATGTAACTATACATATGTGTGTCTATATATATGTAATGTGTGTAAGTTTATAATAGATAAAATATGAGATAGAGTAGATAGTGTACCAAATCCTCATCTGGTCCAACTTTGCATAGCTCTATTCTGATGCCTCTGGACTTAACAGAATTTTAAATCACCTAAAGACTAGGTCTTCTGATTTTGGAGATCAAAGTTTCAGAAGTTGTTAACCTATATATATATATGTGTGTGTGTGTGTGTGTGTGTGTATGTATGTGTGCGTTATGTGCATGTGTATATATATATATATATGCATGTGTGTGTGTGTGTACGTACACACACACATACATACACATACACATATATACATATATATACACATCTATGTATAAAGGTATTTGCCAGCTGTCATTCACCATGAATYGAGATTTTTGAATGTGCAGTGTAACAACGTGCCTTTGAAAGCTTTTTAAACATTTATGTCAGGCACTTTGAAGATGTCCCACAGTGGCCTAACTGACATTTAGGAAGGCTAGGGGATAAAATTTCCAAAGAYGCTCAAGTAACATACCAAATCTATGCCCCACTGAAAGTCACTGAGTCAGATTTTCCAAACTACTTAAGTGTCTAAAGAGGCAGGCAGACACCTGTGCAATTCCGCAAAAGTACTTAGGCAGAATAAATGTTGAATTCCTCTCAAATCCATCAAGATTCAGAAAGTACCAAAAAAACCAAAACAGATAAAATGTTCCTCTAAATACTTACTGCTGAATTGCTTAGATGTTCTTGAAAATTTTACCAGAATAATCAAGTGGAATAGTTAGAATACAAAATCTTAAAATAATAACATCTGAAAAACAGTCTGGATAAAAGTCAGAGAGTCTGAAACCAAATACAGACAACATAGCCAGCAATAAATGTTTCCTATTTAAATATGGAGGTATAGAAAAGCACCATCTATAAAATAAAATTAAGTACAACATTTGTTGAACATATTTGAGAGAAGTAACTTGCAAGTAATAATGACTATTAACCCTTAAGGCAGGTATCCAACCTTAACTGGACAATGATATGATACAAGGGCACATCATAGTTTGCTTTCCTTGTTGGTTTCAGTTTTAAATTAATTTTCTACATCTGTGAGCAACATCTGATCATCTCGAGTTGCCAAAGCCAGACAGCAAGGCAACGTGGTCCCCAATACTGGTTTGTGTAAGGTAACATCACCTAAACATAATGGATTAACAGYACGTTCAGTGATTGTTGGAAAACAAGCAGTATGATTTACAACTGTCTAATGAGGCCTAGAAAATATCCAGCTAAATATAGGAAGAGGGGAATAATTCTTACTTCACTAGAATACTTAGCACAATGGGGTGTGTAGCTTGACTTCTAATTTTCTTCATATTTAGCAAATCAGAGAAATGAAAGCTGGGGGAAACAATGACTAGTCTGAGCACGTATCGCATGTATCACATTCCTTTTTAAGCTAAATCTGAAGACCTGTTAAGCATGGCAGTTGAATTTATTTAAAAATGTAAGACCTACCAGTCCCCAGTYTGTTGCCCTAAAGAAAAGGATGAGAAAGTAAAGATTTGTGGCTGATTTTTTCCCCAGATGTAGTTAGGGTACATAGCGAACACTTGTGATCGCTGCAATATGCCGCTACAGGTCACTCCTGTACCGATGCGAACAGCCATTCGGCCGTTACCTATATCGGTTGTGACAGCCTGCTGTAAATTCCTACAACAAAACCAGACCCTTTCTATAAAGTGGCTAGGTAGTCTTATTCCCCCATTCACACCAGATGCCCATTGACCAGTAGTTCTGAATGACCAGTTTGATCACTCTGCGATTTTCAGCGAATGGCGCTGTAATAAGGACCAGAAATATTAAGTTGTTAACGCTTAACAGAGAGTTCATCCTTCCCTCCATTGCTGTATTATGAGAGAGAAAATGGCTGACATACCCCATGGCGATGTTCATAGTAAGCCAACTTGGATTGGGTTAAGACAAAGAAGCGCACTTTGAAGTTGGAGGGAGACGTCCTTCTCTTCTGCTGGGATTTTTTGATGAGCTGTTCCTCCAGGAGCACACAGTTATTCATTGCTGCGCCAAGAATGGTCCTCTCCCAGGACATGGGATGCCTGCCCTACGCACCGAGCACCCGTCCAAAACAGAGAAACAAGAAGGAAGGCAGTTAATTTTTTTAACAAAAAAGGTGTTCATAAGGCAGCGTAGGTGCTTTGAGCCTTATCTTCCCATCTACAGCAAAGCTTCCTTTCTGTCAAACCATAACCACATCCTCTCTGAAGTCATAAACCGAACAGCACATGCTGAAATATACTCTAAGGTAAATGTTGTGGAAAAAATAACACTTTAGGGACATTCAACAGATGTGAGTCAATGATCAAGGATTAATAAAGAGGTGTGGCATGATTAAGCATCTTTCTCCTACTTGTCCATTTAGTAAATACAGTCATAAATGCATACACTGAACTTGAACGTACAGGACAAGTGTCTTTCCTATCCTCTTAGAAGTAGGTCATGCATCCATATTTCTTTTTAAAGAAAAGAAGTATTTTGAGGAAGTCTCTTACATAACATGAAAGTTCCTAATATGTAAGCAAAGGCAAAAGGCAGTTTGAGGCAATTAAACCTACTACTTATATAAAAAAATCATATCCATTATATATTTTATAAGAAAGGATAAATATTTGCAGTTGTTAGATATTTAAACTGATAACAAATGGTTATAATATCTGATAACTAATTAGTTATCATCGGTTACTGTTTACTGATTGCTGACTGCTTCAGAGGCACTCTAATTAGTCCAGGGCTGAATGTTGCAGGAAACACAGGCACAACATACACTCTGTGGATGCAATCAAGACCCATGTAATCAGCAGCGAAGTGAGCACAAATTCCAAAGCAAGTACAGTAGGTTTCCTCAGGACTTTGGTGCACCATCCTGGGCAGTCTGCAGCAGCTTAAATTTAGAATTTTAAAAAGTGAATATGCAACTCATGCACTCAGTAAAAAAAAAAAAAAAAAAAAAAAAAGTTTTAAAACAAATGCAATTCATTTTCCTCTGTTCTTGCATTTTTAATATTTTGTGTAGTATTTTATCAGTGATGTATAACTGTACTGTTGGTACTACTGTGGATTGGAGACATGGAGTCTGGTGGAATGTGTGAGATGCAAGATAAGTATTAGCATTAACTAGGTATTTCTGAAAATTATTTGACTCTAAATCATTTACCAGTGCTAACTTTTTACAAGATCCTCTTTGGCTACAGAGTTTAACACATTAGGATATAAGGAGATAGCTCCCTCTTTCTGATGTTTTCAAGTTCCAAAGAAGATACTTCATTATTTTAAATTCAGTTCTTGAGGGAAAAGAAATTCTACATAAATATAAGATTTGCAAAATCTGTTTAAATGAAGACTTAGATTTTATAGGGCAGTTCTTGGGCACAGACTTGGGCACAGTATTTCTCAACAGAATATATGGGTTGTCCCACTCAAAGAACCAGGTAAGCATATCCCTTCCTTGCTGTTTTATGCTGTATTGAGCATTTGCTTATGCAGAATGTTTCAGGGATCCTCAAAAGTTCCATATAAGTCTTGTTCAATGCCATCGAGTACCTGTTTCCCATAAGAATACAATTTAAGTTAGTATTTTCTGTGTGGTTCTGAAAGAGAACTTGCTAAAGCAATCCAGGACTATAGAACAGGGAGAAAGATAAGCTGTTGTGCAGTTGATCCCTGTATTTATCTCAATGTGGTGGTCTTGCAGAAGAAGAGATGCAGCATATATTGAAACATTATGTGCAAGACTAGAGAAGCTATGTTTCATTTCTTGGTAGAGTGATTGAGTTCCAAGGAACCCTTGTGGTTGAACAAGAAAGATGACGCAAGTCTGTGATCTCCTGAAAAATCACCACCGCTGCCAAGGGGGATTTCATATCTATTTGAAGACCAGGATCAATTCTCAGGCCAAATTGCCAAATTCTTCTACAAAACATACATGCCTTACGCAATGCACATGTATGGCAAATTCAGCACCTGCTGTGAGTGTTCTAAAATTGCACTCTTTGTAAATAACAACTGTTCAGATTCTTATAGAACTTGCTTAGGTCTACTTTTGTGTGCACGTAATTTTTCTCATGCTTGAGAATTTACTGGTTTAACTTATGTTCAGAGATTCCCTTCCTGTAACTATGAAACTGAAACACAGGCTGTAGAGTGCCCACATAAACTCCATGGGACTTCATTGTGCTAGCAGTAGGGAATCCAGAAAAAAAAGACAATGGATTTCACTTGTAATCAGCTTCATCATTTCTAATGCTATTGCATTTTTAGCTATGAACACTTATTTAGGACTATGTTATTCTTTCTATTCTTTTTTTTGCCTTGACTGCTGTGTACTAAGGAATTTCTGAAAAGTCTTAGTAGCTTATGCCAAGAAGGTTTGCAGTCTGTTGGCAGAGATTTTCATGTTGTCTTCTCAGAAGATTGAATACAAAGAGAAATTCAAGGGTGTGACATTGCACCTCTGCAGAAAAAGCAAGGCCTACAGGACAGCGAAGAGGTGAGAAACCAACATGCAGGCCTTAGAGGGGAGCAATGCTGCTGGAGACAAGAGGATGTGGGGGGAGATGAGAGATTCAGCATGAGTGGTATGTAGAGGGGGCGAGCTAAGTAATTCTTTGAAAGTAGAGAAAGGCAGCTTGATTTCTTCATGTGATAAGAGATAAGGAGTTAGTGGAAGGATATGAAGAGGGGAGCGATTTGATCAAATGTTCAGACGCGGGGCCTGGCACTTTGTATGGTGCAAACATGGTATGCTGTGGTGCATTGTAGGAGGTCTGAGAGGAGGACATTGCAAGAGTCAAGGCAAGATAGAATCAAGGATCAAACAAGTGATTCAGCTCTGGGCGTGGAAGAACTGGACAGGCTGAGCTGCTGCTGACGAGATGTCACAGATTTGGTATAACACACATGTAGGAAGAAAGGCAAAAAGTTCTAAGAAAATAATCACAAATGTTGGCCTCAAGAGACAGAGAAGCTTATAGTTATGTCATAACTAGCAGGAATTAGAAGGTGAGATTAGCTATGCTGAGTTTTCCATGGTGAATTCAAGATGATGACGGTTCAGCCAAGATATAACTGATAACTCTTGACACGTTGAATTGAGGAGAAAGGTAGGGACTGGTGTATTTTTGCATCCACTCTTGCCACAGATCTATCTACTCATGTTACTTTTCCATTTTAATCCCAATAAATATGTGTACTAAGCATTCAAATATTTGAATACAGCAAGCCAAGAACAGAGGGTGAATACTTTGTAAGTCTAATTATAAGGCCATGTTGACATGCATATAAAGAAAAAAATGCTCCAAGAATTGTACTTATATATAATTATACATTTACGATAGAATAACCTGCTTATGTGTATTTGAATGGAATTTTATTTCAAAGATCATGGTACATTCTTAATTTTGTAATATAATTCTTTGTTGCTTTCAAGACATGAACTGTAGACATAAATCATATGTCATAATCCCCCGGGGTGACTAAAAGGTAATAATCCTTTTAAACAGTGGATCCATCATTTAAGGGCTTCAGGACCCTTCTACAGTGGGGTAGGATATATAGAAATAGCCAACTTATCTGTGACCAAGTTGGCTCCAGATCCGGAAGCAGTATAGGCAAGTCTGTACATCTCTACATACAAATTATATAGCCTTCCTGAAAGGCTGCTGACAAGACTCCTTAGGTTAGCTGGAACATTCTGCTAACACAGTTACCCCACTTCTGAAATGTGAGCTTGTATGTCAGCACAGTCATGCACTGAATGTATGAGCACAGTCTTTTTGTTCAGGGCTATGTGCACCACGCTGTATTGCATGGTACAGAAATTCTGTAAACTTCACAGAAAGGAATTAAATATAATTGTCCTCAGTGTCTTAATCCCTCAGTAAGTCCAGCCCTTACAATGACAAGACAAGCTTGATGGATTTTTAGGTGTCCTACATCTTCTCTGCTTAAGTGCTTTTATAAAGCCTGCTAAGCATGTATCCTTTGACCCATTTCCATCCATACGCAAGAGCGAATTAAAACATTTGAAACAGAAGAGCATAATTTTTCAGGTTTACCTTCGAGCTGCTGTRCACACTAAATGCTCCTCTCTGCTTGCCAAGTTGAGGTCACAGGTCAAGTTATTCTTATCATCTGTGGCCTCAACTGGCTCCTTTTCTTTTCTCTTAATCACCTTAGTTCATCCCTTGCTACCTCCCGCAAACTGCTCTATTTCTGATCTGAGAAGTGTTGTTTTAGGGATTGGATTTTTCTTAGGGGATTTACTAGATTATGCAGTTCACACTTTTATTACTGCAGACTGTGGAAATCTCCCCACCCGCACATCCTGCTCTGATACCAAGGCTTATGTCCTGAAGGCGGCAGAGAARTTTATAAAGTTAAATATAGTCAGTTTTTGTTTTTGTAAAAAAACAGACTGGAAGGCAGCAACTACATCTTCACTCTCTTAAAACAACCTGTAGACTTCTACCACGTGTAGTATTTGGGCCAGATTTTCTTTCTGGGTCCCAGGTCTTCTTTTCAYCAGATCATGACTATCATTCAACTTCCAAGCTCCCGCTCTTCAATCCATTTTGCTAATTAGCTTTTTTTAAAGAGTCTGAGAAACTCTATTTAGGTTACTCAGATATCTTGCTTCTCTTGCAGTTCGTTATCGTCGCAAAGAATGTGTCTCCAGTATACCCAAAGAACAAGACAGAAAGCTGTAGAAAAAGGAAACAATCAGCCTAGTCTCTATGAGCCAAAGGCATCTAGCTTCCCTCTAGGTCTTATGATTATACCTTTGAATGCACTCACACTGTTCCCAGTGACCAGGGGAGTTGCTCTTATAAAACCAGAAGCAAGATGCTCTTGTCAACGGTTTTGGAGCCTCGGGGAAGTAGATGCCTTGTTCTGGGCATCTGCTAGGAGGATATAGTGAATTACCCATGATTTGAATGCCTGAAGCAAATCATTCCAGGGCTCACCGACAGTGGGTTGGACCCAAACTGGGGATTTGCTCCAGCTCTTTTTATTAATGCCTGCCATCATGGTTGCTGTCCTTTACTATTTCCTTCTGAAGACAAAGACATTACTTACACTGCTGGCAAAACTGCAGTGATGCAAATCCCACAGTTTATTCTGGCAATACAACTTGTTTGCAGTTACCCTGGTTGCTGATGGCTGGATAAGGAGTACTTCTTCATTCCATGCAGGCATATTTTTGGAACCATTTTCATTTACAAGTTAAAGTAGGTAGTTACCACAAACTTGTGACTATGTTAAGATCCAAAATTAATGTCTGGTTTAATAATGAGGTAGGGAGGTTACTTCCAAAAACATTAAGAATATGAGTATAGGACAGAGTGCTGATAYGATTCTACCAAAATATAAGCTGTGTCAATTTATTAATGAATAGTGAAATAGCTGTTTCATGGCTGAATACTGTCCAGATTCTGTGCTGAGATTTGAATCTGTTCAGATGTCTGTCATAATAGGCCGTATAGCAAAAAGCAGTTCAATTCTCATGTGAACTGAAGAATGGTGTGCCCCCATCCTTACATGAGAGGAACATTAAACTTCTCTCCTACATTAGTCAGCACACCAATAGAGTGCAGCTGATTTTTTAGTCTGAGGAGTCAGAAGGAAAAGGCAGCACAGCCCTGCATTGCAAATTCATTAATTCCTAAAGCCACAGCAGRAGACTGGGAGATGGGAAATAACCACAGCAGATGGCATAAAGCTTGCTTAAGTCCTCTTCAACCCCAACAGACTCCCCACTTTTATCTTCTCCTCCTCCCTGGTATATCTTGCAACAAAACCTATAACAATCACCAAAAAAGGAAATTCCTGAGCCCATTGCTTAACTAGGTTGCAAGACGTAACACTTAATCTAAACTGAACAAGAGACTTGAACTGGGTTTCATTTCGGGGTTATTTTTCAGACTACTTGGGAAACAAAAGCCTTGACTTTTATTTACTATTTAGACTACAGTAGAAATTCAAATGGAAGAAATATGTTCAAACACAAAAAAGAGCAGAGCTTTTCTAAGACTGAACATGAAGATGGAGCATGTATTTGCTGTGCTTGTACAATGCTTGGCTTCAGAATTCTGCTAAGATAACTTAGCATACTCTGATGGCACATACTGTACACGTTGTTGCTGAATTAACAAAGAGCAGAAATGCCTGCTAATGAAACATGTCAATATGCCTAAAATTAGTTATAAAGAATAACTGAATAAATTTAACTAATGCAAAAAAATTAAGGTCTTGGGTCTTTGAGGCAACTAATGTCACTGTACTGATTCAGCTCCTGCTGGAGGGGTTTCCAGGTTCATTCCTACAGTTTGGAGATGCTAGAGATAGCTGCAGTATCAGTTGTGAGCTCTTACTGGACAGCGTACAGTATGCTTATTTCAGAAGAGAGCTGAAACATAGCAGAAAGCAAATTGTAGAGTGCTATGCATGACACCCACCATCCTTCTTCATTTCTTATGCAGAGCCATTGTAGAAAGAAATGTTAGCAGCTCCCCATACATTGGAAAGGGTCATCCATGTGCCTTCYGCGAATCAGCCATCTTGCTACTAAAAATGAGACTGAAACCCTTTTTTCTTCCTTCATTAGCTGACGTTTTATCTCCTATGTCTTGGCCACTACACACAGACTGGGAAAATGACTCAAGAAGATCACAGAGATCGTGCAAAAAACAGGTGCCTGGTTGCCCGCTGTCTCCTATTTTTCGAAGTCAAAGTATTTTACAGTTTTGCTGCATAGTTCACAGTACCAGGCAGTAGAGCATCAAGTTCAGCTTTTGTTACAAGAATGTGTAATCAGTCTGGAAAGTCCAATAAAACCAAAGGTGCATTAGTACCTCCTGATGGGTTTTCTCATGCTGGAGGCGGTGCTTTTTATCCTTTTCTGTCTTTCAGGGTATGATGTCACAAGATGGTTTGAGACAAACTAATAGCTTGCTGCCACAGAGAGGAGAGCCATTCCTGTCATCATCTCCCCTACCTTTGCCCTTACTTCTGCCCATGTGCTCTCATCACTTAAAAGCCAACACTGATGTTCACTGGATTGCACAGTGAGTTGACTCTGCACTAGAAGAGTGGAAAGCCTAATCCAGAAAAATTATAGTCATGTTTTCTGTGGAGTCTGAATAAATGCCAGAGCTGGCACAAAGTGGTGAGAAGAAAGACTTGCATAGCCAGAAGTGGGGGGCTGAAGGAGAAGCGAGGGAGGAAAGGAGAGTGGGGGCAGGAGGAAAGAGTGGGGGAGGAAGGTGAGGGAATGAGACCTCCCCTTTCAAAAGCAGCAAACTGTTTATTAGCTCAGTTGTAGCTAATACACAAGGGCCCCACACAAGGGTGTGTGGAACCACACCCTTGCTCTGTATCTGAAAACCAGGTTCTCAGTTCCATCTTTATGTGCATTGGTAAGATCTGTATCCCCACCCTGGACTACTTTCCCTTCTTGAAAATGATTATTTGTATGTATTGAGATACAGTTTAGAAACCTCCACCATGTAGAAAAAGTTATAAGCCATCTAGGATGCCCCTGGGTGACTGCACAAAGATTTTCTTCTCCAAGCTGTTTAGATTCCAAACAGAAAATATCACCAGCTAGTGAAAGAAGTGAAGTAGTACTAGTATTCTGATTGAATATAAATGAAGACTAAAGGTCTCTTAAATCTTCCTGCTGACCCCGACGCACCTTGTGGTTTAGTCTGGAGAGTTTGAATGATTGGGCCATGTCATACAGCAAGTCTGTGGCAGGGGAGACTACCAGAGTCCCAGTTCAAYGCCTAAGCTGAAGCACTCCTTCAATCTGTGGAGACCCTGGGTTCCATAACTGTGGTATAAAATTGGGAAGTGGTGACAACTTTTTAATCCTCTTCATTAACCTGTTTATTTCTAAAATCTTGATTGTCAAAAAAATTAAAGCATACAGTATTTATCCTGAGATCATGTCAGAGGGATGGCTACCCTAGATACAGTGGTGGTGGGGAAATGCTGAAAATAAAAAACAGCATGGCCAAACCACCTTATCCTGTCCTGTTTCTTCTGCGTTTTGGTGCCCACATGGCTTCCCGTTAAGATATTTATGTGCAAAGAATAAGAGCTTTCTGTAGGCAATCTCCTAAGACTGAACAATCCATTCAGTGCTTATACTATTCAGTGCCTGTGACATTTCAGAGTCATTATGGATGTGTTTCTGAAAAGAACACTAGATTAATTCACATCTTCAGGCACCACAAAATCCTCAATGTAAGGACCTTTGTCTCACTTTTTAAGTAGAACTATTGGTATCAAGGCAGAGAATGTGAAAATATCGCTTATGTTGGCATCAATCTGGCAGTCTAAAGACTCTAAGAATAGAGATTGTGCCCAAATCAATTTACCACCAGTTTTCCCTAAATCAAAGTTGTAAGACATTGCCAAATGGCAAGGATATCCTCCTTTGGACAACACGCATAAATTGTGGTCTAGTTACTTAATGAAAAGAAATCCTTTAGCCTATGCTTGAAAATATAATATAGGCTATATATATATACATACACGTATATATGGATAAATACAAAACTATAATTACATTGATGACACCAGTCTGCGTGAATAAAGAAAAAAGAGTTAGAAGGACAAACCTTTAACTAAGTAATGACCAGATAAGAACCTAAGCAACATAATACAACAACACCATGACAACATATAGCAAGCCATCAGCAATTTAAAAGGTGCAAGTACAGCACCACCAAAGAATAAGGCCATCAAACTTCATAATGACGGAGACATCTTCAGTAAGTTTACTGAATGCCATCCTTCCTTACTGTGTGAATGTTGTTTTATTGTGCTTGTCACTCAATCATCTGAGAACAAAGGTCAGCCCAATTTCCTCGTCAAAATATACTCCGCTTACAAATGAAAACAGGTCAGTTTATTTTGCAGGTGGAGTTGCACTCATTGTCAGTCCTGCCTCAAATATAAAGGGCTGTGTGATTTGGAATACTTAAACAGTGAGCAAAACGTGAGCTGTAAATGTTTTTCAGCTTTTCTAGTCAAATAAACTCAACTATTCTGGAGTTTTGTGCAGTGGTTTATAAATAACTGTAAATAATTAACAGTAATTATCATTCAATCTAAACAATTTTTTTTTTTTTGCAAAACGATGGTCTCACAAAGCGAATCTCTAAATGCTAACGCACAGGGTTCCTGTCAGACAAAGCTCATTGCTGCCATCTGCTGAGGAAGAGACAACATAGGACATAAACAGCTTAAGTGTCAAAAATCCTCCCGTGTGGCCATTTCGGGCAGAGATTCCCGCTGAAGCGACGCCTGCAAGCCCAGCTACCCGTGATCTGCAATGTGGAATAAAAATCCACATTGCTTTCTTCAACTCTGCCTAAAACAAAAACGAACCGTAAGAAAGACAGCACAGCCCAAGTGTTCATTAGAGTTTAGTGCACCCAGCTACAGGAGTGATGCAGATAAAAGCATTTTGCTAGATGACACTTCGATTTCACGACCAGGGATAAAGTCCAAGCACCCCGCGCGTGGAAGCGTTGAGCAGTACGTGATCGTTGCATAACTCAGCGGTTAATCATTTTTGCGGGTTCCTATGTAAGGCTGTTTCTCAAAAGCAGTGGGTGTTTCCCAGCAGCAGGGGAACGAGGATCACCACCGAGCGCCCGTCTCCCAACACCATTTCCCCGCCGCGGGGCCGCCTCCAGAGCGGGCTCTGAGGCCCACAGCGGCCAGGCCAGGCCGCGCTCGCCTCGGGGCAGGGCCTCACCGCCTCGGCCCCTGGTGAGGGAGCCCCGCAGCGGGGGCAGCAGAGGCGGCGGGGACGTGGGCTGCGCCCGGACCTGTGCACGGCGCTGTCCGGGCAGGGCAGCGCCCAGACGGGCCCTGAGCGTGCAGYGAGCGTGAAGCTCCGCCATGACGCGCTGCGCCCTCAGCCACCGGCCGCCCCTTCCCGGCAACGCAGCCGTTGGCACCGCCTCCCGAGGAAACCAGCGCGCTGAGTGGGGCAAGCCTCTGACCGGCGTGTGGGTTGACCAATAAGAGCGCGACTCAGCGAGGGGCGAGCCAACCGAGGAAAGGGGCGGGAGCGGCTCGCCGGAAGCGGGTGCCAGCGGCGGCGCTGAGGGGAGCGGCGGGGTGCGGAGGTGGTGAGGTGAGCGCGGGCGTTTCTCCTGGGCCTTGCCTGGCYGTAGCGCGGTGCGCCTCCCCCCGCTCCCCTCGTCTCAGTGGCGGCCCGGCGCCTCCCCGCCTCCCCCGGGCCTCCCTCTGGCCTCCCTGCGGCCTCCCTGCCCCCGCGCGGCGCGGCCGGCCCCAGGCAGGAGCTCGGCTCCGCCGGGGACTCGTTGGCGCGGCCCCCCGGGTGTCTCCGGCCTCAGCGGGGGGGGGGAAAGGGAAGGGAAGGGGCCGCCGCTGCCCCCAGGGTGGCTCTGGGCCCCGGCTGGTGTCGCGGATCGAGAGGCTGATCGCGTCGGGAGCGTGCCGTGGGGGCAAGCTAACGGGTGGTGTGTGGATGCTGCCGAGCCTTCAGCCTCCGAGGGGCTCTGGCTCCGGTGCGCCTCTCACAGCCGTCTCTTTCACGGTGTTTTTGTTGTCTGTCTGTATTGCGCGGGTGTCACGCAGATTGTTAAATGTGTGTTTCTTGGGGGCGTTCCCTAGGTGTTTTCGTCTGGAAAAATGGGTGAACCTCAGCAAGTGAGTGCTCTTCCTCCACCACCAATGCAATATATAAAAGAATATACAGATGAAAATATCCGTAAAGGTCTGGCCCCAAAGCCACCTCCGCCTGTGAAAGACAGTTACATGATGTTTGGCAATCAGTTTCAGTGTGATGACCTAATTATCCGACCCTTGGAAAGCCAAGGTATTGAGCGATTGCATCCTATGCAGTTTGATCACAAGAAGGAGTTAAGGAAGCTTAATATGTCTATCCTGGTCAACTTCTTGGACCTCTTGGATATCTTGATAAGGAGTCCAGGGAGCATAAAGCGAGAAGAGAAACTGGAAGACTTAAAACTGCTTTTTGTTCACGTCCATCATCTTATAAATGAGTATCGCCCTCACCAAGCGAGGGAGACACTGAGGGTCATGATGGAGGTGCAGAAACGTCAGCGTTTGGAAACAGCAGAGCGATTTCAGAAGCATTTAGAGCGAGTTGTAGAGATGATTCAGAACTGCCTGGCCTCCTTGCCCGATGATCTACCTCACTCAGAGGGAGGGTTGGGAGTGAAAGCAGAACCCATGGATACTGATGATGGCAACAGCTGTATTGGACAGAGTGAAAAACAGAGGGAACGTTCTGGTTGCAAGAGAGATCAGGTTTTAGACAAAGATGCAGCTATGTGTAGCATTATTGATGAAATGACATGAAGAAAACACTTTTTATTAGCTCACCATAGCAAGGGGCAGAACAGATTCTAAGGGTATATGTTATGGTTTAATTTGCTGTTGTACAAGCAAACAAAGCATTTATTTTACACATGATGAGAAGGGTTGTGAATGACTAGGCAGATGGAAATGTGTAATATTTTATGTAATCTGTGTGTTTATTCGTAAGAACAAAAATGTGTACTTCTTAAATGCATCATGTGAAGTAGAAGCAACTGATTAAAGTTAACCTTTTTTTTGGTGTACTTTCATCCAGTTTGTCATTTGCTGCTTTTTTGGGTATKTTCCATTTGTTACTTTCTATGCAGYGTGGAAGCAAGTAAGGGATCTGACAGAGGAATTGAAGTTGATGGTTTTTCCATTTCAAATGAGCTTTAGTTGCTTACACTTTCAGTGGGTCTTTTCTGAAATACATGTTTCAATACTAAAAGTAAAATTAGTCAAGTCTGCAAAATCCATTTCTCTAACTTTATAAAAATATAACTGTACAAAAAGAACCTAAAATTACTTTTATTTAATTATTTATTGTGCCACARTCTCAGAGAGAGAGAGAGACTGAGAAAGACTGAGATTGTCAGGAATTTTGGGAATGAAATGAGTTGAAATTAATTGGATTTTAATTTTCTTAGATGTAAATCATAACTGACCRTGAGATTACAAAAATGCCTATATACCTCTCCTTTTGTAGTTTAGAATGAAGAAGTGGCCTCTTTAGCCTGCCCCTCCTTTCAGGGAAATCTTAATTCTGTCTTTTTGCTGTGCAACGCTGTAGTACATATGTTTTGCAAACTGTGTACAGCAGCTAAAATACTATGATAAACTTCATGGGTGAGGGAACTTGCACAAACTGTTTTTCACCATGATTTTGCAAGCTATGTCTCTGTCTTATCTGATAATTCAGATGTGTTTTCAGAAATGTGTGTTTATCTAAAAAGACAGGCAAAAGCACTGAGCTACTGGGTGGTGTGAATTGAGCTCACTGCAGATACAGGTGAAATGAGCTGGAGCAACCATGTGTGTATGACGCATGGGAAGAGTCAGTTCTGATTAGCAGCTAGAGGATCATCTGCTAAGTTAAGTGCATATGACGTCTTAATAATAAAGTGGAAACAGATGTTTGTCAGAAATGTAGAAATAATTTCACATGAAGTTAACACTTGTGTCTTGTCTTCAACCATCACTGTTTCCTTTCTTCACCCTTGGCTAGATTTAAACTATATGGTTTATATGTAACTAGAAAACAGTTGTGTGTGAGTAGAATTAATTAGCTACTTTGCAAATGCTTTTTAAGTGGAAGATGCAAAGAAAGAGATTTAGTCCCTCCTGGATAAGAGTGGTCATGTAATGTGGAACTCTAGTTCTCATGGACATTTTAACTTTGCCATTCAGAAAGAACTGTCATAGATGCTTAATGGTTTTCTGCTGATCTTGTCTCATTTTTATGCTTTTATTACAGTCATAGGTCTGGGTACCATACTTTTAAAAGTGTTCTGCAAGCTGGGTCCTAGCAGCAACTAATGATTGTGATTAACTTCTGTGAAACAAATTTTGAGATAACTGGAGGTCATTGTCCCTTAAAATACTTAAGACTACTTTCATCTTCCAAAAAATTTCATTAATAATTTGCTTTTTTTCTAGATTTTTTTATATAACTATTTTTTGTCTATCTTTGAAGCAAATACTTATACAGTTGGGGGAAACATCATCTGTTCCTTCTAGGGCTTTTTTTCAGCTGAAACATTAACTTTTCCCTTTTCTGTCAGATCAAAGCAATGATAGTTTTTCCCTTTTCTATTATGAGTTTACTTTTGGGAAAACAGTAGACTGTAGCTGCAGTGAAGGCAGTGAACACATGCCTGTTGGCATAGGGAAATAGGCCCTTCAAATTTGGTAGGATGATATGACCCATCGACTAGAAAGTGAGATAACAAATGTCTTCTCTAGCGTGCTAATTAACCTGCTGCTGCTGATATCTTTCCTTATCTGACCACGTTCTCATTTTTATTGGACCTGATGAAAATATTTGAAGGAGTCTATCTTGAAAATGCTAATACATGATTGTATGAAATATGTATTCAATTATATACTCCTTATGAAATTCAGTACAAAAAAATTAATATCAGGTATTAAGCAAAATTTTGTTGGAAGCGTAAACAGTTGAAGCTTGTATCAAAAGTGTGTCACCTCTAAAGTAGGCTGCCCGAATGCTTTTATACTTTTTAGTTCTCTGGTACTATTGACTTACAAATCTGACTCTTAATGACTTTCAGAAGAAACAATTTCACTGTTGTGAATATGCTGTTTCTTACATCTTTGTAAGCCAGCCGTATGTGTTTGTGAGCTGATCTTCCAAGCAAACTGAACAGTTTAGTAACATCAATTTTCTTTTTTTAATGGCAAAAATGGTTCTATCACACCATTTGAACAAACATAAGAATAAAAAGGACCAAGGTTATTTGTTGAGAAGTTTCATAGATTTCTCAGCGGAAAGAAGCCAATTGTGTCATCAGTGGACAAAAGCAGAAAGTTTGTAGTTCTGATCATTCAGGGGAAAAAAATTGTTTAATGATATGACTATTGACTTGTAGCAATACTTACTATGCACAGTAAATTGTTTGCCAGGATGGCTCTTTTGGGGATACAGCCTGTGGATGACACCTAAACTGGTCCAGATTCCAGAATGAATAAAACAACTGGGGTGAAGTGAGTGTATTGACTCAGGCAGAGATTTGGGACAAGGTATTCCTGATTCTGATACCCCRCTTCTTTATTTCAAAGCTCAGACATGACATGTAAAGGAGGGATGCATACACTGTATGTTATTGCAGGATAACTAGCAGGAGGAACTTGTGCTGCAAATCTGCAGATAAATGTTTTTCACACACTGAACCACCAGGAGGTGGTCTTCAACCTGCACCACGTGCCTAGCATGGTTTTGGTGTGTCATTGGCCTGTGAGAGCCAGGTTGCCCTACCTTTTCCGTTTGTGTTGAGCAGTTTCAGGATACCATCATTATATCAGAATTATGCCCACAGCGACTGTCTACAGTGTCCTTTATCCCCAAGAGCAAGAGGAACAATGAGAAAGGATTTTCTTAATCCTAAATCTGCTTCCAGACACTGCATACAAAAATCTCTCCCTCTCTTTCTGCTCTCTCCCACAACTATGTTGCCAGTGTTCTTCTGGCTCTTTGCTAGTTTTATCCCATTTTTCTTCCTTTTCACTTAAAGAAACTGGCAGTTTGACTGCTCTTATGTAAGGTAGTCAGTCCAAGATAACTCTTGATTCCGATTCTAGTTTTCGGAAGCATTTCTGCTGTTTCTGTTTTTGATAAAAATAAAAAATAAAAAAAATACAACTTAATGTAGTCTGTACAAAAGGGTGTAAGGTAGATCATTTGCTTCAGCAAAGACATTCATTGGACTTAGATCTAACATCRCAGCCACAGTCCTAGCCCTAATAAAAAAAGAATGTCAACCTCAAGAAGAGTCATGTAATCCAGGGACAGGGAGAGTGGCCACAGAACACTAATTCTCAAAATAAATGCATTTCAACAATGTTTTGTCAAAGCAAGCCTGGAGCCTGGGATAGCATGGCTTTTAAAGTGRTTTCTGTATTATGCATTTTACTTTATACTGTAAAAGCTTAGATGCATACAGAATAGACACAGTGTCAAATGATGATAGACTGCAACTCTGTTTAGGCAACTTTCTATCATTACCAAATTGCAGCCCACAAAGAGAACAACATTTGCTGAAAGTACTCCAAGCTGCTTCTAAGCATTAGAACCAGAAATTTATGATTAAATGTTTGAATAATATTTTTCTAGAAATTCRTTATTTCTCCAAATTCTCTTCATTTACCACAGCATGTTAAATATCCTATGGGATTTCTCCTTCTAATTTTATGTACTGTGGCAAAAAAGGGACTGAGGAGTGATATGGGGCAGTGGATTATCAACCGTATTCTCTGTCCTGCAGAAGTTTGTACTAACGTCTTGCTTCGTTTCTTTTCATAGCGGTTACCTATGCTATGACAAGGTGTTAGTAGCAATCACAGCTGAACAGAGCTAACGGGGAAAAGTGCTTGGTGTTGCAGACAACAGTTTCGCCCTCTGCAGTCAAGCAGGTGTGGAAAAAATAGAAATAGGCTTCTGAAGCAGTGTTTAATATTTTAGCCTTTTAGTCAAACCACAGTCAACAACAGCTTAGCTATGTGCTATAACAGCAATAGCTTCACTGTGCTGTAAGAGACTAAGACTAACCACAGCAAAGGCAATCCTGATGAGATTAAAGGACATTCTCAGCTGTAGCTAGCATAGCTGACGCACTGATACTGAGGAAGTAAAAACAGAAGTATGTGAAGGAAACAAGTTTGTATAAATGTGGGTGCCCAAAGGGCGAACAAGAGTGTTCTTTCTCCTCTTCAGCCACCATGTCTTCTCGTTTCTCCCTGAACTGGATTCTACTGATCGTGTTTACAGGTAACTAAATGGGCATAAAAGAATAACCGGAAGCAGATGGAGGTAACTATCTCACGCATCTATGTTTCTGATGGTTACAGAGGTAGATTTTATGTTACCAAGGTAAGGGGGGGGGGGGTCGCATGGCACAATTTGCTAGAGAAACTTCGGTTTTGCATTATAAATAGAACTTAATCCCAGCAGCTCAATAGTCTTCTGATGATCTTGTCTCACTTTTTAAGGTAAAATCGTATTTGTGGGTATGATGATTTTGAAGACACTGCTTCTGAGGCTGTTTGTTTAGGCCTGTTGGCAAGTAATCTTAAGTAGAAAGTTTTTCTTTTTGGGGGGTGGGGGGGGATGATGTTCTGAGATTAGCAGAGATCTTTAAATCATTTTAGAATAGATGTAAAACAAGGTTATTTCTCTTCAACAGTCTTTGTGAAGGTGAACGCATAGGAAGTTAAGGAAAAGCTTAAATTACCAGTGGCTTCTGGTGTGTTTCAGCCAATATGAACTTTTCACTGGGACAGACAAATGATTTATCTTTTTTTATATGAGAAACAGCCATTCTCCTAGGACAATATTGTTAAAGGCAACAGCAGTGAAGACAAAAGGTTACAGAGCAGTACTAGTGTAGGCAGATAGACATTAAAAACTTGGTGATAGGATATGTTCAACAGACAGACAAGGAATATTACAGATATTGTTTCCTCTAGTTCTTTATAAAGCTTTTTCTGATTCTGATTTTTATATCAGATAAAATACAATCTATTTTCAGAGATCAGTTTCTCGTATGTTACTGTAGCAGTCACTGCATGAGACTTATTTATAACTAAGATAGCTTAGGATGGGAAAAATGGCTGAGATGAGCTGGGAAAGACAGCTTTTCTGCAAGTGACAGTTTCAGTCAAGCCACACCATGCTTGGGATCCACCAGCATGTGTTGGCTGACCTGCCTTGGGGAGCTTCCTAATTATGGTTATGACTTTTAATGGAGAAAATTTTATCACTAAAATATTTCCAATATTTCCAAAATTTGTCACTAAAATATTTCCTTCTGTAGCTGCTGTAGAGAATTCTATCCCTGAAATGTTAACACAGACAGATTGAAATATTTAGGCATTTGATCCCATGTTACTGAATTTGATAAGGACTGTGTAATACTAGGTATATGGCAAACAGTTTTCTTTGCAGTATAAGCAGACAGAGTATGTACCCCAGGAACCCCACCGTATAGTCTGGTAGAAGAAAGCAGTTACACAGTGGCTTTGACCATCTGGATCACCAGAGCATGAATGATTTTGGCTGGCAGACCTTTTTTTATTAAAATTTTCCTCAAGGAAATATTGACCAGAGTAGTTTAAATACAGCAGGAGAAACTATCTCACTATAATGAGTGTGCTACTGGTTGCTAGATGTTTTGATTTATCAGTCTGAGACTTAGCCTTCTGTGAACCTGAAAAGATTCATTACCTTTGAATAACCTCTAATGGGAACTTAGCAAGTTAGAAACTTCATAAGAACGAGGGAAGAAAATAAGATAACAAGAAAAGAAAGTATAAAATTTCTTGGGAAAACTCTGAAAAATCTCTTCAAATAGGAACCAGCCAAATCTGTCATCAGGGAGGAAATGGTTTCAGCAGTGATCATTCTGAAGAAATCTGCTGTTCAGTGACTTTTGCTTGAAAGGGAGGGATTTCCACAATGCTTTTAATGAAAGGCAATGTCTTACTCTTCCCCCATGTGTGGACTGGTTTAATCTAAATTAACAAAAAAATGAAGAGCTAACAGACYGGACACAGCTGAAGAAAAGCCACAAAGCTGATCATAGCAAGTGCCTTTTCTGTGAAGGGGTACAGGAGCAATTCAGCATCTTCTATTTTAGCGAATTTCATGCAACAAATCAGATCATAAACTGTGGTGGTTTTTAGACAGCGTTATCTCACTCTGGCTCTCCCATTTGTATTATGTTGTTCCAGAATACCTCCCTCCCTYAGAAGTGAGTTGTTTCCCTGTAAAAAGCAACTGGTAGAATGACAGATATTGTCCTCTCTACCTAGTTCCCAAATTCTCCCGGGTTCTGATTTTATTAAGGCTGCACAGAGAGGTGCTAAGAGAATCTCCCCACAAGAATCGGTGCAGATCCAAACTCTGTTCTCCCTTTGCTTTTCTGCCTACCTGCAGAGGCTGTAGAAAACATGTGTTTCTTCTATCTCTGGTTAGAGACACGTTTTCAACAAAAGCGCTGGCTGGAACATTGTCCCTCACCATGCATCAGTCCTGCTGGGCTTCACATCTGTTTGTGGAGAACCTGACCCAGGAATGCCTGGAGGTTTTCATGGGATGGGATGTAATGGGGTATGCAAGGCAAGCTCTGGAAGCTTCCTCCTGTGCACACTCTGCTCAACAGCTACACTTGTCTTTCTGTCCACAGGCCCCACAGTATCAGGATCAATCCTGAAAGGTGTGGTTGGTCAGGATATCACTGTGCCCTGCTCTTACAGTGTTAAGAGGAGAAACGACATCACAACAATGTGCTGGGGTCGTGGTGCCTGCCCTGCTTCAAAATGTTTTCAGCCCATTATCTGGACAGATGGATGGAAGGTGACAGTGCAGTCCTCCAAGAGGTACCAACTAAAAGGGGACCTGTCAAAGGGGGACGTGTCCCTCACAATAGTGAACGCAGAGGAAGCAGACAGTGGGACGTACTGCTGCCGCATAGAGATCCCAGGGTTGTTCAATGATCAGACAAGTAATCACAGGGTTGTGATTGAGAAAGGTGAGTGCAGACGTGCTCTGTTGTGGGACTACTACTGTGGGTAAATCTGTTGCTGAGTCTGGATTTCACAGCTTGTGGTGGCATGATATCTATAATCGTCCATAGTATTGATCTTTAGGACTTTGCGGATCTGCTGGTGGTGCTGTTTAAATTAAGCTGCCTTTGACACTGTTGTGATCCCAAGATAGTCACTGTAATTCAATAAGAACGTATTCCTTTGTTTCATGGCACACAAGACTGCTTAGCATTCTTAGAAGTATTACATGTAGAAATCAAGAGCAAGGGCAGCATAAGGTGCTTTACTCATCCATGAAGCGCTGTACTTGCACCCTTTTCATAGAAGACAGCACTTCATCTTTCCTTCTGGATTCCAGAGTAAAGTTCAGGGACACAGAGGTAGCTAATATAGAAAAATTTTGTATCAATTCCTCCTTTGAATTTAGTGTTTCTCTGCTGGTAGAAAGAATAATGTGTAGATCAAGTGGGTAACAGATGTGACTGTGTAATTAGTGCTAAGATATGTTTATTATAGAAACATTTTCTCTTTCTCACTGCATGTATGCATATTAAGGTTAATTATAATGTATGTTGGTTTTGTTTCATTTTTTAACATCAGCTAGGATCACTACTCCAAGTCCTCACACTTACACTTCTGAACAGACCTCAGGTAACTTTTATCCAAGTATTAATCTCAATAGCATATATAAGCTATACTGCAATGGGGATCTTAGGAAGGAAAAGAAATGCTAGATGATAGAAAAGTACTGGCTAAAATTTGTTAAACATTACCATAGTACCTGAGATCAGCACTTGGCCTATAAATTCTACCTGAAATTGTTAGATAATCCGGCAGAAGGAGCATGTACACACAGGAGATATTTTGCTCCCAGATGTTAACCTTTTGTGTTAGGTTTGAGTAGTCATTTCATTTGTGCTGCAAATGTTGCTTTCTTCATGTGGTTGTTTTTTTCATGTGTTGTTTTCTTCATGTGGTATAAAATCTCACCATGTCATCTGAAAATGCATTCCATGAACAGTGAATCAGAAATTTTTAGGGGCTTGGTGTGCTTACTATTTAATCAATTTATTTGACACTCAGTTCAACGTAACATGGAACAGTCTTATTGAACTAGAACTAGTTCTCACTAGGCTAGTTCAAAGGTGCCTTTAGCTCGGGGTTCTGTCTCTAGTAGTGGTCAGCAGCAGATGGTTAAAGAGGATCATAGGAACAGCATAGAAATTTTGTGATACATCCCCAAAGTATTTTCCTACCCTGCTATGTCCTACCCTTGTGTCTCAATGGTTCCCTGAATGCGCTGTGTGTATGCATATTTAATAGTCTCATGTAAGGCTCTTCATTGTGCTGGAAGAGACGGTGAACAACTATTCTTCATTTAATTTCTCCATTCCACTCATGAGTTTATAGTCATATACCCACTCAGGTGTATCTTTTTCAGTCTGAAAAAGCCAACTTAAATTTCCAGTACACAAAAGATAGTTCATAGTCTAATGATAACTTATTCTCAGGATTTTGATTTTGAAATAAAAATTGGGAATGCCATTTGCATTCTCCCTCAATCTCAGAGGTTTCCAATTAAGCAGCTCTGAAATGTTACAACAGCTACATTTCCTTTTTGAAAGAAGAAGTGAAAACTTTCTCAGACTGTTTCTATTCTAGCTCTTCTCTGTGAAATTACCTCTAAAATGCTGCAGGTCCTTTTTCAAACATATCACACTTTGGTCAACCTGTTTATTATGTAGCTGCTTTTTGGGAATTTGAGGTTTGCTTGCATAATGCAGTATCACTTGCTTTCTGTAACTTCACACCACTTTTTCTCTCAAGGCCCTGAGCTAACATTAATGTGTGCATCAGATGAAGTAAGTTTGCTTTAGGCATTCAGCTGCCTCTTCTTGGCTCTGAAATCAGGTGCCCATCTTGGGAACTCCATCTTTCTAGGTTCTGTGTTTAGACAGTGTCGAGAACTGAGAGTTTCCTGGAAGGAATTCAAAGCACTGAAAAGGGTAGTAGAGGCTCCCGTTCTAGGAGTTTTGGGCTGCCCTCTGAAGGCACCAACCTCTTTGATGATATACAGACCCAAAACTCCTGATTTAGATACTTTAGTTAGGTGGCCCAAGGTCAGCAGTATAAATTCCTCTCTGTCATGGCCGAATGGTTCTCTGTGCAAGTGACGTGTTGGTTTGTCTTACTTTTGCTCAGCTCCTGGGACTGCCAGTGACTCATCCCCTACTGTCACAACAACATGGCCTTCAGTTTCTGGTTCAGAAGCTCCTCAGACTGTAAGCATCTCTGTTGAGATACAACATACCTAGATTAAGCGGTCAGACATGGGAGGTTCCTGGGTCATCTCTACAGTTCACTTGTAGTGCTTTGTTTCGATTGCAGAAGAATATTTTTTCGTAGTCTGCACATTTAGTGCTTATGTGTTCATTACTAATGTGGAAAAAAAAACAATTTGCTTTGTATGCATAAATTACTTCCTTCTTATTAATTCAGAAAAACTTTTAGCAACATCTATATTGCCTTTCAGGCCTATGATCCCTCTTCAAGCACCAGTTTCATCTCAGACTGCTCAGATATAACCACAGACTTGCAGGTATGACAGGATGTGGGGAGGAGTTGAAATTTGACTGCCTGATAGCGGGGGATCGACCTGCACCCCCTGCACGGTGTGGTGAGAAGAGACAGCTCGTGTCTGCCCTGCTGAGTTGAGTCCTCCAGCACGTTTCAGGTTGCCAGGCAGTAACATCATCTGACTTTTATCAGGAAGGCAAGACAGCCAAGCTTCCCTTTAGGAAAGCCTGATGCTAAATACCTCAAGGTAGTATGTGCTGGGGCATTCATATTGCCGCATGTGCAGAATATAAGTCAGGGAGCATACTGAATTTCAACTTCTTCCTAGGCCTGAGTTCCTGCTGAGAGGTTAGATATTTAGCTCCTGGCTTCAGAAAGAAGTTTTGCATAAGTAAAGACCAAAGTGAGGAGAAGGCAGATTCAGTAATCAGGAAAAAGCCTTGAATAACTACTGAAGAAGTTGACGGTAAAAAAAAGGATACGCTAGGCAATTTTTTTTCTCATAAAAATAAATAAAATATTAATCAAATAATATTAATTCTAAATGAACGGGTTTTGTCATAACTTCAGYTTCTTTGACAATCCCAAGAAACAACACATCTAACAGCACGGTTCACACAACTATAGATAGCAATGTGGCTCTTTGAAACAAGTCCTGYATCTCAAATTAGGCTCTTGCTCTCAAGTATATTTTTACTGCCAGATTGCAAAATGCGCAAATGGCCTTTGGGTCATGGGTTTTTTTTTCCTGTTGGTGCCACTAATACCCATCTGTTTTATGTTTGACAGAATGTGTCTGTATCAGCTCACAGTGCACAGTATTCAGAAAATGGGATATACATTGGGATCGGCATGTGTGTGGTGCTTCTTGTCATCCTTATTTTGGCTCTGTTCCTCAGTAGACGTAAGTTCTTTTCAGCRGAGAGTATTCCAGGAAGGGTGGGGTAGGGACGTCTGCTCATCACAGCTGTGGAAGCTGCTGCAGGTCTTCTGCTCCGAGGCAGCGAGTTCATGTCTCTGCACGGCCTCGCTCCGCGCCCTGCGCTAGCTTGGTCAGATCTCCACCGTGGCGTCCGGGTGACCAGTCTGCACGGTGCCAATATGTTTAGTCGTTTTAGGTCTCAGACTTCACAGAAATTTGCTGAGCCAGAGGCTAGTGAGGAGATACAAGCCCTCCTCCCCAGCCCCACTCCTTTCCTCGTGGATGTTACCCATTCCCTGCTTGCCGTGTTGTCTCCGTCCTTCCCAATGATGAGGGGTGGTGCGTCAGGTTCATGTAACTATATCCAATGCTTTTTGTGCCAGATTTTCTCCTTAGAGGCTCTTGGTCATTCCAAACTACATGAATTTGACCTCATAGAAACAATGGGGATTTCCTATACGGAAAACATCTGCTTTAAAGTTCCCTTATTTAGTTTCTAGCACTTTTTTTTTTCCCCCCTTGATGAACCTGATATTTTCCTTGCTTCTGGTGCTTTAAAGAACATTGTTTTTCTTTCTTTCTTTTCATTCTGGATGATCCTTAGACTATTTACACAATATGAAGAAGCTGAATAACTTTCCAAGGTAAGTATTCTCTTCCCTGTTTCTGCTTTACCTAATAGGACAAAACCGGTCCCAGAAAGAAATTGTTGTTTTTCCTCCTAGACACATGCTGACTGTTCACTCCACCACATACTTTAATTTGATTTTCTTTTTTAATCTTAACTTAATAAGAAACATTGTAAAAAGAAATTAATGAATCCTGCTACTCGTCATTAGTTAATAAACAAAAATGACTGCCAATTCATTGCATTAGGGGGCATGAAAACTTTGTGTGGGTTGTCTCATAAATGGAGAAATGATTCATTATTAGTTGTGTTTAAATAATAAATGTTTTTGTATATTTTACGTTTTTTCCAGTGAGCTGGTTGATTTAGCTATCTGTTCTTTTGTGTTTCCATTGTCTGTTGTTTGTTTAACAGCATGTTTTTTACTCTTTTTGCAGCTCTGTCATATTTTGGAGATCAGAACGTGCAGGGAACCAAAATGCCCTGGAAGTTGAGATGCATGCAGAGGAAAACATTTATACAATACACTAAGGAATGCACTCATGCTTGCCTTTTTCATCACTGGGACATTAAATAGTTTGCAAAATGTTAGCTGCTCCCTAAACTGTTTGCTCAGCAGCTAAATGTGAGTGGACTACCAACAAATTATTCACATCATTCTAATAAAGCAAATAAAAGCTAACGTTCTAATTAAAATCTTTATCAGCTTATTCCAGAAAGAGAACTCCTACTGGCTTAAATGGAAATATTATTTCCAGAATCCACTTATTGAAACACAGAAAAAGTTGCTATTATATTTATTATCTGATTCAAATTTTCTCTTTCTTTTTGGAAAAAAAGGAAGTGCCAGAATAGCTGGTCAGTCAGAAAAGGAAAACCACACTCATTTTTTTTAATATTTATTGTTTTCACTATGTATTCAGTTTGCCAGCTACAAAACACTCCATGCCATCTGAGGGGAGGAGCAACCTCAGAGCTGCCATGGCAAAGATGACAGTATGGAAAGACTTGGTAGTATTCATATTTCAAAATACATTTCACTGAATTTTTGTTAAAGTTGGATATATCTATTCCTGGTAATGGCTCAGTTATGCAATGTACTAATCTTTGTCCACCCACAGTTAAATCTGGAGGAGCTGTTGGTGCTCAGCCCCTCATGGGATGTTCTTGGAGCCTACAGGACCAGTATTTTGGTGTGCGGAATATTCACAACTTGCTTTCAGCAAACTATGACTAAGTGTATTTTCCTCTGCAAAATACAACGGTTTCTTTCTGTGGCTTTCTCCTCAAGCCCCCACATGCCCTGACAAGTCCTTGGTGTAGAAAGTCTCATTTCCAGGCCTCTAAAACAGCTAGACAAAAAAACCCCAGCTACTCTGGAAAATTAGTTTTAAAATTCCTCTCACTGCTTACAGAGAAGTCATGGATATTGCACAAAATGTTGGCTGAAAGTTTGCCCTGCCTTTACGCCCCTTTAAATACCAAACAGCTCTAATGTCTTATGCTGTATTTATTTGGTGGGTTTTAGTTCATAAATGAGGAGCACCTGTGGCCCAGAGCCTTTCCTGCATAGCTCCTCGGTTAGCCACAACTCTCAGTTTTTGCTCTGTGCAACACTAAACGCTGGTTTTCTTGAAAACGGAGGCAGCCCCGTGAGGGTGAATCAGCCCTTCATGCACTGTTGAGCAGCAGACACAAGTCTCCCACCCAGCTTTAACTGGAAGAATAGTTTTCCTCAATTATTTTTAAGAAAACATTTTTAAACAGATGCTGGGGACTTCCTGAAAGAGCGGAGAAGTAGTCGAGGCAGGAGGGGGAGAYGGGCTCTTACCAGGTATCAGTCAGCACAGATYTCACTCTGGAGCCTGGTCYGAGCAGCCATGTGCAACACTTAAGCGACGTTACTGCTGCCAGGGAGACTGGCAGACTCTCAGCAGCCTGTCTGTCATTGAGATCATCATTTTCCAGGGAGCTGTACAAAGATCAAAGCTGTAGTGCCCACTGAGGCATAAAGGAGCAGYAGTAACATCAGTAGGTATCTGGGTTAACAGTTGAGATACTCAGGGGCCACGGTCTGGTTGTGACCCCCCCCCCAACAGTCCATCGCTGCAGGAGGGCTCGAGCTGGCTGGGGAGRGAGGACCCAGCCCCAAAGTCCCAGCGAGCCCAGCTGCGGGGATGTGTCATGCATGAGGGGGACTCTCCTGTAGGGCAAGAGAGCGAGGTGGCACCGGTGGTGCTGGCGTGTTTTGTGCGTTCCCTTGTGAAGTGCCTTGTCTTGGGGCAGCCCATGAGAGCAGGCCTAAAAGGCTGGAACCGGAAAGAAGAATTCACTTTTGAGTGAAGAGCTGAAAGTGGATGCACAAGTGTTGCATGGGGAAGCTCGGAGGTGGGCTAGGAGAGGCCGTAGAGGAAACCAACTCTGCGTATGTCTTCATGTCACGAGTTGCCTTGTGTAAAAAGGTACTGAAACTAGAACAGACCTGTTAATTTTAGATTGTAATTTTGTATTTGACTGTCAGTAACAGCTACTAAACTAAAGTGTATGACGCCACTGTAGACACTACTTCTCTGCTGCCTGACTGAGCACATGTCACTGCTGTGGGCACTGGACCATGACCAGAACTGGAGGAAGTTTGGTCTGGTCTCTGAACCAGATCTCAGAAAACATCTCCAGTAATTTCTGCCTCCTGCAGCTTTTTCCTAATCAGTCATCTCTCTACTGGGATCAGTGTTAGACAAGCGTGGGTCTTCCAAAGTTATCTGGGAGTTTCCTTTAACATATGAGATGGTTCCAACCAGTCATAAGTAGTTTGATGACTGTCCTTGAGGACTGCTAACCATGAGAACTGCTTGCCTTTAAGGATTTTTTGTTTATTAATATTACAGACTAATCCTTATAGTAGAGAGTCTTCATACAAAATGAAATTCTAGAGTATTTGATAACCAAAGTCTTTTTTAAAGTTTCCTTTCTGCTTCTGTATGCTGTGCAGTCACTGGGTAAACAGACTCTGCAAAGGTTGTGCATAGCAAGAACTTCAGCTTGGGCATATATTATAATAAATACAAATGTATGCAGACAGAATTTCCCTCTGTTTTTCCATTATTTTCATTACTTCCACTTGTGTCAGTGGATCTTGGAACAGGCATTTCAAAAAGAGCCAGAGATGTGCAGGCAGCACTTGGAGTCAGTTGTTCCATTAAGAGATTACCTAGCTGGATGCAAACTGGCTGCACAGCGAGCTTGTAAGGCTAATAAGCTGTGAACAGCAGGGGCTGACTTTTGAGAAAGCTCTCTGCCTCCCGTCTCTGCCTGCGAGAAGCTGCTAGATAGCAGTACAGAAGCAGAAAACAGGGCAGATTGATCTAGCTCTCCCCAGAGCACTTGCACTGGTTCAACTGGATTTTAGGCGGCCTTGTCCTGTGCCCTCYGCTGCATGTGTTAGCCCAGTCTTGCTAAAGAAACAAAGCCGACGTAAGGCCGTGTTCATCTTCTTCCTTCCCTAGTGATCTGGAACATGCTGGCCAATTCTGTTTCTACAGCCTRCATTAAAATCGGGAGCTGGCTAAAGACCCAAAGCAGTGCTGCTGTCCCAGGCAAGGCAGGTGGGATCCAGCTGCTCCCCGCATGGCACCAGCTTCAGGGGCAGGTCCTGGCCACGAGGCAACACACAGGACGTGCTGTGCTGGCCGCAACTCCACAGCTGCTGCTCAGTGGGAGAGTGCAGCGACAAAGGAGACACTGGTGTTATTGAGGGGGAAAAGGCATCGGGGATATTGGACTCATCAGGTTTCATTCGTTCTGCTTGCATGGAACAGTTGGTGCTTGGTGTACTTGGCACCCTGTGAACTGTACCTTGTAGAATACGGTAAATCACGTATTTTACTGATTGCTGGTCAAGTTGCCTTGTAACGTTGACAATAAGACACTGCTGTATTGCAGTGTCTGGCCTCACTGGTTCCTGTTTGTGCTGCACTGAAGCATGTGAAGGTACAGAGCAGCATGGCAGCATCACTTYGATTTAGAATAAACTTGGAAAAGCCTTTGAGCTTCACACTGCTGGCAGCTGCCACTAAGAACTGGCTACAGCAGCATCAGCTTGGCCCCACACTGGTGAAAGGAACCAGGCCCTCTGGCTGTGCTGGAGTCCCGTCTGTTGGGATCTGCTCCTTGCCACTGCACGGTAGTAGTGGTGTGATGGATGAGGATGCTAATGAGAGGTGCCCTCTACTCCAGTGGACTAACGAGTCCAGCAGGTCTGCAAGCACTGGGGTCTCTCTCTGATGCTGTGCTGGGGGAGTACTGAACAGTTAATCCCTCTTCAACCTTCCTGTGCTACTCAAGATTTTGTAGCCCTTTCATGGTATCCCTTCAGTTTTCTCCAGGCYGACTTGTCCCGGCCCACCTAGTTATCCCTCCCGTGGAAGCTGTTCCACAATTTCCACTGTTCTTTTTGCTCTTCCTGGAACCCTTTCTGGATCTAATATATGCTTTTTTTAAGTTGACAGGACTAGAACTACACACAGATTCAAAGTGAATTTGTACAGTGGAATAATGCTGTCTTCTATTTTGTTYTCTATTCCTTCACTAATAACTGCTAAAATTTGGTTTGCTTTTTTTGAATGCTACCAAGCAATGAGGTGATATTTTCATGGTACTAAGTATAATAACCCCAAGATCTCATTTCTGGGGCAGCAGTGTCTGCTCAAAACCCATTATTGCATTATTTGAATCTAGAACTGCTTCCCCCATTTGCACCGTTTTATATTTCTGTACACAGAATTTTGTCTCCTATTTTGTTGTCTAGTCCCTGTCTCAAAAACACCTTCTGCATTCTTAATGCCTGCCTGTGATGGTGTGCCTCCCCCCCCCCCCCAAGCCTGACACAACCCCACTAGGGCAATAACCATCAGTAAC
Source organism: Apteryx rowi (assembly GCF_003343035.1). Classification (NCBI taxonomy): domain Eukaryota; kingdom Metazoa; phylum Chordata; class Aves; order Apterygiformes; family Apterygidae; genus Apteryx; species Apteryx rowi. Next base: position 11,078,943 of record NW_020448307.1, read on the forward strand.
AGTCGTGATGGCTGCACCCGGTTCAAATTGGAACAGCTGCACACCCATGGATGGAGGCGCTAGGTGTGAAAGATATGTTCTTTATGGTCCCCTTGCAGGAGGAGKATAAAGAGAAGTTTGCTTTCACTCGGGAGGGAATACAATATACCTTTAACAGACTCCCACAGGGGTATAAACATTCACCCGCGATTGCTCATGCCACACTTGCTGAACTTTTACAGACAATCATCTCACTCCCTCAAGATGTGAAACTGTACCAATGTATAAATGATATTCTGATCGGAGGAACTTCCCCTGAGAAGGTGGGGGAAGCGGCAGCAGCAGTATGGCAAGCACTGCATAAAGCAGAAGTTGAGGTTCCACCTGAAAAATGTCAGGGCCCAAGTAGAGAAGTAAAGTTTTTAGGTACTTGGTGGATAGTGGGCTGTGCAGTGATTTCTCCAGACACCTTAAGAAAAATCGAAGAGCTGCAAATGCCCCAATCGAGGAAGGAATTATAACAATTAATGGGAACTTTAGGATATTGAAGGAAGTATGTGCCTGGATTTTCTATCATTTCCCATCCATTATATTCACTCTTACAGAAAGGCAAACCCTGGGAGCGGAAATTAGAACATAAAGAGGCGGTCAAAACTCTAATTGAGGAATTAAAAACATATCAGTCTTTGGGACCAGTACACTTYCACGACACTATTTATAGCCAAAAGGGGTTTCACTGAACACACTAACTGTAACCTGTTCCAGACTGGCCCCAATGGACCAAAAAGACCTTTATTATTTAGCTCAACCACATTTAAGGAAATCAAACAACAATATTCTGAATGGGAAAAAGGACTTTCATCTTTAGTCYGAGGAGTTAAACAAGTTGAGAAAATACACCAGGGACAACCTGTGCAAACTAGAGGATCATTTAATTTGCTAGAAGCAATCCTAAAGGGGACTGCTCCCCTGGAAGGAGTTGCACAAAAACCCACTATCAGAAAATGGTATGCCTACATAAAGGAGTTGCAGAAAATATGCAATTAATTGAAGGACCTTCTAAGGTCCTTCCATATTACAGATGCCCATAAACACAGACYCTTTAGCATTACAACAACCTTTTAAACCTTCACCAATTCTGARTGCACCGCCCCTTATGAGGGTACACCAACAGAAAACATTTGTTTCACTGATGCCTCAGCAAAAAGGATAAGCGGTAAATGGCAATATAAGGCTGTTGCATTAGATATTACCACTGGCAAACAAGTAATAGAAGAAGGTGAAGGCAGTGCACAAGTAGGAGAATTAAGAGCAGTTGTTTTGGCAGCACAAAATGGAGCCAAAATCATATGTGTAGACTCTTATGCTGTGTGGGCTGGTGCCACACGATGGCTCTGTCAATGGGAAACCTTGAATTGGGAAATAAATAGATCTCCAGTTTGGAGAAACCAAGATTAGCAACTATTGCTAGATATAGCCAGGAAAGCACCATTCAAGATGGGTGAAAGCTCATGCCAAGGATAATCAACCAGTCACAAAGTGGAACCAAAAGGTAGATGAGTTAACTAAAATTAGGAAAATCACCTTAAATCCTGAGTGGTATTGGTTGGGAGAATGGTTGCATCAAAACCTAGGCCACACAGGGAAGGAAGTGCTTTACTTTGCTGCACAGAGTAAGGGTTGGCCCACGAACAGGAAAACTTGTGAAACTATTCTTACAGAATGTCCCCAGTGTAGATTAAAATTACAAGCAGATCATCCTGCTMAAGCACCACCTCTACATATCAGCGAAGGGAAAACTTTATGGTCTATGTGGCAAATTGATTATATCAGGCCATTCAAACCCTCTGCAGGATATCAATACATCCTCACAGGAGTGGAAGTTGTCTCCAGCTTGCTTATGGCGACTAAGTGTCGGAAAGCCAACGGGCAAAATACAGTATGAGGGCTATTGTTTTGGTTCTCAAATCTACCTACTCCTGGTATTATCCAAAGTGATAATGGCTCACACTTCTCATGTAAGGAAATGCAAGACCGGRCAAAACAAGAAGGAATTCAATGGGTATTCCACACCCTATACTATCCTCAATCAAATGGAATGGTAGAAAGACCTAACGGCTTATTGAAAAGGAGTCTCAAACCACACAAGGCCTAATGGGATATGTGACTTCCCAAAGTATTCCATCAATTGAATAATCGATACGGGCCTACTGGAAGCCCTGTAAGCCGAGCATTCTTTGCAAGGGTTGGGCTTGGTCCTCCACTTTCTGGAAAAAGAGAATATTCAATAACATTACAGCCAGGACAACCTGTGATGGTCAGCTTATCATCCATTGGTACTGTGCCTATGACTTTAACTAAACTTCGTGGCCCACTTGCCCGGGAAGCTACCGATAGCAGTAGTGCAAAACAAAGAATTAGGGCATGATGTTTTTTTCCTTCTTTCTAACAGGGTAACCTGTCCGGACAATCCCATCAAGACAGGTCTATTCTACTTTTGTTTTGCAGCATCCGACAAGATGAAAGGAAGAATTGTTTCCCCCAGCATAAATACCTCTACTGTTAAAAAGGATGGGAAAAACCTATTCCCACAAATTTCTGAAATTGGACCGTATGTGATCAAATATTGCAGACCAACAACAAGTGTTATTTAATCCATTGTGGTCTCTTAAATGAGTAGAACTATTGATGCAAATTAATATCTCTACAATCAAACCAACCTGTTCACCGTTCCTAAGTATGTCCCATGCAGGATAGTTAGCATGGTTGCATGGGTGAACCCTCACCTCTCCAAAACGAACAAGGAGAGATGTGACTGGTATCATAGGAACAGGATTAGGAGTCTTAAATAGTATAGATGCTGAAGTGCTCATAAATAAACTAAGCATAACGACAAGTCATTTGCACAAATTAGAACATCCATTGCGGTCTTCTCAATTAGTGTTGGGAACTAACCAATGGCTCTTTTCTGATATATTGCCTCAATGGGAAAGAATTAATGAAAGAGACCACCAATTAGTTGTGGACGCACTTGGTGTAGCCCAAGATGTTTCTCTAGCTCTTAGTTGTATCCAAGCTCAACTCTGGATGTAATCTATGGCAGCAGCAATTATAAGAGAAGGTGAAGAGGTCACCTTACCCACTGAAATTCAAAAGGTAATTTGGGATAATGGAACTAAATTTGAAAAGGAATTCCAGTCTTGGTGGTATTTAGTCAATTTTACTTATGACCCCATCAACAATAAGGCCACAGTTTTTGTCTTAACAATACTCAATGCTTCAGTATACACCATATACCCAATCATTGCGCTGGAATTAAATCACAATGGAACTATACTCTGTCTGTTAGAACATAGAGTGTGGGCCCAGCGAAACGGAAACAAATGGCAAACTGTTGACATTAATGCATGTGAAGTACAGGAACAACAAGGATTTATTTGTGAAAGTAATACCATCAAAGCCCAAGATATTTGTCTTGACACTGAACAAAATGTTTGTCATTTTGAAATACATCCCAATGAAACCCCTGAAACTGTACTTGTATATCTTGGAAAAGGATGTGTTTGTATGAGAACCGTCTGTGATTTTGTATTTGTAGATAACATTTCTGTGGATACAAGCAATTATTCAGATATTTGTGTTTGTAATTTCACTGAACTTATGGGATGCAACTTTAATTATTCAGCTCCTGTTACATCTCATCAATTGTTACAGTCTAATTATACATTAAATCAAGATTTATTGCCTACCCCTATAGGAATGAATCTTTCTTACATTGGTAAAAAAGCTACTACAACACAATGACCTGTGTCAACTGCTGAAACGCATCCGAAACAATGGACAAAGAACCCTAATCACCATTCATCATGATACAGAAGAGATATATCATGTTCTGACAAGAGTGAAAAAAGATGGAGAATATCACTGGAGGGAAATTCTTCTTGGATGGTCACTGACAACAATGGGAATTTTTAATCTCATGCTTCATCCAGTTGTGATTTTACTAACTCTAACATTATTATGTCTATTACTTATAATCATATTGTATATAAAGGTTTGGTACATGATGAAGCAAATAACCCATGTTCAACCATCCAAGACGTATAAACTAGTGCACAATTAATAGCAATACTTTACGCTAAAACTGTTTGCTTGCTGTGGACCTATAAACACATAAATTATCAATATACTATTATTTATGGCACAGAGGCAAGAGGTGACCATACCACCACTCTGTGAAAGATAAGATGGATTGACTATAGTCATGAGGTGGAGTGTGACGGTATGCAACCCCACTAGGGCAATAACCATCAGTAACAGTTGTGATGGCTGCACSCGGTTCAAACTGGAATTTGGGGARACAGATAACTGCACACAGCCAAGGGCTAATTAAGCCTGTGCGCACCCAAACACAGCTGGTATGCAAATATGACTACGAGTCAACCATCTTACCCCATAAATAAGAGGCAGCCCAGAGCCTGTTAAGCTCTCCTGCATGGCAGTATCTCCCCTTGAGTAGGGACTCCTCTCAAGGTTACTCCTTGGGGTTGAGAGATTCCTTGCCTGTGACAGATCCTTGGTAAGTGACTAACAGCATGCTGAAACTTTGAAAACTTTGCTAAGTTTCATCTCTGATTGATTGTGTACATAATCCTTTAGACATAAACTGTTGACCAAGTCTGGGACTAAGATTGGATTCAGCTGCACCCAAGCTCCTCTGAGAAGGAGTTTGGAGAGCAAGGGAGTCCACTCTGAACCTCATGACTCAATGGGAGGGTCTCCTTGACAATTTTGTCTGACCCTTCCCTCCATGCAGTAAATAACCRAGCGTACCTTGCCATTGAATCTTGTTAAACCACTGTCTTATTTACCATTGAAGTTTGTTAAATCACTATCTTATTGAGAGAAAACATATTGCTGCTTCTCTCTTATGAGTGAAGTGCATCACTCATCTGTGACACTGCCTGTCCTTAATGTCCTGAACTACTATGTAACCCTGGAAAACTTTCTCACCTTATTGTTCATCATCTTTTCCAGAGAGATCTTCCAAACTGGTCAGAAAAAGTAAAAAAAAGTCAGAAAGAGTAAAAAAATATTTCTTGGAGATGATGTGGCAAATCTTTGGAAAGGATTCTGTTTTGGTGAGGAAGCATTTGTGAGAGGCCCTCCAAACTTGTTTTCGCACATAGAAAAATGTGAAACTGGGAAAAGAAAGAGAGGAGCCTTCAAGCAGAAGACAAAATTAGGGCAATGAAGAGGTTAGGAAAACATAGGAGGGGACAAAGTCAGAGGTGCAGATTAAGTCAAATGTTTGAGTGTAAGAGCCCAGAGCTTGTTCTTGCTACTCGGTGCAACAGGAAGGTAGTGGACCGTAAGAGATTGATGGAAAGGCAAAACAAATAGTATACTGAAATCTCTGGTGGTAGTACCATGCTGAGTGTCTCAGAAGGGGAAAAAGAGAGGGCACCTATCCATAAGAGCAGGAAAGAAGCAGTTGCAACACATATAAAGCAGAAATGGAGAAACGATTCTTCAGTGGGGCTCACTCAGCATTTCTGGAAAGTATAAGATCAGGTTCTTGGTTCTTCCAATCACTGTGCTGAAGTCTCCACTGGCTAAAATGTCCCATTTTGGGTTGTTTCGCTGGATTCTGATACAGACCTTTATAGGTGAGTCTCTACCTGCTTTTCTGTGTGCTTGCTCAGAAAATAAAAATTTCCTAATGCTAAAAACAGTAGTGCTTGTGTTGCCTGTGTATGTATACAGCTCAGTGAAAAAGGTTGTAGTTGTATACAGAACTCCAAAAACATTTAAACTTATTAATACTGATCAAAAATATTTTTTAGTTATTAAAAACATATATGGCTTTCTCTGTGTATAGGTTTGATTAGTTCCCCTTGTTCCCCCAAATTATCTAATTTCTTTACCATTGTTAAATGCGTGCTACTGACTTTGCTTCTCCATCTGTCTCTTCACCATAATACAGTGCTGACACAGCCCAAGTCAGGGAATTGAAATATTGACAGAGTAATGAATGTGTGTATGTGTTAAAGAAAGGAATTTCTGAAGGTCTAAGGGCTGTCTGCCGCTATGAATAGAGTATGTCAAGGGAGAGCACGTTTCAAAGTTCCCCTCTTTCTATTCCCAAAATGTTCAGTGTTTGCCCTTTTAAAATCTGTTTCCTAAAAGAGATACAAGTCAAAGAAGAGTAACTTGGGAGACTGGGTCCTGGCCAGCACTTATAAGCATGGTTGACATTAGCTGCATTTCTGTGTCTGCATTTAGGCATCAGTAGTGGACTTTCAAATTTGCCTATGCAGCTCAAGAAGATGATTTCACCCACTTTCAGTGGGGCCTGATGAGCTCCTAATGGGAACTCTGCTCTTAAATCACTTAGGCATTTCAAGAAATTTCATCTTAGATGACTAGTTATTATATTTAATCAGCCAACCTCTAACACGATGAAATATCAAGTATAATATTTACAGCAACTGCAATGTTCTTAAATCAGTCTGAAAAGTAATGGAAATGGTATTGATGGAATACACTGAGGGACAAGAGGTGGTTCATGCCCCATTGAGATCTATGAGACAAGTTAACACAACCCCAGCCTACACCGGTGTCTGCTGCATAAGCAGAGCTTCACAGTCACTTTGCTGTAGTCCAGGGAATTCTATAATATTTTTGGTCCATTGCTGGACCCAGTAGAAGGAGCAGGAGGGCTCTTTTCTCACTGTATTTTCATCCTCAAAATAAATCAAAGGTACTTGTCTCCATTTAATCTTATTTCAAAAACATTCTTATATGCAGAGCTCTTGGAGGGTGAGACTGACTTTTTATTACCTTTCTCTCTTTAATCCAGCTCATTGCTGGGAATGGGTAGTCTTGGGACTCCAGAAAACAGCACAGTGGGCAGTTAAAGGCTGCTTTGCTATTTATCAGTGATTTTTCTCTGCAATTTCATAAGTAACAGAAGCTTTAAGGAAAAATACAAAAGATAGGATTGGTAGGGAAAAGATGTCAAGTATCTTCTACAAAAAAGAAAATTATTCCAGACACAGTTCAAGAAAAAAATGTTCTCTTTCAATTACCGTTCTTGACTGGAGGATGTGTGTCTTTGTCCATGCAACGACTAGTCTACAAGAGGCAGTTACTCCAATAGTTACTTTTCTAATACTTGCATTATGTACTTATAATCCAACCTCACTGACTTGAGCGGGACTGCCCAGGCATAGCTGATGCCTTGGGTCAAAATTGGATGCCCAGGAGGGTCACAGCCAAGGACAAGATGTCACAATATAAAGGTCCCAGGAACTTCTTTCTTAATTTCAAAGGCATCTGAATTCAGTCTTATTTGCTATTTCTTTTGGAAAATGCCTCTGTGGATGAGGCTGCAGCTGATAGGGAAGTTATTTAGCCCTTGCAGAGATTTTTACTGTTGAAGCAAGACTGTCGCAGTATCTAAGCTCTCACTACTAACCTGCAGTGAAGGCAGATGTTAGGAACATTACTTCTGCATAAATTAAGAGGATTTGAAACTGCAAAAACTATAATTTTCCCATCAGTACTGCTAGGAAACTGCATTGGAGACACTCTGGTGCCTTATGCCTTCCTTCTTCTTTTTATTATTCTTTGTTTAATAAACTCAGCTCTCTGTTTCTTTCAAAGAGGAGAGAAGGTAAATTTTTATTTGTTAAACAGTTGTCTAATAAACAGTGGAGAAATGATGAAATGGAATTGATGAAATGAATGAAATTCCTCAAATAACAGTTACCTTAACTCCAAGAACAGTTCATGCTGGCCTTGTTTTTATACACTTCATTTTTGGGGTGACTTGAAAATATGTGTTGGCCCTTTCCAGTGACTAATTTTCTGCTCATCTGTGGAAATTTTCAAGGTTGATGGGAGGAATTGTTTTGCTCTGACATCACAGAAAGAGGGCTGAATGCTCTCTTTGGCTGCAACATGGCAAATGAACCCACCCTTCCCAAGAAGTAAAACAGACAGCCATCTTGTAAAGCCTTAATGCTTCATTTCAGTACAAAAGCTTCTGCCTTTCACACCATATTGGATATTGCTTTGTCTCTTCCACTCTTTTAGCATTTGGAGTTATGGAAACCTGAACTGGCTGGCTTATCTTGACAACGGGATAAGCAATAATGAAGCTAAAATGTCATCCCAATAACAAGTCATGAGGCAGAATGCCACAGACAAAAATCTCACCTGAGRAATGGTCCGTTAAAGACAAAACAGACATAGACACTGTTGGAAGCACCTCTGTTTGCTACCTGGGAGTCATGCCAAAAAGAAAAGGCATTCAAAAAGCTGGCAAAATAGACCTGTTGAGCAAACCAGAGTCAAAGCTGGTGATAATAGCAGCAACTGTGGTGACTTCTCATTGGCGTAAGCAAACCGACCGTGAGACATTAGAATGGTGGGATTATCCTCTTGCTGCAATAGGGGACCGGATCTGGGTGTTCCCCCAGGTCCCTCAGTTCCTGCTTTGCCATATGTCAATGGTAACATGGGGGAAGGTGGAAGGACTGACATAGACAAAGATAAAAGCAGACCAGAAGAGATTTGTTCCCGTATGTGAATGTTTCTTTTTAGTATGGTGCCCTTCATGAGGAATAAATCCCTTTTAGGCCTAATCTGGGGATTGCATGGACAGTTAAGAGGGAATGACATGTAACAAAGATTCAACCAGATGCTAAGATGGGTATTGCCTGTAAACACAAAGTAAAGTTYATCATGAAGAGTAAGAGCACAAAGAAAATGTGAATTTGCTCTTTTTTACACCAGTGTAATGCTAGTAACTAAAGCTTGTGTGAATACTGTGCTCTGCAAGGCATGGACCAATCTGTTACTTGGACAGTTGGCTGGGCTTGCTCAGAAATACAAGGAGCAGCACACTTTCCCAGAATAGGTTCACATAGACGGATCCCACTGCTCTGCCAGCATAAGCTGGCTCTGATCTAGGAGAGCTTTTAATGGGGATTTTAATGTGTGTTTGGTCTCACTTGCCTCCTACAGGCCAAGCAGATACGGATTAAGGTCAGTCTTTCTCTTCCTCCCATGTTGTGTTGCGTAGGTAGAGTCATGCATCTGTTAGCTGCCAAAATTCCTCACTCTTCTTTCTTTGTTCTTCCTTGACAGCACACACCATATCCGACACTGTTGTTAGAGGAGAAACAGGGCGATCTGTTACATTACCTTGCTTCTACCAGGTAGCAAGACAGAGAGACATCTCAGATATGTGCTGGGGCAAGGGCATGTGCCCAAATTCAAAATGTAGTAACAAAATTTTGCACACCACTGGGAATAGGGTGACATTCAGAAAATCTCAGAGATACAGTCTTCAGGGCTATGTTTCCTATGGAGATGTGTCTCTCACAATAAAGGAAGTGAAGGAAGAAGATGCAGGTGTATACTGCTGCCGCATAGAAATCCCTGGCTGGTTCAATGACATCAAACTGAACATGAAGCTGGAGGTGGTCAGAGGTGAGGTTTTCAGCTTTTTCTGTATAGTCAACATTTAGAAACCTGTCACTGGGTATGAGTTTAAAATCTGGGTGTAGCTTTTTGCCAAAAAAACATTTTTACTGAAAAATGTAGGTTTAAGGGACGGTCAAAACTGGTTGCAAATTTGAGTCAAATTCGATAAGSAATTTTGATGAGAAAATAACTTTTGCTTTTTTCTCTTTTCAAAGGAAAGATTTAATTGCTCATTTTGAAAGTACATTTGAGTTTTTAAACAACTATGTAATTGAAAAAAGGGATTTAGCATTAAAAAAAAGCCCTTGGAATGAAACTCAGTATTTTGTTTTGGGTTCAACCTGGCAAGTTTTCCAGCCCAAGATTTTTATTTTGTTTGTTTCATAAGGAGACCCACATTTTTATAAATTCTATCTTGGAGTCTCAAAGGACTTTTTCCTTTTCCCATTATTTTGCAGAGCTGCAGGGTAAACTAAGGGTCTTGCAAAGCAGAGAGGAGGTTGAAAAGCATTGCAAAGCACAGAAAAAAGATTCACCTTCCATATAGCAGAAAGAAATTTATTTCACGGGTGCAACTGGTGCTGATTTATACAGAAGTCTGTGTATGCCTGCTATAAACAATATAACAGGAGAGTGGGGCAAAAATACTGCAGTGCCTTTCTATGACAGTGTTGAAGGCAACAGAGCTCAAAAAAAGGAGCTGGTTGAAAAATCAGCAAAAAGCTCTTGGCTGAAAATTGGGATTTTTTTATTTAGAACATGTGTGCAACTCCCTGCCTTCCTTAGTTTTTTTTTATGGGAACAGTGAAGAGTAAAATCTCAAAGTTTGTAAGTTTTGAGGACTGGCCATAAAAGGTTCTGGCATTTCCTTTTCTGTGAGAGGGTCAAGGAGTGGATACTTTAAACATGCTGTTACTTAGGACTCATTTTTACTTGAAAAAAAATGGCCTTAAAAATCCCTGATCCTCAGATAAGCTGGGTTAGTTGAGGTCCGGGGTGGCTGATATCTGCTGACCATGCTCTGATTTAGTGTCTCCTCTTTCTTTGGCTGCTTTCCCTCAGCAACAACTCTGCCAGTGACAACCAGGCTTCAGACAACGGAGCTGACCGTGACTCCTTCAGGTATGAGAAGCAACCAGGAATAGTTGCTCCCCCCTCACCTAGGATGCAGCATGCTCCCAGAAAGTTTAGTTTTGACTTGTGGGAAGTGTACATCAGACCAAGATGCACACTTGTGTACTTGGGGATATTCCTGYTTACCTACTGTTCCTTTTATTTTTATTAGATGTGGAGAAAATGTAGGAAAGAAGAATGTCATAAAACAGACTTAGGGCAAAGTGTAATGTTCACATCTTCCCCGTGGTTTTCAACATCTACAAGGTTTTTGTTTTTCTGGATTTGTTTAGTTGTAGTGCTAAGGAGCCTGAATCTCTTTCCTACTCCAGTGTAAATTCACATTGCTACAGTTGCATGTGTACAAGCTACCTGTGCCCTGTCCATATCTTTAACAAAATTCAAGCACCTGAAGTTAAAGGGGTTTTCATTTTCTTTTCCTGCATTTCAGATCACGCTCTTTGGCAAGCGATGGCTGGTAGTTAATGATGTTATCGTGACACTACCATGTTAGAAAAAAAGAGAGAGATTGACTGATTATACTAATACTGGGGCTGGGACAGTGGACAGCAGGCTAAACATGAATATGAAACTGTCCTAACCAGTGGGAAAATGTGATACATAATGTTTCACATCTACCAAATGCAAGGTCGTATTCCCAAAGCAGAATATCTCTAATAAAGAATGTGTAATAGGAAAACAGGAATATACTGCTGCTGCCCAGTTTTCTTATTAAATAAAGCAAAATCTTAAGCTTCAGGTTGAAAAAGATTAATGAAGGATCCTTCTCTGTATGGTATGTGGAGAGATCTGCCCAGTTGTCATGAGGCAGCTGATTAGAACTGAGAAACTTAGGGGAGATTAGGTTATTCACTGAAAAGGTACTCTGGAAAGTTTGAAAAAGCAAAACCAGAAACCTGGGAGCTGGTCTCATTGGGATTCGTTTTCTGCTAATTAGGCAACCATTTAAAATAGCTAGTCTCCCACCTTTATTCACAGTAGTTTAGTGAATAGATTATTTTCATTCATTTCTAGTTTGGTTTTCCTCAAGTTCAGTTGTGAATGTTCTGACCTAGCTGTTCTCTTGGTTATGGCTTTTCATGCAGCACCTCCAATGATGACGACAACCATGACAAAGCCTCCCATTTCCCCCCAGAATTTTAGAAAAACAACTTCTGTTCCCCAAGCAACCTCTGATCTTCAAGCAACAGTTATGGCAGAGACTGCTGTCCTCCTGACAACTGTCAGTCCCCCAGAAAYAACCACCACCGAAATAATTGTTCCTCCGATACTTGTTGACCCACCAACAACCACTGAGTGTCCAGCAGTAATTACGTTGGAGACCTTTGCTCCCCCAACATTCACTATGACAGAAAATGACACTTTTCCAGAAACTGTGGTGACAACTAGTGCTCCCATAGATTTTTCAACTGATTTTCAAACAGCTGATATGATGACTGAAGATTATTACGTGTTCGGTTCAACAGGATTTGTCATTGTTCCTGAAGGTACAAAGAGTAACCAGAACCAAACCTTCCTTTTATCTATGTAACATAGATGGTCTGTGTTAGCCTGATTCTTGCATTACAGAARTTTTCCAGATAGATATCATTGTAGCTGAGAGGTTTTCTTCTGGATAACTATACATTTTTCTCAGTGGATTTAAGGAAATATAGATCAAATGTTGCAGACGATGTCAAAAGGGGGGAATGGCCAAGATGCTGGAGGGTAGGGCTTCCATTCAGAGGGGTTTCTTCAGGCTGGAGAAATAGGCTGACAGAAAACTCGTGCAGTGCAACAGAAATAAATGTCAAGTTCTGCACCTGGGATGGATTAACCCCATGCACCAGAACAGGTCATGGCTGACTGGATAGAAAACAGCTTTGCAGCCAGGGATCTGGGAATTTTGGTGGACAAGTTTAGTATGGAAATGAAGGTCATCTTCATCCTGAGCCACACTAGCAAGACTGTAGGTAGTGGATCAAGGGAAATGATCATTTCCCTCTATTAGGACTCTTGGGGCCACATCTGGAGTAACRTGTTGTGTTGGACCCTCCATACAAGAAAAGTTGTGACAAACTGGAGAGAGTCCAGCAGAGGGCTGTTAAGATGGTCAGGGTGCTGGACTGGGTCAGCCTGGAGAAGAGGATGCAAAGGAAGGTTTTAGTTTTATTGCTGTCTTCAACTTTCTGATGGGGGTTATAAAGACATAGCCAGACTCTTCTTGGAAGTACACAGTGAAAGGATGAGAGGCAACACACCCAAGCTGCAGCAAGGGAAATTCTGACTAGATATAAGGAAAAAATCTTCACAGTGAAGGTCATTAAGATCTGAGACAGGAGCCAAGAGAGGCTGTAGAATACCCATTCTTGGAGATATTCAAATGGACAAAGCCTTGAGCAACCTGATCTGACTTCAGAGTTAGAATTGACTTCAATGTCAGCCCTGTTCTGAGCAGTGGGTTAGACCAGATGACTCCAGATGTCCCTTTAAGCCTAAATTATTCTATGACCCTGTGATAAATTGAATGGTGGGTATGTTTATATAGTAGAGAAAGGCCAATTTTATATGTCATTGGAGTTTTTCAAAATTAGGAAAGTTTTATCTTTGTTTAGTTTTGGTATTTATGAGCCAAATCTCTTCATCTAGAGCAGCACCATTTGTTTCATTCTYCAAGGAAGTTAATTCTAGGAGTTAATTCTGTAGGTTTCACTACCCTCAGATCTAGTCCAAACCAGAAACAACAGACCTGTCTTTTTGTCATGTCTTTAACTGTCTGCATTCAAGAACAATTTCAAGTTTCCCTTCCCTTTACTCTGTTCTTTCAGGGACCATTGCAGTGTGAATGTTCATACCACTTTAAGCTAAGTGTGTTTTTTAGAGTGTGAGGCTGCCAGTGAATAGGATTGGACAAAAAGGGCAGTGAAACAGAGGTCCGTTAAACTCTGCGTTAATTTTTGCCTTAATTTGGGAAAGGCAATTGAAAAGGTCTATTGAAAAGGTCAGTTAAGAGCATGTTCTGCTTGATCAATAAAGTCAATGAGAATTCAATACAYGCTTAAAATTGAATGCTTAAATGTCTTCCCAAATGAAGGCTGCTGTTATTATTATTATTTAGCTGGTAGCAGTGACATATTATATTCCTCATCATCTTTATCCTAGGTTGCTGCTTTATTCACATTAGTGACTTTTCTACAGATTGATGTCTGCACACAAGGCTGGGTTTTGTACCTTTTGGGGGTCTTATATCACTTGAAGCTCTTTCTGACCTGAATGTTTTAGGACAACTTTTCAGTAACATCTCTAGTCTTCCAGCCATAACCATGTGCCACAGTTAAACCTGGCAACAATAAATTACATCCACAGCTAAACTGTTTAAATGTCTAGCTGCTGAACATGCTAATAAAGTAYATCAGTTATGTGAGTAGGACGATCTGCAGACATTACAACTCAGGTGCAAGTTTTCATCTCTTGCTTATCTGACGATGCAAAATTGTGCTAGCAATTCTGAACACCATATGAAGACCCCCTAAGCAGTGATCTTTATGGGCATTACTTTTTACTTCATTTCAGTGACTACTGAATTCCCAAGTACACTTCCAAGTTCAGAGGGAATTGAAAATGCAGACACTTCTCTCATTACAGAAGATGGGCTAATTGCAGGTGAGTATGATAATGTTGCAAGCTCAGAAGTTGCAAAAAGTTGCATATTCAGAGAAATGAAGAAATTGTCATAAACAAAAGTATTGATCACCCTAAAGAGTGTAGCAAATGTTTACTGATAGTTATTCATTATATCTGGATGCAAGAGCTATCTGGGGTCCACAGAGAAGTTGTCTGAAATCAAGATGAAGCAATAGAGGAGAAACATGTATTTTCAAGTACCCCAGAGGAAATAGATTTTCAGTCGCTCACTACTGTCGGATATTTCAATCTGAGTGAAGTTAAGAGTTGTTCTTTGCCTCAGTCCAAACTTCAATTCTCAGATACATGATTTGTCATCACTCTGAATTCATTGTGGTTTCCATTTAATATCCCCCCTGACTGCAGTGGGCTTTGAATCTTGCTCAGCATATTCAGCTATGTGGCCTGTGGGCTCAGTTCTTCAGTGCCCAACATGTGTCCTTGGTCATGATGGAAAGCAGCAGGCAATTACCACAGCTATCAGTTATTCCTTCAAGATAAAAGTAATTGGGATGCAAAATCTTACCATATCTGATAAACAAACTTAATGTAAGTTTGCCTGCTCTAGATTCCTGTTTCAGTCTTGCTGAGTTTCCATGGGAACTCCTGATGCAATATTAGCCTGAATATGGGCTCTTAGTTTCTAATCAAATACCACTAAATTCTTTCACCTACTGCACATGATGGTACAGTGGAGGTGATCTCAGGGATCCTCATCTGTGGTTTTAAGAGACTTTAAACAAATAACGAAAGAAACTGCCAGAAATATTGTTCTGTTTTTACTGAAGAGATGAAGACAACAAGGTGTTGAGGAAGGCATTTTCTCTGTCAAGTGTAAATGACAAATGGCCTGTATTATTCAGGTCTGATAACCTGCCTACCAGTTGCCTGCAAATGAGGACTTAAAAAAACCGAAAGCTAAAATTCAAGCATGACACATCAGTAATTTGCTGCTTTTAGTTTCAGCTAGTGCCAAAAGTCTCCTGTGCTCCTAAGACAAAGTATTAAAGTATTCTATATGGTTTTTTGCAGGTCTTGTTTTGATAGTTCTGGAGACTTGCAGGGGAAACAGGGTTTAGGAAACTGTTCTTTAATGCCCCTGGACAGGGCTCACAGAAGAGACTTCATAACTGATCTTGTGAGCATCTGTGAGCATTTCTCTCCGCTCAGTCTCATTTCTCTTCTTTGAGTTGTGAACCTCATTTTATACATTAGCTAAGTTGTCTCGCATTTCATACCACAAGGTGATTCTTTGCTCCTGCAGCTACCAGACTCCTCTCCTGTTTGCTCGCAGAGCCCTGCCGGGCACCCTCATGCTCACTAAAGACTTACTCAGAGCCACTCTGGTGATTTGTTCTCCTCCCTTCATGCCTGGTTTCTGAAATGTCTCGCATGTGGGATGAGAATGAAGCATTTCTTCCTTTTTAGAATCATCCTTTGAACACATCCCAATTTGTCATTTTGGAAAATCTTGTACTTCAGTGACCCTCCCCCCTCCACTTATCAATGCAAGTTACAGGAGGGTGAACGGACATGCGCATGCGTACAAACCCCTGGCAGAAGACTGTGTGACAGGTAAGGAGAGCACAGCACTGAGGCTAGGTATAGTGATGCCAGTCGCTCTTATGGCCCCAACAAGAAACTGTGGAGCATGCAGAGCTAGCTCTAGGCATGAGGCACCCATGGCCTATGTTTTACACAGGGCCTTACGCTCTAGGCACTGGAAGCCTCTTTACTCTAGCAGGGAACGGAGCATCAGCTGCACAACGGCACATGCACAGCAGTCTCTTTGCATGCACATGGCTGGTCTGGTTGTCCTGGGGTAGCACCACATGTAACAGGCATAGGCAAAGAGTCTGTCTGGGGCACATGCAACACATCTGGATGTGCTCTGTGTGACCAGTAGGTCTGGCTAYGTGGCAGAGAAAAGACCATGCATGACCCACTTCAGCAGGACTTGAGAAGCAGAAGTTTATTGTACTTTGCTGGAAAGTAGGACCAGATCCAACAGGCAACAGAAATACTTATGCTAATCTCCTTCTCTGAATCATCTGCCTGTCTTTCCTTGACTGTAGGGGGAGCATAAGGACACCACCCAGCCAAGGTGGAGAACAACCGTATTCTGTCATCGTCAAATAGGGAGTTTGGGAAAGGGTCTTAGTGCTGGGATTCTTGGGGCAACTTAAATTGTCACTGTGGTCTATAAAGAGTAACCACAGATCGAATAACAGCAAACAACATACCACACTTACGTGAGTCATCATTTGCTCCCACCCATGCAAAAATTTGTGATGTGTTATTTCCAAGGCCAAACTCCCATAATATGAGAAAATACTGCAGGGTAATTGAGTACTACCCAGCAACAGCAATAAGCCAAGTTACATTCTTGACTTAGTATCCTTTTTCTCTGTGAAATAATGCATTCAACAGATTAACATCTCTGTTAAAACAAATTTCAGCCTTATCATAATGTAACAGAAAGCTAGCTTGTGGCTGATCTCCGTACTGATGTTAGCACAGTGGCTGGGAGAGAAACACAGGACTGAAACAGCCCTTCACTTCTAAGCACAATTCTTATACTCAGGATGCAGAAGTCTCAGACTAGCCATTATCCCCATATACTTAGGCACATGCATTCCTTTTGCTGCAGATAAATTCTATGATCCTTTGGGGAACAAATTCTAGTTCTGAAGGGGCTGTACTTTAACAAACATGTCATTATTTTTAAGGTCAGGAGATACAAGTGGGATTCTACCAAGCATTAAATATTCCTGCATGAGCATCACATGACAGGAAAGTTTCTGAACTAGTGAAAAGCTGAGTGAGAGATTAGAAAAGAAGGCTGCCAGACCCATTGAAGAGTTCTATGGAGGGGGCCCTGTTTGTAGTCAGTAAAGGTGGACTATAAGTCAAGCCCAGACAGAATCTGGTCCTTTTTTATTAGATACCATAACAGTGAAATTTGCAGTGTATTTTTTAATGATATTTGCATTCCCTGTTAAATAAAAAGGGGAGAATGGTTGCATGGGGATCAGAATACAATATGTTATCTGAAAACAAAGAAAAACTTGCTCCACTAAGAGGTGCTCAGTATACACATAAGCTTATCTTCTTTTTGTGTGTGTGTGTAGCAAATTAATTAGTTCTATTTAGCCCTACAATTAAGTTTAATCTGCATCACAAATCTGAACAGCAAATACTGATGCTATCTTGGTCACCAGACCCATTGGAATTTTTCTGAATGGACAGTTATTTGTAAGCAGTTCCTGAGGGGACAGTAATTTCTTCAACTCTTCTAACAAGATTATTAGTGAGCATCTGATCATACCCATCACCCTGCAACATTCTGGGGGTCTCACATATTTAATATTTCCTTTAGCTGTGGTCTCAGGCACATTAAGTCTGTTACACAGGCCCAGGCAAATATGACTCATTTAGTCCCCAGTACATTTTGCTAGTATGGAGGCTCTGAAGTTGTTCTCTTATTGAACCCTTGAAACCACTACTCCTCACAATCTTTCTATGCATTACAGTATGACCTAGAACAAGATGTGAGCTGAGGTTTCAATTTGCTAAGCTGAGTGACTCCTGAGTTTTTAAGATGCTGCTAAGCATTGGGCACTTCCTGTGATGGTCCAAGAGCTCCAAATACTTAAATATTTCATCACCTTGTAGTAGAAGGTCACAACAAACCAAGGGCAAGACTATCACCCTGTTGTGACTTTAATTTCACTAGCAAAAGTAAGATAGTAGGATCACAGGATAATAATAGAAAAGTTAGCTGCAAGAGTTCTTGAGCATTCATTTAGTTCATCCCCATATGCAAAGCTTGGTAAACTAGAACTGAATTATTCTTAATACCCTAAGACAGACAGAAAGAAATGCATCATCTTCATAGAGCTGTCTTAGATCTGTGGAAAATTATCTGAACCTGCAGATATGACCTGTGATTCTCAATAATAATGTGTGATCACACATAACTGACCACGATCAGACTGAGGAGATTCCTTCACTTAGCCTTGTATTTTTTTTACTATGTTCTCTACCACATCTTGGCGTGCTTACAGAAATGAAAACTCTCTCACAGGAGCCAAGTTTCTTCTGTCATTCTTCATGGGCTGTCCCTGGGAAGCTTCCTCTTTCCTTGATAAAGACTGACATTTCCTGATGAATGCCTGATATACAATTTTTGTCTAAAACAGATTGTTCACTACTGGTTGGTGGCAAGGTGCTTTATTTCTCCTACACAGTGCCAGACTTTGCCCTCCTTGTTCACTGAGAGTTCATTATCCTGCCATTAATGTGATGATAACCGTAGTGACCCTCAGTGTTCTGCATTCACTCAGCTGACTGTGCCAGTAATAATTATTTCAATTTCTTTTGTTTTCAGATATTTCAGGAAGTTCAAACAGCAAGGCTAAGAAAAATGATGATTATCAGGTAAAACTTCCTCCAAGTTTTAAAAATGTTTGGTTAACTAGAAGCCAGAAGGACAGCAGGACTTGCTAGTGATTTTTAATGCATTCATGCTAAATGGACAGTGTTTGCAAACTAGTAGCTTGAATTTTTATTTAGAAACTCAGGAAGAGTTTTATTCAGAATGGTTTATTTAGTTTTATTTAGAAACTCCTTAAGAAGCTCATGTTAGGTGCGATAAATCTAGGCCCAAATGCTTCAGAGCCAGACGTATTAAATATTTAACCAGTAATTCATTTTGCTTATCTTCTCCTGATATGTCTTCTCCGTACTTTGCACACACAAGCTCAGAAAAGTGTTGCAAATGCCAGCTCATGGCGGATATTTCAGAGCTTTTAGCCACTAGGGCAACCCAGACCTGCATGAGTAGGTCTGAAGTAAAGCATGCTTTTAAAGCCTTTTCAGTTTTCTCTTCTCCTTTCCAGTTTCCAGCCTATGTTGTTCTCATCACCTGTTCCATAGTGGCATCCCTTCTTTTGATATTGATGCTCTCATCACTGTTATGGGAATGTAAGTATCCCTGAGCACATACTGTTTTAATGCTTCTAATGCAGGCTTATTACAGATGTCCTTCTGTATCTCTGGTTAATCTTTCCTGTCTTCAGGAATTCAGGACAGAGAACACTCTAAAGAGCAGTGCACTTCTTGACCCAGTTCTGCATGTCAGGCCACCTTAAAAGCTCACCTGTCCTTGTTACAGGTGACATCAGGGTCTGTCCAGGGACCCTTACTGTCATACGACGGCACTGCCAGGACAGATGGGCTATAGGAAGCTGGACTAGAGTGTGCGGGCCCTGCTTCTCCTCATCCTGATGTTTCAGTGCTGGCAGAAAGGCGGATGCAAACTCCTCGCTACCTGGTGCTGCTGGTTGTCAGGCCAGCACTATGGTCTGGAGAACTGCTAGGGTCCTCCATGCCATGGCCCCTGTGACAAGGTTCTGCTCATTTTGTGGGGGCACTGTCCTTGCTCCAGGGCTGTGTTACCACGGGGGGACCAGGGAGCCCTCAGAGCTGGTGGGGATGCAGCAGGAACCTGTGTGCTCCACTTGTTACAGGCCTGACTCATTTTGTTGGCACTTGTTTTATAGTAACGTAGCTCCACAGTTTCCTGGAATTGCTCCTTGTGGACATCAGTGTAACTTAAATCAGAATGAGATCCTTTGTTTCCTGCTTAGTCCACAGAAATTTTGCAATTTACTATGTTGTTTTCTGAATCCATTTGACTGATCCACTATGGATTTCTTTTGCCGTTGTGAAATTAACTTTATTTTGCTTCTAGGTAAACACTCAGGGAGGTTTATAATAAAAAGGTAATCCATTTTGTAATATCCTACTAACAATTCCAATTAATTCCAGCTAATTTTTCTTAGAGGCAGGAAGGTAYTTGCCACTGATCACAGTGGGTGTAGAATTGGCTTGTGGTTCTCATTACCCAAGTTGGGTTATGAGCTAATTTCAAACAACCCCATTTCAGAAAATCAAACAGTGCTTCCTGTAAAATGCTCACACAGAGTGACAAACAGACACCCAAAGCACTGGCGAGCTTGAACTACTGGTGCTTACTGTAATGTAGTGACCCCAGTTTAGGGAAATACTTGATCTATTTTATGCTTTGATCAAATACCAGGATGTGACTCTTCTGTCATCTACAATGGTATAAACCAAGATGATCGATGATTATTGTGATCAGATGGCAAATGTTTCCTTTCTTCTCATGATTGCTCAGGATGGCATCAGGGATTTGCATACAGTCCACTGTGGAGAGGCAATTCATGCTGATGCACAAAGAGAATTGGCCCCATGAAGGTTCCACTACAGCAGTGTGGCAAAACAAAACCTTCCACTATATGACAAATCCTGCAGTCCTCATGTGGCCACTACACACTGTCATATCCTCCTTGAGTCACACCACTGTATGTGAGGTAATTTGGAGACAGATATGAAGTATGTAAGTCTGATGGATCACCCACTGCAGGTGTTCCTAATAACTTCATGTCTTCTGGCTGATCTGGAAAAAAGGTTTTTCTCTAGACAGACCTCTGGATAGTCCAGTGAAGTACCTCCCCTCTGTCAATGACTAATAATTTTTCAACAGTAGATGTCTACCAGCTGCCCCACTGTGTACCCAGCTTAGGAGATAAGAATTGGGGGGCAAAAGGGGCTTTTTTCTGAATCCCATGCTGATCATCTCACAACTGTCAATATAAGAAGTGAACAGCCCTTTCATATGCTTTAGAATAATGTAAATAAGGTAAATATTTCACTGGTGTAAATAAGCAGGTATTGCACCATCAAAGTCAGTGAAGCCAGTAGTTTCTGGTCTCAATTTCCACAGGAATTTGCAAATGTTACAATTAGGAAAGGATGCTCTGAAGTAGCAATGCTTTTGTTTGCTCAATGCATAGAGATCTGTGTTTCTTACTACAGCTTTGGACCACCAGAAGATCGTGAAAAAGTTTTTAGCAGTGCTGAAGGAGAAAATGGCCTCTTCCTCCTGTGAACAGCCCCCATATCGTCTGCAGATGCCTTGGAAGAAAGTACGGCTACACTGTAAATAAAAAGGGGCTGTTTCATGCTGCATTGAGAAGGAAGGTTCATTTGTTATGAGCCTTCAAAATATCAATGGGTGTAAACCAAAGCCAGAGCCTGAACTGTGAAAATTTGAAATCRTGCAAAATTTGCCACATCACCTTTAAAACTCATTGCATAAAGAAGCTTCTTCTAGAATGTGCTGTATTCGTTATTCATAGCTGCTTTTGGAATCTGCTTTCTTATTAATACTGTGTTACAGAATTAAATTTGTTTTTCTTCATGTTTTACTAATGTTTTTGATTGAATACTGCCTATGCTGTGAGGAACAGGAGACAGGAGAAATAACAAGGAATGCTGCCTGATTTTGAAGTGCAAAAAAAAAGAAAAAAAAAGTCAGCAAATGCAAAGTTTCTTATTGCTTTTATATAATCAAGAAAAATATTAAGCCACAAGAATGCTGCAAGTATAAATCAAAAATGCAGATGGCTTAAGGGGTACCAGTGCTGCTTGTGATCCAGCATGTTTGAATGACCCTTGGAAACTCTTAATGAACTTATTATTGTACTGCTAGAAATGGCATTCTTTATGCCACATCCTAAGGCATTGAAACAGGAGTTGGTCAGTCGTACCTGAGGGGCTCAAATGACTGTTGCGCTATCTTAGCTTTCCAAGGAGAGACACTAACATTTCCAGAGGTAGGAAATGATCCAGGAGACCAACCTCCAGGAACATTTTTCTATCCTGCCTCCCTCACCCCATACTGCTTGTTCTGAAACCCATTTCTCCCCAGCAGTATGCCTAGGAGATGCCCTGTTGTTTGCTTGTAATTGCTTTTTGGTACTCATCATAGCTGCATAAAACAGCAGCTCTCCTGGTGGCATCTTCTTGGTGATGCAGACCTGCAACATGTAGCCCCAGGGTGATTAATTTGGGCCCTAGTAACCAGGCACAGGGTAGAAGAGTGTTGCCTGACTGGTTTTTGAGTTGATGAGACTAGGGTGCCCAGTTGCACCAGTGTTGCCCATTTATCTTTTGGAGGAGATGCAGGTGAGAAGCACAACACAGCCCACAGCTGCACCTCAGAAATGCAGCCACCACTTCGGGGGTCCGTGGGAGGCAGGTGAAGCCATCTCAGTGATTTAGAGCAGTATAAACAAAACTCAAAGTTGTGATCCGCAGGGAAAGGGGCTGGGGCTACTAAAAACACATTGAGAAAGAAAAGATGGAGGGTGGTGTTCCCCTTCTGCTCCTTCTAGTGAGGCAGAAGGGCTGGGGTAGGGTGCTGCTGCTGTAGGGGGTAGAGTTTTTCCCCAGCCTTCCCTGCCATGACAAGATGCCTCCCTGCACCTACCCCATCCTCAGGGGCACCAGCAGGACCTGCTGTCCTTGTTCCCAGGACTTTGGCATGGCAGAGCTGGCAAGCAGGCTGTGGCTGTTTTCATGCTCAGTCATCAATTTGTGCTTAGGGTTCATGCTGAGGATAGAGACAGTTGGGACAATCTGGACCACACGGGCAAGTGGGTGCTTAGCACACACTTAGAGGGACCAGCCTGACTTGGACCACAAGCCTCAGCTCGACCTCGGGTTGCCTGAGCAGGAGCTGGGGCTGCAGGCAGCACAACGCAGTCAGTCTCAGGAGAGATGTGAAATCTTCCCTGTCGTCCTCAAGCCCTGTAAGTGCTGCCTCTCATCTGTCTGTAATGATAGCTCTGCAGCATGAATCTCACCTTCTTCTCGGCTCAGAAAATTGGAGCCTTTGGGTGGCTGAAGGGGAGCTCGGCTGGCAGCATGCTGTAGCACAACAGGCACCTTTTCACGACACTAATCTCACCCTTCCTGAGGGTACTTTTGCCTGTGTTTCAGCTGGGTCAAGGTTTAGGCTTTAAAAAACAGACTGTGTCRGTAACCAAACTGCAGGAAGTCACCGCAGCAGCACTGGCCATGGAGGCTCACTCAGGAAGGAATAGCTATGGGATACATTGCAGAGCTTTAAGGTGTGCAGTTGGGGTCYTTGCAACTCTGCTGCAGTGACGAGGGTGATGGCTTGCATGGGAGAAAGTTCTTGGCTAGGGGAGAAAATCCTGGCGTTGTTAACTCCAGGCAGTGAGCACTAGAAGTAAAAGCATATTGTATAGACAGCACTTGAGCAGAAGAAAACACGGCAAGGCAGGCCTGGACTTCCCCATTAGTCACACCCAGGGCTGTGGTGAGACATTTTGACGCTACAGCGTCTTCTGGTCCATGCTGTGGTTTGCCCCACCAGGAGAGTGGGGGAGTTCCTCCTTGGTGTCCCTTTTAACCTCCCTTGGCTCCCAGGGTTTCGTCACTCCACTGCTCGCACTGGTCTAGCAGCGCTGCACCAGCGTGGAGCAGAGCAGCCGAGGAGAGGATGTGGCCTGCAAGCGCATGAGCCGGGGTCACTCAGCTGAGACGGGGCTGTGCTGCCCTGGCTATCGCAGCTGCCCCAACATCAGGGCACAGCTTGTGTGCTGGCCCGGGCCTGGCTCCCAGCGCTGCTTCCAGGCACAAATCCCACACAGGTCTGCAAGGAATAAAAGGGAGGAAAAAAAAGATCAAACAGGTACTTCTCTAAAAGAACACAAACAAAATAGCTTTTTCTTTAAGAAAAAAGAAACCTGCTAGTTAAGCCAACCAGATCTTCRTTGCAGCTTCCAATCAGCAGGGCTGGGCCAATCCTTTTGCTGGTATTAATTAGCTCTGCACTAATGACCTCCTCAGAGCAGGGCTGGCTTTCACTGGGGCGGGCTCCAGCACTTTGTCTGTGACACTGGCTGGATTTGCAGGTCCTGCTTTGGGGGGCTGCAGGAGACAACAAAGCGAGTTTGATCTGATCGGTCATGTGGAACAACAGCCTAGAAATGCTGTAGGGAAGCTGTAAGCGTAACTTATGTTGCTGAGCATTTTTGTTTATTTCTTTATCCATCCCCATTACTGAGACTGAGGTTTGGGTTTAGAGTGGCAATTGCAAGCAAGGGAGGGATATCTTTAAATGAAAATATGTTGAAGTAATTCCTGAGGAACTGACCCTGACTGTCAGTACGTCCAGTGGAAGGTTAAAGTAAACCTTTTAAAATGTAGCTGGAGGGAAAAGTGTTATTTTCTAGAAGCAATAGAAGCCCCAAAATGTAGTTTCTGGGTCTAGTATGGAAAAATTGGATGAAAGCAGCAGGTTTTTAGAAAGGTGKGGGGGGGAAAGACTGACAGAGTATGTCATTGGCATCTGGAAATGTTAGTCTTTATTTTTAAAAGACCTTGGAAGGCAAAGAAATGTGTTCTAGTAAACATAAAGTATTGCAGCCAAGAAAGCCTTCCAGCAAGTGGCTTAGGACAACACATAAAATATAAGCTGCAAAGCCCTACATTGGCCAGGGCTTCAGACTAAAAGCTTCCTTTGAGAAAGGGAACCTGCACCCTGCCAGCTGTGGTCAGCTGGGTGCTGTGGTGTTGGTGGGTGCAAGTTTCCAGCCGGGCGATGGGAACAGCAGTCTCCACTCTTGGTGAGCACTTGTGGGCATGGCTGCTCCAGCAGCTTGGCGTCTTCTCCCCAGGGGTCTCTAGCCCTGCCTTGCCCCCAGGCTTGGCTCGTTCACCTCCTCTGCATTTGCACGATCTATCTCAGCCCTTGGTTTTACCATGAGCTGCTGGAAAAAAGCCTTGCTGCTATGGAGCAGGTTGCTCAAGAGGAGGGTTTGGTTGGGGGCTCTCTAAAGCCAGGTCCCCMTCAAGCAATGCCCGTGTGGGAGCAGAGCCGCCGAGGCTGGCGGGTGCTTGCTGCTCCCACCAGAGGCATCCCACGCAAGGCGCTCTGCTTGGCCTGGGAACCCCCCAGCAAAAGCATCGGGGCCCTCACTGCCTGTTYAGGGTTGTTCCAGTTTGTGCCTCCTGGCTTTCCCTTTCACTCCTGCTGCTCCTGCTTGCACATAGGGATGGACCAGGGAAGGACTTGGAGCCTGTGGCCAGAGCTATAGAAAGCAATTCCCTATTTTCCTATCACTTGTTGCTGCCTGCTGAACTCGGAAAAGCTGCTGTCCCTGAACAGTCTCCCCCCATGCACGCACCTTCCCGCTGGCCTTGCTGGGCTCCTGCAGCTTCCAGAGACTTGCCAACAAGGAAAGCCATGTGTTTTGAAATTGCCATGYGTTTCCTCCGAACTCAAATCCTCCAAGATCTCGGCTCTTGCCGCCTCTCCTACTACAAAACATGAAGACCTGAAATCGTGGGGGTTTAACACCTCTCCCTGGTGCTCTGAGCTACTAAAGCTATTGCAGTGTTTATTGGTTTGCACGGGAAGCCTGTGGCTAAACGTAAGTAGCTTTTAATTTGTTCAAAATCTGCGTTAGGCCTAAATGCTGTTATGTCTGGAGAGTCTGACTCTGCTCCAGGGAGCAAGGTGGTTAATTAATGAAGGACTTAGCTTTTCATCCAAGTAATAATTTTCAGTGGACCCCAGCACTTTGTGGACAATTGTCTGTATCAGAATGATGGACTAAATTGGTTAAAGGAGGTCTGACGTAAAGAGATAATACTGAACACCTGATCAGTATGGAGGTGGTAGAGAAAAGTAATTAAAAAGGGGGATCTGAGCATTTTGGGACATGGGATTGGCTAATGAGAAAACAGGGGAAAAATACTGGGAAARGAAATAGGCAGGGGTTGAGATAAGAATATAAATCCTTTAAAGAGAAACCAGAGGAATGAATTAAAACATTATTTTGAGATTAATAAGAGACCTCTCTTAATAGATGTTATTGGAGCTGACTGCTCTGACGGTCCCTTTCCCTCTCAGCAGCACACTTCATTACTTCTCTGGGTTTGTTTCTGAGCCTTAATGTGCTTTTTCTAGGCATTTTTTTAAGGTTAATATAAATAAATCTCTGGTTTTCAAAGGTGAAATCTAATTGGAGCTTAAGAAATAGCAAGCAGAAGAGAAGAATGTGGCTGAGTTCATAGRAAATTAGAAATAAAAATAAATAGCATCCTGGGACTTGGGGAAGGAACAGAGATAACCACACAGTGTGAGRTGAATGCATGAAAAAGTGGAAAATTTTATCCTGGCAGAAAGAGGAAGTGGGAAGTATTGCCACAGACATGACAGCAGGTGGCAAAATTGAGCTGCAGAGACGAAGCAAAGAAACAGCTGGAGTTGGAAGAGACTGTAAAAAGTGATGCAGATTCACTGCCACCAAGTAGAATAAATGCAGACGTTTCCCATGTAGACAGAGGTCCTGGGCTGAGAGCTTGACCCATGGCGTGGTGCATTTTCGGCAGGCTTGGCCTAGCCGCTGGCTGACACATCCTGCTTCTTTTTGCTGCACCTGTGGTTAAACAACTTCCTGTGCATCTCGGTAATGCTTGTTCCTCTGCGCTCCTGAGGACGTGGTGCCCATGCACTTTGTGGCTTGTTCTTCCCACTGATATCTAACCCCAGCTGGGAGCAGCATGGCTTTGGGTGTCCTTGCTGACTTAAATACACAGCCCAGGACTCAGCATCTCCAGCAGTCATGCCGGGCAGCAGTGACCTAGCAAAGGAAATGTAACCTCTAACCATCCCATAGCTTGTCTCCACACCCACTCCCACCTGTTATAAAGTTCATTTAAAAAAAAAAAGGGGGGGATGACTCTTGCGAGAGACCCTCAAAATGATCAGGTTTGGGAGTGCTCAGACCTAAGAGACTGAATTCAGAGTGAGGGTTTCCTACAGAGAATCCTTCATTTTCTTACCCTGCGGCTTACCTTAGCGTAAGAGCTCCCACCGATTTGAAGCTGAGGTAGGAGGCCAGAGGACACTGGGGAGATGGGTGCAATCTAGCTGGGCAAAAAGCACTGAGAGGACTGGGGAGGAGGGCATTGGGAAATGTTATCTGGTACAAGCTTGTTGACTTTCTTTAGCCTTTCAAATGCTGACCCTTCTTCAAGGGGAAGGGGAATCAAGGAATCAACCACTTTCAAATATGGGATTTTCTTTTTTCCTAAGGTGGAAACAAGCTGTATGTTCTACTGCTTTGTCAAAAATGCACAAAAGAATGTTTTTATATCTAGGAAAAGAGGAAGGGTGGGAGTTGAGGGGGGGGATATAAGATTAAAAAAGTGTCTTCACTTCTAAAAGCCTAATTTCTTTTCTTTAAAAGGGAAAGAGATCTCACTGGACTTTTTTCCTTTTGGGGTGTGGAGGAGAAGGAATAAAATTCGTCCTTCTCACATGTCTTCTTTGCTCTTCAAACACTGCCTCAGAATGAGCATTATATGTTGGAAGAAATGTTTTGCTTGGAGCTGTTTCCTGGAGGAACAGTTCATGTTTTGTGCACCTCTAGACCCAGGTTCCTGGATGCTTGGTAAGAAATCTATGTGATAAAGTCAAYGTAAAAGGCAAGGCATGCACATTTCAGTGGGCCTAGTGAGGTAGCCTTCTAGTAAGATGGCCGCTAGCTCTTGAAGCCTAGAAGAAAGGAAAATGGTAGAAATGATCATGCGTCTCCTGGCCTCCGTAAAGCACGGAGCGATCCAAACCAGGGAATGAGCTCTGTCTATAGTTATATCTTACAGACCACAAAACTTACCAGTAACACTGACTCTCCTCTCTCATGTCCTGGTGTATGTGCAATGTAGTTCTAGTGACATCAGTGAATCTATGTTGGTACAAAAGTAGGYGGAAGGCAATGCTCTGTCTTTTCCAGGGCATAAATCTGCTCAGCCAAATTTGAACCAAGTGTATGATGTTTACATTCTCCTTATTTACTACTAATGCAACAGCAYAATTCCTTGAAGATCACCTCTTTTCCTGCTTGTGCATCTAATGAAGATTCRTGGTCTCAGAGTTACTTTCAAGCACTCGAGCTGGTGTCATTCTTAAGTAAGCCATTCAGTAGTTAACACACACCACACAATCATATGCATATTTAATGCCAGGCAGAGAATTTCTATGGACAAATCCATAGCTTTTAATCCAGTGATGAATCATTTATGGGATTTTGGATTATTCACTTCATACTGAATTAAGTTGTCTCTTTTACACAAAACAACACCCCCTGATATGGTCTGCGTCATAGGCCTAGCCATACAGTGATGTATGTTGCTAGGATGAATTATTTATTTAACATTTTAGATCACTTGCCCAGCAGTAAACTAAGCTGGTTAATTTTAAATCTGTTCATATTCATTCCTAAGTACACAAAAAGGATTTTATGTACATGAATTTCATCTCTGCCTCTTCCCTCTCCTTCCAGTGCACTAGTGAAATATCCATGAAGTTTGGGCTGAGTTAGTCTTGGATCAAGTCAAACTTTTCTTTAGAGAAGGCAGTGGCAGCAACCTGGAACAAGGGCCCTTTTGTCCAAGCAGCGAGGTGGATTGAAAACTGGCTGAACTGCTGGTCTTGGAGGGTTGTGATCAGTCCTCAGGGCCTTCCAGCTGAACATAAGAACATGAAAAAAACGCTTCTTGACTGTGAGGTTGGATGAATGCTGGAACGGGTTGCCCAGAGAGGTTGTGGAGTCTCCATCCTTGGAGATATTCAAAACCTGATGACATGGTCCTGGGCAACCTGCTCTAGCTGACCCTGGTTGATCAGAGGGGGAGTGGGGTTGGAATAGATAGTCTCTAGAGGCCCCTTCCAACCCCAGCTATTCTCTAATTCTGTGATTAGCTATTCTCAGATCTGGAATGCTGAAGGTGTTTGTATGAGTACTTCAGGTCTCAGTCATGTCCTACTTTAAAAACTGTTGGAATTGAAATGATTTTGACTTCCTAGGCTGAAATACCTCAGTTAGCTTCTAATGAACATGATGTGGCTCTCTTAAGCCCAAGGGAGCTGTGCAGAGCACTTGACCAATGGACATTAGCACATGGAGCAGGGCAAGTCCCACAGATTGTAGTGATCAAGCATTGATACTACTTTTGATTCACAAGCCTCTGCAGGTACCGGGGATAGAGCTCTTTCTTGAGGCTTTTCTGTGAGCTCTGCTTCAAGGACAAGAGGAAATCAGTCTCTCAATGGAATGGTGAGACAACGCTCCTTTTGAATTCTGCTTGGTGTTTTATGCTGTTGGTCCATTATCTAATGGAGAATATGGTGAGGTAATTATGGAAATACACAAATTGCGACCTCATGAATACCAAAAAAATTCATGACGATCTGTGCTTAAAGAATGCATGCAAACACATTTGTAAATGGAGAGCAGTAAATCTTGTTAATATTAATAACTTAGAGCTTTTAATTGCATCAGGTCTGGTTGAATTCTAACCAAAGCCCTCTGAAGAGAGGTTTGTAAGACTATCCTGTGAACTAAGTGCGAGGAGGTCAAGGGGTCAACCTGGATTCACTTGGTGTGTGGTTACCCCTGGTTCCCTCCATAGTCATCAGAGGGAGTGAGAGAGGGACTCTGAAAAGTGACTTYGCCCACCAAAGGGAAAGCCTGTGGTGCCCCTTTCATGAGAGAGCGTCAGAGCTCAGCTGGGCATTGCTGGCTAGGTGCGAGACCCTGGACCCATGTCATGGGGACTTATGATACAAGACTTTCTGTCTACTATCTGGATTTGACAGTACAGTTAGTTAAAAGAGCACTGTAATCCCAGCTACATCAAACCTCATCCCCCCGTTAGGTATGCAGGCTCTGTCCTAGCTGGACAAGCTCTGGTGAGCATGGCTAACTCTGAAGTTAATAACACTATATTGTCCTTGAAGTGGGATCAGGTCTTCATCTTCTTCTTTAGGACAGTGTCATTCCAGCTTTTTAAAAGTGATCTTTTTTTTCCAGTGGCATCATTAATAATTAGGAAAGAATATGCAGTAGGCTATAAATTAAAGAGCTCTAGTAAAATGTACCATGCTGTCTCTGTAGAAGACTAGCTTATCAGCTGTGGGCAAGGATCTTACCAACCTGCTGATTTGCACCAGTCTTAGTCTACCAGCACTTCAGACAAGCTCATTCAACCTTGGAGCTCCAGTGTTAATGGTAATGCCCTGGGCACTGCCAGCGTTGCTGATCTGAGCATCTCAAAGGGCTCTGAGGCTGCTGTATCACATCACAGAGGAGACAGTAGAGAACTGGAGACTGAAGGAGATCTGAAACTTGCAGAAGACCATTAAATGATTTGGTCATAGAATTGGAATGAGGAGCCTTTGACAGTGAATTTCAGTGCTGCTTCTGAGCAACCTGATCCCTTCTGCTTTCTCTTGGTTGCTTAGTTTAAAAAGCTGGGGAATGTGTTCATCACACCTGTGTCTGAGATGCAGTTATGGTGCTAGTAAATCGCCCTACCACCAGGGGAAGGAGGAACATAGAGGCCACAGTTGGAGGATATAGATAGGTGATGACTAAGTGCATCTGCTTTCGCCTGGAGCCTGTTCTGCGGTGGCTGCCTCCTTCAGCCAGATTTCCAGGAAAGAAAACCCTCCAGTACTGATGAGAGATGGAGCTGGTTTATTAAATCTGTTGAGACTTGCCCAGCTTGGATGTAACGATTATAGAAACAGGGAGGTCTTCTCACAACAGAGGCAGCACTGCCCATTTAGGTTGCTCTGCAGGGCATGGCTCAGTCCTAGTGGCATGACCAGGGAGGCAAAGTCAGGAGCAGCTTTAACCAGTGTTAATGATGAAAGCAAGATACTGTGAACCTATGGTGCCTCTCTTACTGCAGCAGAAACCCTGCCTGGCCAGTTCTTCCGTGGGCTGGCGACTAGGCTGGAATTTGTCTTCAAGCTTCTCCCTGCGAGTCCAACGCATCCTAGCCTGTTTGGTTTGCTAAGGTGTGCAGGAGGTGTTCCCAGCAGCTTCCAGTGGGAGGGAAGGGAAAAGATATTCCAGCTGCATTTGTATATTTGCCTTTTTTGTGCTGTTGTTGTGATAGCTCTGTCAAGGTGTGGGGGTCTTATATGAGGACTCTGCTGGGTAGAGATTCCCTGCTCAGTATCTGCTCACTGAAGCTTTCCCAAGCCCTTAATTAACTCTTTAAACTTTGCTAGGTTTGCCAGTGGCTGAATCTTTCATAGTGTTCACATTTCTCAACTCATTCGTCCCTCTTCTCTAGTTCATCCATTTCCCTTCCACAGTTGATTTATTCTACAAAAGAAATGGATTTTATAATACAGAGATATTGGATGGCACTTTCAGATATGAAAAGTTTCACAAACCCTGATGAAGGAGAGAGGAATATTCTAAGAGAAAACAAGAAATAGTCATGATTTATCGCTTATAAGCAGCTCCCTGGATCTTATTATCTTTGCCGGAGATCTAGATTGGGCTTTATAATTCACACTGAAATTCATTGTATCACGTCTCCTGTAAAGCCACATTTTTGAATGATACAGCAAACCCTATTAAATAGGTACTCATTAAACTACAACACCTTGTAAATTCTTCCTGAGTTTTGTTGACAGTACACATCAAACACAAGCCACTAAGTGCTYTTCATTTCCCTGGTAGTGTGTGATCATAATGCATTGCATGACAAAGTAATGTGTTTACATGACAGATTTAATGCTTGATCTGCTGCATGAAATGCTTCTGAGCACCAGAAGATAAGAGAAAAATGTAACATTATACTTCCCAGCATCTATTAATTCTTAACTAATAATAAATTACAGTGGGATGCTGATAGAAATGGATGAGAGAGGCACACGCACATGGGAGGAATTCGTGAGGACCAGCAGCATAGCAATGAATACTAAGTGCAGACATAATAACTAGAGCTAAAATGAAGCATTTTGAGGCTGGCAAGAGAGCTCCTAGAGGTCATGGACTTGCTGTTGCTGCTGTATGTGTGCGCGCACATGTGTTTTTCTTCTTTTGCATCCTGAAAACCTGCACTAGCCCACAACCAGTGAACYGAGAGCAGTGCTGGGCTCTTGGCCTTCTTCCTCCATCTGCCTTCCTCCACGCCAGTCCACGCGCTTCCAAGCCAAATCCAGAGACAAGGTTTGCTCCCATGTGGACAAACTGTTTTCTTTGCGCAGTAGGGGCACACTTTGTTTTGGGTAGTGCTTCCTACTCGCTTTCAAAACGGAGCTTAGCCAAATTTAGTCGCAGGACATCACTTGGTGCCAAAGTTCAAGTTTCCTTTTGAAAAGTTCTAAGTAGAATGTTTTTACTTCTTCTAGGTTCTTCCCCTGATTTTTAATCAAAAATGGTCACTAGTTTTAGGAGGGTTTTTATGAAGAATTTTCCTTCAAAAAGTCTCATATCTCTGTGGCCACAGTGACACTTGTCCACTGCTAAACTTTTCCCTCCATGAAACCCTGCCGTAATTCACATCTTAGGAAGTTCACTTCCAGCCACAGTAGATAAATTTCAGGGCTTTGAATCTGGAATTTCAAGAGTAATATTCAGCCGCTTTACAAGTTTGGAGTGCGAGGGCAGCCATGTCCATTAATCTTTAAAAAGAACCCAAATCTGCGTGCTTTATTGCAAATGGGAGCTACAAAGGAATTGGTATGTGGGAAAACAATGCTGTAGTAATGACATATAATCAAAGGGAGGATAATAAACCTGTTAGTTCTCTATATTTACTGGGCGAGTTTGCTGGGGAGCAGGAGCTGAGGCTTGTTTTAACTACAGACAGCTTTTTCCTTTCAGTTTTTATGGCTTTCTCAATCACTTTGCTCATCTGCTGSAGGAGGCTTTTATTTGCTGATAAGGGCTGTTAACCAGTTGGAAAGTCAGACAAATAAAGTTATATAAAATGCAGCGAACAGCTTTAGTCAGGTTACAGATGTCATGTCCAAGGAGTGAGGGAGGAGATGGGAGGGCTCCTTCTCCTACTGTTGGAAGCACCCTAAGGAGGGGGTCAAATTGCAAAGAAGCAGGGATATATTCAGCTATATCTGCCGCAGCTCCTTGGCCTCTGCTGGTGCTGATGGCACAGTGAGTTCCTTTTGCTTATCCTGTTTCCTCTTTTTTAGAGAAATTTCTACAGGCTCCTTTAAAGGCGAAATGAATAACAAGTGCAGTTTGGCAACGGGAGGGGTGCTTGGTCTGCCTTTGCCTCCAAATGCAGTGGCTGCGAGGCACATTTCTCTGTGAGGCAACAACCAGTTCAGCCCCAGGAAAACCTGGAGGTAACTTAAGTGCTGCTTAAGTGCTTCTTTTCCCCTATCTTGCAACTGTCTGTTCAAAGTCCTCTGCAGTCAGGGAGCCTGAAAGAATGCTCTTAAAAGGCCTAGAAAGGGATTTCTCCTTTGCATTAATTGACAGACTGCGATCGTCAGTGTAGGAGAGTTAATCGAAAATCAGGGAAGGAAAGGCTGTTAAAAGGTGAATATCATGTGAATTTTGGCTCAAGGTAGTAAAGCCAGCCTTCAAGCTAGTTTCTTCTTGATGCTCTGGAAAGAGGTGCAGGTTCGAGGAATAGAGATCTGAGGTTTTCAGATGGTCATAAACCTGCCTGGCAATAAACAGAACACCTCATAACAGAGCAGAGCAAATTCATAGGAATCCTTATGAAAACCCACTAGGACTTTGACCAAATGTTTATTAGAGTAACTGATTTTCTCTATACCTATAAACGTACTGAAGTGTTGCCCAAATTGCTGTTGCATGGGGTCTGTCTCCTCTAGCAGCCTCGGTTTTAGGTCCAGCACGTTGTGACATTGCCCTGACTCCATGCCTTCTGCTTCTGCTGCAGCTCAGGCAGCAGTGGCTGCTGGATTAGCGCTTGTCAGATTTGCTCCACTGTTGCATAATTCAGATCACCTTCCGGACTGTGGTCTTTTAACTGTGTATAATACTGGCACTGGCACTTGTGGTTAATTATCCTGAATCTGAGCCTCACTTTCGGGATAGGGTGGTATGAATGCTTTTAGAAAGAGTAAAGCCTGCAAGTCTGTCCATAGATATGCTCACATTTGCAATGTGTTCCTTCTTCTACCCTCTGCAAGAAAGATTTGAGATCTCCTTGGCTGATGTTACATTTTCTGATGGAGACTCATTAAAAATTGATCACTTTTTTAGCAGGCTCCACTACTTTCCTGCTGGGGCTATTTATGCAGAACTAGATTTAAACATCTCCTATTTCCTCATAAATTGTGTTGACCTGTAAAAATCCATACCRTTTTCAGTAAAGTTTGTTCTATCTGGAAATAAGGTATAAATCTCCTGACTTTGGAGAGCTTTTCTAAAAACCCCTCAGCTGAGGCAAAAGTCAGGCCACAGCAAGCTAGAAACAGAGATCCAAAGTTGCTTTTTGTACCTCCTCCTCACCCAGGCTGCTACCTGACACCAAACTCTACCAGTGCTGTCTTCCCACATTAAATTTTCCCAACTGTCAAAAGGTTGTACTTCTTGGCAGTTCTGCTTGTGGGTTAATAAAATCCACAGTCTTAACAGATTCAGCTGCTTTCAACCTGCTGCATCATCTTTGAACCCTCCCAAGATCCAGAAATGAGGCGCACGCAGCTGGCAGTCACCTTCAAAAGGCTCAGCTTGTAACTTGCCCTCAAGGTGGTACTATGCCTCGATACTGAGTTTCCTATAAAATGCAGTGGCTGCTGCCTTCTTTTAAAACATGGCCACAGGAAGTGGAGGTGCTGCTGGTGGAACCTCTCCTTTATAAAATGACCTGTGAGTTACTGCATGTGTTCATGCTTTGGAAATAAGGAATTCATTTCCACGCTTCTCTTGAGGGAGTCTAAACCCACTTTCCCAGGAGAGTGGCTGACCCCTGGCCGCTCTGGAGTAGAGACGTTTTCTTCTGTCTGTGTGGAGCTGGGCTATAGCRAAAAAAAGATTCAGGTTCAGGGGTGGCAGAGAGAGAGAGAGAAAGTACTGGCAGAATCCAGTGAGCAGGATCCAGTGAAAGAGAAACCTGGGCTCTGGACCCTACTCCAGGGTTGCTTTGCATTTTGCATTCAACAACCATTTGACCAAACACATAAACCTTTGGATCACTATCCTCTTCCCGTGAATGTCTTAGTAACCAGCTTATACCCACATAGACTCCCAGCCCAGTTTGCCTGGTAAGAAGATTGCAGGTGGATCATCCCCTCAGATGGTTCAGATTTGGCTGGTTCATTTCCAAGGCAGCTGTTAATCCCTGTGCAACACCCCAGGCTCCAGGCCCTTTACCCCATGCTCTAGATCCGCTCCAGTAGCCAAGCACCTTTATGCAAGCCCAGAAATTGCCATATCGAAACTTCAGATGCATAAGGTACTTTCGTCCCGCCCCAATGTATGCACACAGGAATAAGTGAGCTACTTGATGAACTGATTAAAGATTTATAGTTCTTGGAACACACAGCAGTCTTTTGGGGAAAATCCTGGATCAGAAATCCATCTCAGTCCTCACTAATCCGTGTATTATTCTCTCTCATTACTTGGTATTGATTCATTTCCATTTCATGCTGCAGCACTGGGTCACCAGTGTGTGTCTCATATTACAATACATTATTTAGCTGTCTCCTGGCTCTCTTTGGTATCCAGTGGCATCTGTTAACATGGTTGACTCCCCTC
Source organism: Apteryx rowi (assembly GCF_003343035.1). NCBI lineage: Eukaryota > Metazoa > Chordata > Aves > Apterygiformes > Apterygidae > Apteryx > Apteryx rowi. The sequence goes on from NW_020448307.1 coordinate 11,114,684, forward strand.
TGTCTATTTATTTAATGATGGTCCTGTTATTTTTTCCTTAATAATACCAACATCTTACTGGTCCTTTAGTTGGTCGCTTTCTGCCTGATCCAAAATTAATTCTTTCATGCCTTCTCTTTTTTTCCACCTTACCGTCTGCAAAATGTCATCAGGATCTGTCATTATCTCCTCTGAATTTCCAAGTGATATAAATCCTGTTTAATAGTCCCATGTGGTTTCACATATGAAAATGGAGAGCTGAGAGATCTCTTTTGCTATGGCATGTGTCCATGCTGCTCTTTAGTGAAGTACCCCAGATATTTTGTGGACTTTGCAAGAGAATATTTACCTAGATTGAGTCCCGTGCTGGCCTAACATACTAGGACTAGATTTCTGCCTATGTGCTCTGCTCATCTATATGCTTTTTGCCTAAACTTTTCAAGTCACAGATTCCACTGCCTCCAAGTAAGTGCCCTGCAGGTTGGGCTTAATATCCTGGCTGGGGTTCCTAGGTAATATTTTAATRCAAACAAAAATAATTTTCTCTTCCCAAAGCCCCCAGAATCCCAGATACTTGTCTCTAAGAATTTGTGAGGAAAACAGCAAGTGGTTCTCACTGTCTAATGACAAGAGAGTCACTGCAGCAAACAGCAAGACAACTGCTGCGCTCCTGTTCAGATCCAGTGTAGACGTGAGCTAGGACTGTGTGTAGACACCCAAGCAACAGAGCCACATGGCCTCCAACTGCCTCCTTACTTAGCCCTTGTCCTTCTCAATGACCAGTCCCTCTGAGGAAGGACCGAGCCACATCTCTCTGGGCATGACCCACCTGCTGTTTCTCATTAGCTGTGTTGGGTTTTCAATATTTTAAAATGCCAGAGAACATATATCAGCTTCAACAGTGAAGAATTCTTTCCTCAGTGTTCCTAGTCTTATAAAAGTGGTGTTTCAAGGGACTGAAAAGCACTTTTGCTTAATTTCAAATTGACTTTTTACAGCTGGGATGTGTCATCCTCTGCAGTCAAAATAAGAGCACTGAGACTCCTCTCACTAGACTTGTTTCTCAGTCTCAGCTGCGTCCCTTCAGTGTGTCTCTCTTTCTACTGGACTTTCCTGAAATGCATGAGAGACGCAGAATAACTGTCCTCTCTTGGGATGTCTCTTTGTCTTCCTATGCTGGACTCTGAGCAATAATGGCCATACTTCTAGCTTAGCTCTGCATCATTAGAAAATGCTGTGAATTCCCTCTATTTCTCCTGCGTCCTCTGGATTCACAATAGCAATAATAGAAGACAGCTGGTCTGCGCTGTGTAGAGCCTTCCTTGCTCTGCCAGAATGCACTGTTCTGCATGGATGTCTTCAGTCTGAGAGCACAGCAACACCTTCACTCCAGTGCTCCAGTAACCCCATTTTGCCGACAGCTGCCCCTGTCCTGTGGCAGGATAGAAAAGAATCAGCTGTTGGAGAGACATCACAGCAAGATTTAGGAGAGAATTGGCTGCTGTAAAAGAAATGCTGCCCAGAAACAGCTCTATGGACTTCCTAGGCCTGATAACATGTGAACCTTGCAAACAATCTGCTCTGGTCTTTTTAGGAATACTAAGAATCTTCAAGCTTTTAATTCCTCTTTTATTTTCCAGCTCATCAAACATATGATCCTCACCTTTGTTATCCCTAATCAGAATGGAAATGAGGTCCTATTGTCCAGAATGATAATCTCTGCCTACTCCATTCAAAATTTGGCTCCTCTTCTTCATAGAAAGACAGCACTCAGGGAGAGCCATCCAAGCATTCATGCACAAGGTCTAACCTCATAAGCAATGCTATTCTTGTTTCCCATGTTAAGGGCATCATCAGATGCATGCCTGTCACTGCTTTGGCTTGGTGAGCTTTGGACTCATTTCTCTTGCAAGAAGAGTGAGATCTTGACTAAAGCATCTTCCAGAAGTGCAAGCAGTCATGCTTTGGAGATGCTGATCAAGAACAAGGAACTCCACCATTATTAGAGGACTCATTGTTTCATTTCTGTCTTGTTTAATTGCATTCAGATCACAGCTATAGTTTCCTACTGTGCCTTTCTCCACCCAAGATTTAGCACCAATCTTTCTTCCCTAGGAAAACACTCATTTGCAATGGCTTTGACTTTTTTTTGATAGACAAAATTGACCTTTAAAATGCCTCACAGCCTCTTACTTTTCTTATTCTTAAATTGTTTTGTGCTTCTCTTTTTTACTCAGTTCAATTTTTCAATATGCTTTTAAAAAGCCATTGGCACCAGAGTTGCACCAGCATCCTGGGTTTGTCTCACCAGTCTCATAGTCAGGAGTAAAACTCACCTTCTTCCTCCTGCTTGCTCCTGTGTAGTTGAGCTGGATACATCCCCAGTCTTTAATTCAAACACTTCCTGTGATAGAAAATCTATCAGGCCCTAATGGAAGATGTTCCCATGGTTAATTACTCTCCTTAGTTTGGAAGAAAAAAATTTACTCTCCATACTTAGCTTAGATTGATCCAGCTTCAGCTTTCAGCTATTGGTTCTTTTCCTGCCTTTGTCTGCTAGACTAAAGAGTTCTTTCTTAATAGAAAATGAGGCGGATGCTTTGGTCAGCTCTTAACCTTCTCCCAGTGAAATCAAATAAACTGAGGTTCTTTGGTGTCTTACTGCAAGGCAAGCTTTCCTGAAGAGTGTCAGAGCAGTCCAGCAGGGTCCATGTTAGAGATCAGCAAGAAAAAAATATTTATGTTCTTGGCCCACTTTCTGGAAACCCGAAATAAATTAACTGTGAGACAGGGAACTTGAAGGGATAGGGAGCTTGCAGGAATTGGTTTGTCATTCAGATTGGGCATTTAAATACATTTCCTCTCTCCCCTCCTAGTGATTCAAATTAACGCAAACCTAATGGAAAAATTAATCAAAAGCTATTTCATCTATCATCTCTTTCACAGAAAGACAGGTGAACATTAAACTACATTAAACATTTCTATGAGCAAATTGAGAGTCCGTACAAATACAGCTAATTAAAGATTGAGGCCAGCCAATTATATGAATATGTACAGGAAGGCCAATTTGAATAGGGATGCTACAAAATTGGAGGATGGAAAAAGGAAACCTATCTATCCCACTAAAAACGCATTTGAACAGATTAGTGCTGCATTTTATGTTTAAGAAGGGCATTTACTGTTAATGAAATGATACACGTGCTGGAAAACAGGACTGAGTGACTAAAATAGAAAGATCTTGCAATGTAGCACTTGGCAGGGGTGTAAATAGGAAGGAATTGGGGCACCGGGAACAGCCAGTAGGAAGGACGCTGCTGGGAACAGAGCAGAGTGATAGACATACGCACAAAGGATGTGTCTCCTACTCCACTCTTGGCTTCTTTCGCTTCCTGCCCTTCCCTCTTTCTTCCCTCTCTTCCCATTGTTAACTGTGTTGCTAATGAGCCCTGATCACGCCATTGTTCCACAGGCCTGCAAATRAGCGTAAATGAAAAGACAATTCTTGCTTGGAGATTTTGCCAACCTAAGTGCATTTACTTGTCCAAAATGACAGTACTGGAAGCTAGATTAATAAGAACTTACTCACAGGAGCAGAGTCCTGTTGAATAAAGTTAGCATAACTTATCCCTTAAATCCTAGGAGATTTGGGAGATTCTTGAATTATGCAAGTATGGCTGAGTGAATTTCACGGTTTCAGTGATGTCAAGCAAGGACAAAAAATGTTACTTTCTGTCTAAAGCAGTTTCTGTAAAAAGATACAGTTTCTGGATATAGAAGAAGAAAGGCATGTTTTTTTTCAGAAGCTGTGTGTGGAACTTACATTTGCAAGTTTTTCAGTTGTTATAAAATATTGATAGGATGAATTCAATGTCTCCGTTCCCCTCTGGAACTGACCTCCTCCTGGGAATGGGCTGCTAAAGGATTTAGTGTTTAGATCACTGCAAAAACTACCTGCAGCAAAAGCTGCACCAAGAAAATGGGAACATGTTATTAGAGTTTTGTCACAGTGTTCCTTCATTGCTCTTTCAATGCAGTTTAACAAACAGCAAGCAGCCAAAAATCCCTCAGAATTCACTTTAAAGGCTTTGGTATTGCAGAGCTAGCAGTGCACTGCATGTCGTTGGGACAACGAAGGCAGACTGGGCTCTGCCTTTTCCTTTCATCCACGCTGAAAGGACCAAGACTTACATTTCTGGTCTTAAATCACTTCTTGGTTTGGGCGGTTAGGAGGAAACCTCCCAAGAACCTGGTTATCTGACAGTTGACTATTGGGGAAATTTTGTACCCTTTGAAAAATCTGGCTATTGTCATACCCTTGCTTGACAGCTATGAGGATGAGAAATCTGTATTAGTTTATACAATTAAGGAGACTTTATTGTAGAAACAGGCAGCTTCAGATAAATTACAGGATAGTGCTTATGAGGAAGGGAGAAGAAGCCACTGAGTGATTGCATGAGCAACTGTGGCTCGCTTGTGCCATAAGCCCTGAACTCTTTACAGCCAAGAACTGGCCTGAGACCATCCTCTCTGGTGGGTTTAGACTTTGGCTCAGATCTCAGAGGGGCCGTTTACCAGCCAGCACTGACCATGCCACAGACAGAATCAGGAGAAAGCTGAGCTTTGTGTTATGATTACATTTAGACTGTATTATTCCCAGGGTGGAGAAGAAAACAAGACACTGGTTGTCTTGATTTGAAATGTAGGTACCACCTATGCCGTCTTCTAACTACAAAAAAAAAAAAAAAAAAATCATGAAAGCAAAGACAGCGTCTTTTGGTTTGTATCATGCAAAACAGAACGGGGGACCAGAGCAGTGACACAGGAGTGTTGCAAATAATGACAAGGAAAAAAAAAAAGGATACAGTTGTTCATTGAAAATGTAGTGTTTGTTTGGCCATTAGGTGACACTCTTTTGCCATGTTTCCAGCAGCCAGTGCTGCAGGTGGCTGTTACCTCCTGCTTTGTTTTCCTAGTCTGAGGATGGTGTACAGAGATTGCCACACCAGCAGCAAGGGGGCTGTAGATCTGTAGGGCTGTACTGGAATACCAATAAAATGCAAATGTGAACTAATTCCTCTGATTACCTTTGACGGAGAGAAAGACATTTGATAAAGTTTATGCAAGGTAGGCTAATCAGGTACAAAGTCTTTTGTTTTGGGTGAGCCAAGCATAATTGTTTCCTCAGTCTTCAGGTTTTATTCACATGGGAACTTTACAACAAATTTACTGATCAAGAACCTTCCGCTTCATCCAATTCCTGATTAATTTGATTCTCCACTTTAATGTGATTGAAAATTCAGGAACCAGGTCCCTTGCATTCAGAATAATAACTACCAATACATTTTGTTCAGTTTAAATCTCTTTAGGTAGGACTTGTGAGATAATTCAGTCATCAGCTCCAGGGTGTTACTATTTAATTTGTGTAGAGGGTGACATTCCAGCACTGTAGAAGGTAGAGGATTCCAAGAAAGATGCATGAAAACAAGGAGAGAGAGAGAGAGAGAGAGGGACAATCGGAGAGTTATTTTATTCATTTTTCTGTCTGTGCCACTGACTTGTCTAATGACTTTGGGCAAATTATTTGCCTTCCTTATGCTGCTGTGAGTATGTTACACAGTGGAGAAGAGTCAGAGAGCCCTGGCTGCAAAACAGCCTGCTGAGTCCACATGGCACCGCTAGGCAGAGACAGCAGTGTAGCCCCAAAGCAGTACATCGATGATGCAGCCCTTGCTCGGCTAGCAGTATCGCCCACCTGCTTCTGCAGCTCTGCCACAAGCACAATACACACATAGACACATCTTCTATCCTCTCCAGCTTTGTCTGCAGGATCGTGCAAGCTTGTGCAAGGCCATGTCACCCTGGAGGCCCACTTGTGGTCGGGGCTTCTCTGGCTTATTGTATCAAAACAGCTGTGGTAAGAGAGCAGCCCTGTGCCATGGTGATGTGGAGTAGGGCCTCCATCCAAGGAATGCATTTAAAAACAATTTTGCAAGGGTGAGAGGATATCCCAGTTGTACAGGACATGTGCGGTCACTTGCTTCTAGACAATGCTTGCATATTTTGGTCAAAACAGATTCTGAAAGTGGCACATCATAACCCCAAAGACTTGCTCAGACCTTAAAGAAGCCATTTGTTTGGAAAGGGAACTTAACTGTAGCTTCTTCACATGTGCTACCGAAGGGGATCATCCAGGCACTATGCTGCATCATGGAGATGCTGGCAGGGGACATGTGTCCAGCTTCCTGGCATCAAAACAAGAAGCCTGGTTGCCTCTGGATAGTCAATAGAGAGAGGCAGGATCCTCACTGCTATCTATGCCAGAGCCTTCAGGTTTCCCTCTGGCGGCTCCTATCTGCCTCCACTGACTGCCAAGGGAGCCTGGACTCTTGAACTTCACAGTGCAAAAGCTGCTCAGAAAGAGTTCAAATAACACAATTGTTGATATGAATCTATTGACGTTCCATGTCCATGGGAAGCTCAGAACATGTTCACCCAAGGTGAGATCTCACCCTCTTTCCTGATGGGCCTCCTTGCATGCTTATCTGGTCAAACTGCTTCCTCACAGTCTATTCCCATGTTGTCTTGCCAGGTATGTGATCTGCTATCTACTCCTTTAGGTCTTTCCTCTGTACTTACCTGGCCAGGCTGCTGTACTCCACTTGTGGTCTGTGGTATATGAGCACTGTGTGAATTTCTGCTCTGAATCTCATGGCCTCTCCTCCATTTCAGCTGAGACAGACCAGTTTGCACTTTTCTGGCAGCAAAGTGTGTATATGGCATGTGTTCCACCTACTTTTCAACTCTCTTCTACAACTATAATGAAAGGTAAATGCATGCCTGACTGTCCCTTGAAAGAACAGCAGTGACTTTTCATATTGCATCCACATCATAATGATACAATTGAGAATAATAGCTCACATGCAAAAAGCAGTAGCATTAATTTTCTTCTGGAGCATTTAAAAGATTTGTAACAAACTTCCATCTCAGTTCCATGGAAGTAACCAGATTAGTACTAATTAGAGACTATATTTTAGATTAAAAAAAAAACAACAGTCACTTATAGATTGCAGATATAAAACTCCCTGGCTTTTGCTTCTGACTAGGATTTTGTTTGTTGTTGCTCCAGTCAGCAAATGGAAAGTCCCTGTTTTCTGCAGTGTACCTTGCTGGGAAGAAAATTGTCAGCCTAAGAAGTGAAGGGGACTGGTGGAGAGGGCATTATATATTCTTTTTTAAATCTTTTTAATATCTATGTATAAGGGATGCAGAGCCTGCAGCGACCTCCCCCCAGGTGACGGAGTGCCTATGCTCGAGGTCATTTATTTTTGCCTCTATTTGTTTAGTTTGGAGCCCACCTTTCTTCTTGAATAATTCACGAGCACGCTTGGGTCCAGGAACCCTCTGTAATGAGTTCGGAAAGCAGCCAGGGTTCAATGCTTTAATCAGCTTCAAACTGCTCAAGTGCGGAGCACAGGGCGCCGCATGCCGAACCAGGGCTCCAGCGTGGAGCCTAACGATATTGGTCTTCCAGCAGCTTACAGCCGTGAGGAGGGAGGACAGGGTAAGCTAACAATAGGCTCCAACAGGAGGCTGTCAGACMCATCCCGGTGTTTCTTTTTCTTAATACCTTCAAGATAATTAAACCTGGCAAGAGGCGAGGGACAGAGATTTCTTTTCGGCTGGGAGGGTGCTCTGTTGCTTCTGTTCCTTTTGGCTGGTTTCCCCGGTGGGGGCCGGATCCTGTCCTTTTGCAGGGGTGTAACTGGCTCACTGAGGCTGAAGTAAAGTTCTCTTCAGTGSGAAGTAACAGTGGCAGAGCCAGACCTGGAGTAGACAAATGCCGACTGCTACATTCCATCTTTGCCGGATTGGGAATATGTCTATTTGCTCATCTGCTAAGAGCTTCCCACTCATGATGCTGTTCCTAAACACATGAGAAAGCCAGGTTTGTGCTTTCTTTTACACCAGATTTCTGTTTGCAGGTGAGAGGGAACTGGGTGTCTCACAGGCTCCCGCTGCAGCCTGCGTGTGCTACGATTCAAGAACAAGACGTTGGAAAAGGTCTGTGAACGCGCTCGCTGCAGTAACTACCAGCCCCCGTTGTCCTGCTATCGAGTGCCTCCTCTCTGAGAGGAACCAGCGTGGAACAGGATTCACAAGCCCACTTCATGCTAACTGGTATTCATAAGCTCACATACAAGTTTCTGGAGAAAAATCAGCTTTGCAGATATGCTCCACTGAGCTCCACTGACTTTGGTGTTGGTTTTCCATTCCACTGGCACACTCGTATTTACTTTTTTGCAACACTTGAGGTACATTTTTTCTGTCTTCCTCTCTGCATCTGTGTGAAGTAGGCAAAGCAATTTTCTGTTTGAATTGCTTCTGGGGAACACACACTTAAAGCCATATGCATGTTTGAAAGGCATATTAAAGACTTAAAGGGTCATCTTAGGGATCCAGCTGTACCACAAGTCCTCCAGTATGTAAAAAAAATAAATAAAAATAATTTWAAAAAGACCCTRATCTGGATGGGTTCTTCTGATCCTTGGAGGAAAGAAAAGAAGAAATTAGTTTGATCTGCAGCAGTTTTTAGTTGGTTATTATGGAGAATTTTCTAATTACAAGTTCTTTGAAACAAGCTTACAGAGGCTTCTGACAGCAGATTACACTATCACCTGTCAAATGCTGGTGTATTGGATCCTGCAATAAAATAAGGAAGGGACTTGATGACCTCTTGAAATCTCTTCCCACTCTCTCCTTCTGACCTGATCTCCCATGTCTGGCTAATTAAGCAATGCTTCCTTGACCTCAGGCAGTCTGTAAAGACTTATGTCTGTTGGGATTTGCCTCTGCGAATGTGAATTAGACTTGTAACCAGTTGTGGTGGTTAGGCAAGGTTTACGTTTACCTTCAAGATGTGATGATCCCATTTAGTAGTCTTTTAGTAAGACAGTTTTGTTCCTCTTGCAAGTAGTATGGGCTAAATTTGGACTGGCAAACCTGGGAATTATTTGTTCTTGGAATACTTGTTTTTGTTGCAAAATGAACTTTAAAAAACAAGCTTTATGTCCCACAAAGCATTTTTGGATTATGCTGTTTTGAAAGTCACTTGAAATATTTGATCTTTTCYATATGTAAAATAAATATTGGAAAGAAAAGCCATATCACACTGCTATTGGAGCAGCTGAAGTGTTCCTTCTTGATATTTTTGGAATGGAGGAGAGATGTTAGCAAGGTGTTTCTGGGATGGTCTGTGTTTTTCTTTAATGAAAAATCATYAGCAAGCAAATGTCCACAGAAGGTCTGAACTTCAATGAAATGGCATTTTTCAGATAGAAAATGTTTTACAGCAACTTACTGTTGCCTTTTTGGCAGTTAATCAGTGTACCTTTTCTGTGCAGTGAATGATATATGCCCTTAATCCTGCCTGTATGGTTTGATCAGAGCATCCTGGTGTTTGGTCTCAGACAGCATCCCAGAGCACATCACTCTGCATCCTGCTCTGTGCCTCATTCCCAGGAGTGTTTTGTTCTCCTGAGATGCTCTGAGAGAACTGTCTWATCTTTCCCAAATTTCACTGGTGCAAAGGGTTTTGTGCTGGCCTGTAAATAAAAATAAGTTACACCTTTAGACTTCAGTTGGCTGCAGCCTCAGAGCTAGTGGAAAGCTGCCCCTGAGGACCAGCACAGGAGGTCTATGGTCAGACATTGGAGCTGGGGTGAACACCATGGACTATTATCTAGTGGCTTCTTGTGGAGATCTTGTATAATAGCATATGTGAGTTCTAGCTGTCCTCCCCGTGATCATGTCTTGTTGCAAAGCCTCAGGTTAGAAATGGGCTGGCTGGGACACACTGGGCAGATTAGAAATGTTCTGCACTATTACACATCAGAGAGAAAAAAAAAGACCTGTATTTGTGTGTATGTAAAATCTGGTCAGGCTGGTATCTTTTCTTACTGCAGCTGTATTGTGCCTGTTCTTTGCTGTGCTATCTGTGMCTGTCGAGCATGATGCTGATTGTCCATTACTTGCCTGCTGATCTTTGAAAACATAACTAAGGTGTTATTATAAGTCTATTTTCTCTAAACTGGAAAGAATAACATTAGTAAATTGATATTAAACAGAGATGCAAGACAGTTACAGCTCCAAGTGTGGTCACTGCTTATTTCTCTGAAAATACTGGGTAGAAGTTACAGTCTTGCATGCCAGTAKGAGAGGAGCAGATTTGGGTCTTAATCTCAGTCTTTCTCTGGGTGAGCAGAGAAGAGCTTGGTGGAARAGGCCTTCTGAGCCCTAGAGGGCAAAGCAAAAAAAGATGCAATCAGTGGAGGTGACCAGCAAGCAGGAGGCTGCCAATGGAATCCCCTGGGTGAGGGTTTGTTCCCTGTCACRCTCGTTTTCACTCCACCGTGAAATCATTTAGAAGCGACAGTATTCACAGTAACACTGAGAGCCCATCGTTTCCCCAGGGCTGCTGTGAGAAGGGATGAAGCAAGCCGCAGGCACTGAGCACCTGCGACACCGTTCATTTGCGGGCTCCCAGGGCCAGGCAGGTTGCGATGCACTCCTTGACTGGGCATGGCTGGGCACCAGCAAAGCCACGGGTGGTGTGGGCAGGCACTGTCCAAAATGAGCCTGCTCTCAGCTGGCTGGAGCTCACCTTGAATTTGTTGCAAGCATCATGTTCTGCTTTCATTCACCCAGTGTTCCCAGAGAATAGCAATGCAGAGATTCCCTGGCTTGCAGTTGCCAAGCACCTTCCTTACTGGTGTAAGCACGGTCAAAAAGCATCGAGCTTGCTGTGTTTTCAAAGGATGGTTTCCCTGAAAGTCAGGTCTGTGTATGGRCCAGATAAAAATGCCTGCCTGATACTCAGCCTGCAGACCCAGATCCCTGTGGCTGGAGCGGACCTACATTTTAGTGTTTCTGCTGCAGGTGGCACTACTGTTCCTTTTCTTCTAACCATCCCAAATCTGAAGTGATGAGTTATTTGCCATGGTCCAAAGGGCAGCAGAAAAGCCTGACCAAATTTAACTAAACCAGAAGGGCACAAAAGGATTTTGAACAAAATGTGAGTGACTCGCTTGCCCTGCCCATCCCTTCTCAATTACTGAGAGCAAATAGCTTGCATGTAATGGCTATGGGGGGGGAGAGGCATGGAGAGGAATCAGAAAAGTCCTTTTGGCAAAACCTGTGAGCCTCAGACAGAAAAAGAAGATGAATCTCACAGTGTCTGCACAAACACCGTGTGTGCAGGGTTGCTTTGGAGCTTCACAGCTGGCCTTGCAGCTGACCCTGAGCAGCAGCAGCCTGATGTTGCATTTAACGCTCATACTTTGCATCCTTGACTTGCAGGAGCAGCTCTCCACAGCACCGGTCCCTCAGAATTCATGTCAGCAGGTTTGTCCTGACTTCTGTAATGCTATAATGAGAATTAGTGCTCTTGCACCAGCCTGATGTGATGCAGAAGGTTGCCAGGACCCATCACTTGGGTTACTACGTGCCTGGGTGATGTCTATAGGATGGTCAAGGGCAGATTTCCCCAGCAGAATATATGCAGCCAGTTTGAAAAGTATTTAATTCCATTTCTTAAAGTCTATCCAAGTGAAGCTTTGTTTTCCCTTTTTATCAGCATTGGGGAAGAAGTTGTTAGTAGTTAATCGAGAAAATGCAATTATCCAGTACATATTCAGGTAGGAGCAGAGAGGTGGTGGGACCTCTTCCCACCATCCCAGAGAAGTCGTCAAGGGAACACTGTGTTCAGGCTGGTTCCACGTGTCCAAAACAGTCCAACAAATCATAAAGAGTTCAAGAAAGAGAAATCTGAATTGGAGGCCTCAATGTGAGGGGCTGAAGAAGCTAAAGATACTTATTTTGTCAAAGGGAAGGTTAAGAGGTGACCCAGTCACAGCCTATAAGTAACAACAGCAGGCAGAATAGTTTTTTAATCTAAGGGAAAAAGTATAAGTAAATTTCAAGGGCTGTAAATTGAAGCTAGATAAATCCAAATGGGAAATAAGACATGTGAAACCCCATTCAGTAGTTACCCTGAGCAGGTAACAGGAGGGTACAAGCAAGATGTACTTCTCTCTTATGTGCAACACCATGTGCACTACTCTAAAAAGCCCATAAAAATCTTCCTGCAATTTAGCTTGATTCCATGCAGTATAGGAAGAGTAAATAGAGAGGAAAAGTATATGGATTGAGTTGATGGAAATTTACTTTAGACTGATTGAAACTGAGGTGACATAAAGCAGATGGAATTTTTTCTCACCACTGATAGCTTAAGGAAATGAAGTCTTTCATGATGATCCAATTTTTTTATTAATTTTCATGTAAAGAACACAAAATATTGTGGCTGTGAAAGAGCTGAATATGAAGCAGAAATAAAATATGTACATAAAACAGGATAACTGACAGGTTTAATGCATTTTCGATTTATATGTGAATATAGACACAATTCCCCCTGCATAAACCAAACACCTAGCCACAGGGTAGAACATGGGAAGCATAAAATCAAAGCCATGTGCAGTGCTTGAGCTAGAGGAAGGGAGGGAGAGCCGTGCCCTCGTGGCACGGGGCAGGAGATGCCCGTTGGCGTGGTGGATCAGCGCCTCTCACCCTCCATGTCCATCTCCGCAGCAGACACCTGACTGGCTCAGGAGCTGGCAGGCACAAGCCTTTGGTCTTTCTGTGCTGCTCTTCAGCAGTCTGTAATGCTGTCATCATTAGCGACTTGGATGTTGTGCTAGAATCGGAGAAATCGCCAAGGTTGCGGTGCCGATTGCAATGGCCAGACGCCTCCCCGCGCCCACCTGGGCAGGAGGTGGCTGAAGGCGAAGCTGGTGTGGCGGCGTGCGGCTGCTTTTTAACAGCTCCCCGCTGCTCGGGGGGCCCTTCAAGGCTATTTYGAGATTGATTGACATTGCACCAGGCTCAGATCAGATCCTGTTGGCTTCAGGCACGCTGGGGCCACAGAGCCACCCTCACTGCCCTGCGCTGCACGTGCTTCACCCAGCTAGAGAGAGCGAGGGCTTCGGCTGGCTAGAGCACGACAAACGCCCCAGAAAGAGAGACAGAGTGTGAGAGAAAGAAACAATGGAAGAGAAAGAGAAAAAGAAGGAGAAAGGGAAAAAAAGAAGAAGGGAAGGGAAAGGAAGGAGAAGAAAGGAAGGAAGGAAGAAAGGAAGAAAGAATGGAGGAAGAGAAAAAAGAGGAAAGGAAGAAAGGAAGAAATAAAAAGGAAGAAAAGGAAAAGAAAAGAAAAGAAAAGAAAAGAAAAGAAAAGAAAAGAAAAGAAAAGAAAAGAGAAAAAGAGGAAGAGGAAGAAAAGATAGACAAAGAAAAAGAAAAAAGGAAAGGAAAGCAAAAAGAAAAGAGGAAAGAGGGAGAGAGAGACACCCCCACACCCACACACCGAGGACTAGAGGAGGGGAGGAGGCGAGGAAATCACTGCAGTCCCRGCAGTAACCTGTCAGTCTCCCAGGACACCCAGCCGTGCGCGACACAACCTTATTAACCACTGGGGTGACCAAGCCGCGCAGCTACCGGCGCCCTGGTGCGGGAACTCGTGCTCACACCAGCTTTCCGAGGCCTCTCCTCTGCCAAGGCTTTTTTGGAAGTTGCTTAGCTGCACACTGCAGTGAAACCTCATTAGGAATAAGACCAGCTCTCCATAAAGGATAAGTTCTGAAGAGTGGGTCTTTTCTCTTCTGCTTGAGCTACCATAAGGGCTTCTTGAATTAATTTGGTTTAAACACCAACAAAAGCCTCTCAGACAGCTCTGCACTCTCCTTTCCCACACGGCTGTTTATAAGGATTTCACTTTCCTACCTATGTTTTTCAGCTCAAAATTAACAAATATTTAGCAGATACCAGCAGGGCCTGCTGCAGCTGCTCTTCCCTCCTGCTGATGACTATTTTCTCCCGCACCCTTTTTAACCAGGGCCTGTTCTTGCACAGCAACGAGCTCTCCTTGAGCTTGAAGGGAGCTCGCAGGCGCCACGCCGGCTGCTTCCTCRCTAGCCCTAGCGGGTGCCTATAACCTCCTGAGAAACTAAGGTTGTGTCATGCCTAGAGAAATATATATCCAAGGAAAATGGACTAGGAATTTCCCATGGCTTTCCAGGAATTTCCCAGTCTAAAACCTTTCTAAGGCTCTCCATGAGTTGCTAGCAATATCTCAGTCTAGATCCTTTCTGGAAACTGCTTTCTAGGAATTTCCTACAGCTTTCCAGGGATACCTCTATCCAGAACCTTTGTAGGACTTTCCCATGGCTTCCAAGAATTTCTTTCCAGGAATTCTGTGAGCTAGAAGGTTTGGGGGAATTTCCTCAGCTTTCTGGGAATTTCTGACTCTAGAGTCCTAGGAATTCACCCACTGCTTCCTAGGAATTCCTCAGACTAGAAATTGCTTTCTAGGCAATTTCCTGCTACTTTTTAGGAATTTTTCCAGTGGCTTTTTAGGATTTTTTCCAGGGACTTTTCAAGCAACTTTCTAGGAATTTTTGCAGTGATTTTCTCAGAATTCACACTCCACTTTTTAGGAATTCATCAGATACTTTCTAGGCAATTTTCCCGCTGTTTTCCCACTGTATATTTTGAAGTTTGTTTCTAGGAATATTTCCATTTCTTTATGCAAATTTGCCATGTGCCATCTAGGTATTTTCCTGCTGTTTTCTAGGAATTCATCTGCTGCTTTCCAGGAGTTTTCCCATGGCTTTCTAGGAATTCATTTGGTGCTTTCTAGAAATTCACCCGTTGCTTTCTGGGAATTCTTCTATTGCTTTCTAGGATTTCCTATTGCTTTCTAGGAATTCATCAGTTGTTTTCTAGGAGCTTTCCTACTGTTTTTGAGGAATTTTCCCAGTGCCTTCCAGGAACTTTCCAGTTGCTTAATAGGAATTTTCCCACTGCTTTATAGGAGTTCACACAGTGCTTTCCAGGATTTCACCCTTTGATTTTAAGGAATTTTTCTGTTGTTTTCTAGGAATTCCACCCCCCCCCCTTGCTTTATAGGAATCTATAGGAATCACTGTGTACAAGGAATTCATCAGCTGCTCTTTAGGTATTTCAGTGGTGTTTTATAGGAATTTGCCCTGTGCTTTCTAAGAATATGCACTGTGCTTTCTAGGCAATTCTTCCCACTGCTTTCCAGGAATTTAGCCTGTGCTTTAGGAATTTTCTTGTTCCTTTCTAGGCATTTCCCTACTGCTTTCTAGGATTTCATCTGCTGCTTTCTAGGCAATTTTCCCGCTTCTTTCTGGGAATTCACTGACTGCTTTCTACAATTTCACCCTTTGCTTTCTAGACATTTTCCCACTGCTTTCCAGGAACTCACCCTCTACTTTCTGGGAATTTGCCCAACTGCCTGAATTCATTTTGCAGTGAAAACACTGTGAGCCACTTCTGGCTCTGCTCACATGCCCTCGCAGTGCTAGTGGTGTCCAGGCTAACAGCATATCCCATACGTGGCCAGGTAAAGCAGACCGAGGAGACAAGGAAGCAGGGTGGAAAGGAAGATATGGCAGCTCTTACCCATTCACAGAGTAATGATTATAACTTGATTCTGCTATTGCAATTTCTGCCTGTATTATGTCAAAGATGAGATCTGAAGAGGAATGTGAGTGAGGCCATAGTAACTTTCTCAGTATTAAGTAAGTGGAAAAAGCTTGAAGCCTGTGATCCTCTCCTCCTGCCAAGCAATATTACGGAGACAATTCTCCTGTTACATCCATCACTGTTCCCACATGCTCCCACTTTGAGTAGCCTTCCCAAGTCTTCTGCATTCAAGGAGAAATTTCACAGGATGCATGCTACTTACTGAAGTGGTAAAACAACGGTAATAGCTTAAACAATGTTATATTTTTTCAAGAGATGTCAGCTCTTTTCTTCTTCCTGCGATGCCCTCCTCAGACATTCCCTTTAAGTGTTACCACAGCAGTCTGTAGAGAATGAGCCTTCTTTTCCTCTCCCAATGGGAAGTTGTAAGTGAACAGCTGGACTGCATCTGGGAACTGAGAATATGAGCATTTGCATAATTTTTTATTTTTTTAAAAGTTGATTTTTTTCCAGTAGAGCAACACTTGAAGGAGTTTTGCAATTAAAATTGCTAATGTTCAAGTGTGGTAACAGCCATGCACATTGCAGCCTTTCTGTTTGGCACGGCACTGATGAATTGTTAGGAAAAAGAGCTGATTCACTTTACTAAATTAGAACTGGTGCCACAGGCACTATGAATGCTAACATGCATGTAATTGTGCAAAATATTTGTACTTTTAGCTATTTTAAGTATGGTACAAGTGTACAAGACATAGAGGCTGTACAAAAAACACCCACACCTACTTGAAAGAAAAATTTCTTATATCTCCTTGGTTCCTACCAAAAAAAAAAAAAAAAAAAAAAAAAAAATTACAGAGACAGGTTTCATATTCTGTAAATCTGCTTTATAATGCWCCACTAGACATAAAAATAAAGCAAAATTCAGGGTCTGGGATCTCCTACTTATTAATGGGAACAGTTCATCTGCTGTGCAGGGAACGCTGCTCCTTTGGCTGCAGGTGTGACCCATGCAGTCAGGGAAAACAGGCGCTTACCGTTCCTCCCTGTGAAATAAGGCATGAAGGTAACCATGAAGTCTGCGTAAGGAGACAGAAAAATAAAATGTGACCTGGATAAATGATATACGGACATGTCAGGCACAGCTAACAGTCCCTTACTTCAGATTGTTTGCTAAAGAGGAGTCTTGGATTTTTTTGATTTTTTAGCCATTTCCAGGTAAAAAAAAAAAAATCACCTTTTCCCACTGTGCCAAAAGACAACTCACCTGTCTGAAGGTGCTCTTAAAACATCAGAGAAAGGTAAGTCACAGGTAATGTCATGGCAGAGGTGCCCTCATATTAACCTGTGCTGCCAGCCAGCTTGGTCTTCTTGTCTCTGCTGTAGGACTTGACAGCAGGACAAAGCAGGTAACGGTCCATGGAGATAAACCAGCACTCTTCACCTTACACTTTTCACTAAGGTTGAACTAATTGAAGGGATAAGCCTGCTTAGAAATGATAGTGTACCTGTTCCACTTGTATTCACATACCTGTGGTGGCACCGAAATCTTTGCAAATGTGTAATGCCATTGGATTCATACTTCTCCCTGTCTGGGGAAAAGCTAAATCTCAATAGTTTCAATAATAAATCATCCCACATGTTCAAAGCTGCCAAACACATTGTAGAAACTACCCCAAATATATCATTTCACTCTCAGCCATTTAAGGTTTTAATCTCAATTACCTTACATTTGGGAAGTGGGGGTGATGGTGGGGATGTTACTACCAGAACACTAAAGCTGTGCTTCAGCACTTGCCAATTAAAAGGTGATTTTTCAAAGGAGAGACTTTCTTAAGATGGGTTTCAAGGTTGGTCACACTTATTTTTAACAAAACAAAACAAAAAAGGCTGTTGAAAAGGATTCTGATTAGCAAAACTCCTGCTCCTTCATTCTGACTTTATAGCTACTTTTTAGAAGACATTGCCACTTTTCCTGCTCATTAGTTATCTGAGAAACTTCATGCCTATGCTCAGATAGATATTTGACCTTTTTGTGTTAGAAGTTGTTCAGGTAGCAATTCCTTTAATAGAACAAGCTCTTGCCGTCAGTAAGCTGAACCTTGGTTGATGTATCTATAAGAACCAYGACAGCAAAACCCCACAGTCCTGGGAGGAATGCTATTAGTTTATCAGGCTTGAAGAGTCAACGACATTTCATCAATATTAACATGGTTCTGGAAGTCAATGCCCAATACCTTAGCTTATACTCCAGGAAATAGTTTGAGACAGCTGAATATAGAGATGAAATTCCTCCATGGGATCAGTGGTATAAGTAAATTTGATGGGTCATTCACCTTTCTACTTCCATGAACAGTCACTGGAGAGAGATGTCACTAATGAACCATAAAGGTCTTAGTTAACCTCAAAATATCTCCAAGCTTTGTATGTTGCAAGGTTATGGGCTGAATCTCACTCTAGAAAGGGGGGGTGTTATTTCCTTTTAACACTCCTAATTATGTTAATGTCAGCAAAGGAAGTAACAACCCCATGTTGCACTGGTCTGGACAGGTTCTTCTGTACAAGAACAGAATTAAGTTTAAGGGACCTCTGCTGTTATCTGTGATAGAAACAGGATTTAGACCTTATATATTCTAAGGTTCTTTCCTTTAAAAAGAAAGCAAAAATTGGTGATTCCAAAGCACCAGACTGTTGCAAGCCACTAAAGCTGTATTCTAGCACATCTTCTGGTCCATCTCATTCACAGAATCATCAGCTAATCCTTACTACTGGTTGTGATGATGTACAAAGCTTTAAAGAAGCAATTTTGTTTTCAGATAGTACTTTAGACTGAATGGGTTCTGCTGTGAATACTTTACCACTCAGCAGAAACAGTCATGTTAAAGTGAGAAAAAGCAGTAAGTGGGATGTAAATATAACAGCCATGGGGCATCAGTGTTGTTTGCTGTCTCTCCTTATGAGTAATGGTCTCAGCGCAGATGCTCTCGTGTCCATTGTTGCAGCTAAGGCTCTAGGCTTCGCAGGCACAGCGCGTGCTATTAGCTGCGTGACTAAGGTGAACCTCAGCATTAAATTATTGCTCGAACTTGTTAATATAAATATGCTGTGGCATTCGCTGCTGACCCTCAGATTTTTCCCCACCACCCTTTTGCCATGTGTTTTGGAACAGTCTTAAAGCAAAAGGCAATTACATTTGGTTGGGAAGGAACTTTTCCTGATAGATAAACCGTATTCAGATAGAAGTTTCTGTGTCCAGACTTGTCTAGACTGTTTCTTTGCTTTAAGCATCTTTGGGAAGTTACTGACCATTAAAAGATTAGATTAAAAAGTAGGAAAGAAAGAATAAGTCTTCAGTGGATCTGTGGGGTTTTTTTTCCTTGGAGATTTCACTGCTCTGAGTTGATCATGGTATTAGAAGGACTCTAAATGCATTTTGGACATAGGATTGCATCCACTCTCATTGGAGTTAGTAATAAACAAGGGTGCTAATTTCTTATTTGAGACACGGCTTTGGAAGAGGTTTTAAAACTGCTCTACTCATGCTCTTCTGTACTTATGCTCTCGGCACAGGATTTCTGTCACTTTTAACTGTAAAGACTTCTTATAGCTGGTGGTAGCGCACAGTCCCTTACACAGGAGTTTGAAAACAAACTTCATTCAGCTCAGGCTTGCTAAAGAGTTTCTCCAGCTGAGCCTCCGTATTTATCTGACTTAGAATGTGCAGTGGTTATCCCTTACTCAGGGGTTATGAACAGGCATTTAGCAGATGCTGCTTGGCACAGTGCTGCTCGCTCAGCAGAAGGGTACAAAACATTTGGGGGAGAGGGGATAAGAGAATGAACAACCCTTGACATTTCCAAGCATGCTGCTTTGTTCATACGGTCCCGTCAGCCTGCCCTTAGGAGTTTCCTCCCTGTCTCACTATTCAGTGGCAAGAAAAAAAAATCGCGTTTGTTGGAGGATCATATAGTAACTCACAGACACTTCTATCTTCACAAGGAGTCTTTGAACCATGTCCACAAGGTGCTGCATTTGAGGTCCGCCATGTGGGAGTGTGCCCAGGCTGTGTCGCGGGCAGGGAGGGAGAGGAGTTCTGGCTGTGTCATAATTCTCCCTTTTTCTCTCAGGATCCCCCTCTCGATTATGACGTGCCTCTTTTAAAAGATGTGTTAAGAAAGTTAGGTCTTGGCACCTAGTACCTTTTTTGCATTGCTTTCCAAATCTCATTTACTTGCAAATGAGTCTTGCAAATATGTAATATTTCCTGTTTCCCAAGCTGTCTTCCAACTTTTAATAATGTCTAAAAAAAGGAGCTCATTAAAACTGGATAGTCCTTGGCAAAGGGAGTTACAGATCCTTTTGGCTCTGTGTTTCTGGGTCTATTTCATCTTAGGTGATAGTTACACTCAGATCTTTTTCTGCAGGAATATTTCTGAAAATCAAAATACAAAGTCAGAATAAAAGGAGGTTTTGCTTTTTCTCGGCTTGCTGAATTCTGAAATCAAGAATGTTGGATGTATAATAGTTATGATTTCTTATTTTTCCAGGCAAAGTTTAAATTATTGGGAAGCTAAGTTCTCTGATCAGTCAGTCTCTGTGAGTTCTCAGGTTTAGCTCAGCAGCCCATGGAAGACTCTGATTTCAGCTGTCTCCCTATACAGTGACAGATGGAAGGATCACCTCGAGCTGCCATACTGCTGAATCCTCTTCTAGATTGAGGGAGAAGTTGTAACAAGTCCAATCTCAGAAATGGGCAGGGAGCAGGAACCCAGAGTCTATTTGTGGCACTGCAGAGCATGCTAGCAGCTCCACCATCTTCACAGGTCACCTTTTGGTGACTGGCCCTTGACAGCACTGAGGAAGATGTAGAGCTGAAAAAGTGTTCAGCTTCTGAAGCAGAACTAACTCTTTTTACTAAGGTCCTCTTTATCAACTTCTGTGAGACCTTATATAAGGGGTTATGGCAGGGGGCTTCTGTCAGATGGTGCCCCAAAGAGTGTGCTGGGAGCCTGAAGGATCAAGAGAGATGTTTCAGATGCGTGTGTGTGCATATGCACTTGTGCAAAGGGCTGGTTTGTCATAGAAAGGCATTTTAACTTGCTTAGAAAAGGAAAAAGCTTTTTAAAAAACAAAAACAAAAAACAGAGGGAACATTCATTTCATTCATTCGCTAATTCAGCTACAGGATCACATAAAGATGAACTGATGCCTGCTGGAGAAGCTTATGAAAATTCATTTAGCAAGCAAAAGGACACTGTTTCCCAGTCTGACAGGTGCTGCCCATTTCCCTATATCTGGGCCCTGAGACTGGAAGCTGCCAGCTGCCTCCTACGATCAAAAATGGTGAGAAGTACTGGATGCTCAATGGGAATTGGGAGCTGTGTGGCTCACCTTAGCACCATCCAGGTAAGTTGTCCTTGTGGGCTGAACCAGGGTGGAAGTCAATGTTTTAAGGAACGCTGCTGTAGCATGTTCCATTATGTGATTTTACAACTACATTTTTTTATAGTCAGGATGGGTAAGTGATGGTGATTGCTTGGCACTGAGCTTTAGAGCCTTTAAGTATTGTCTTCATAGTCAGATCCTTTTGAGATGCCTCAAACTACTTTCCCCAGAACGGATGTGCCCAGAATCACTCCTAACTTCTTAGAGCATTTAGGTGCTGTTTGAGCAAGGAGAAGATGGCAGTATGTGTCCACCAGAAACTAGGACACGGGTCAAGGAAAGAGACTAGTTATAGCTGGGTGAAACAATGCTCTTTAGACATGGTATCTGGAGGTTGTTTCATTTTTTTTTGGAAGGTAAAAGATGAATGAGGTGGTTTCCAGGAGCTGTTTTCAGACTTGACCAACAGCAGCAACTGCTGTTGGGAAAGGAGGGCCCACAGTGAAAGTCTTCAAGTATTGATTACCCCACCCTTGAGCAAGGTATCCAATTTTTAAGCTAGAAGGTCAATACGCAAAGATTTAGCTTGGGAACTGTCTTCCAAGTTCTTTGTATTTTTTTCTCATGCTATGATTGGGTGATATATTTTGTCAGTCATGAAGTCTGTTGTAAATCCCAGAGAATTATTGAGCAAGAAGCAGTTTGTAGGTCAAGACAAAACAGCAGCTTCTTCAGACTCGCTGTATACTTACAGCTCCTCCCATTAGGAGTTTGTCTATTTGAATTAGAAGTCAGGGTGCGTAGGAAAACTCCTGTCTGTGTCTTCTACATAGATTTGGGTCAGCTCAAGAGAAGCAGGGAAACTCAGCTGAGCAGTGGCTAATGTACCTGGGAGGTATTTGATTTGTATTGATTCTCATAAATAGCTTTAGCTGCAATATGTGATTCAGATGGGAGACTACCAAACTTCTGTGTCAACATCTCAGTGGCAACAATAAAAAAAAAAGGAGGAGAGACTACCATAGAGAGCAAGCTCTGGAAATAATCGTTCACAGTGTGGCTTTCCATATTGTTAGACAAAGAGGGAGCAACTAATTGGAGCATTATTTTCCTAACAGAAGCTCCCATTTTGCTCTCAGTTACATGTCTGCAACTGCACCAAAGTAATTGAAATAACACCTCCAGCAGAAGAAGTTCAGATACCATGGTGATGAGTGCTAATAGTGATACAGGCTAGATACACCAAGATGCATAGATGACAGATTGTCTCAGATAAATGTATTCTAAAAGTCAGAAGGATATCCACCTGTAGCTTTCTTCTGAATCAGACACCAAAACAGCTTTAGAAGTCTTCTACCTACACAGATGTTCATTCTCAGAAATTTTGTTTACTGTATTAATGTTTCAAAAACCCAAATTCTGTTTTCCTTGAAGTCAACAAAAATTTTACAATTATAAATTGTGATCTCAGTTATGAAGGCTCACTTGCTACAGGAGATTTAGACAATATACGTTTCTACCACATCTGCTATATCATTAGAAAGAATTTTTAATATGATACTTTTAAAGATGTGCAAGTCATGAGTTTTCAATTAGGCTAATGACACCTGGATGCTAGGACTGGAGCATGGTGAGAAAATCTGTAAGTAAACCTAGCCAGCATGTCTATAAATGTTTCATTGCTGTGAATATTTGCTGAAGATCTGTTCCCCAGGCACTAACTACAGAGGACAGAAATTGATTTTTAAAATTCCCTTTTATATTTTTCCCACCTAACATCCAAATAGGATTAACAAAACTGTTCTTGAATTTTTCTTCTCTTTCCTCAAAAACATGTGGAACCAGCTATTAGGGAGTTTAAATGATTAAACTTGTGATTATTCTATGCCAGGCTGAAGTGGAGATGAACTTTACTCTCTGAACTGTATCCCAGATCTCTGGAGGGATAAATTACTGTGTCTGGGAGGGAAGTGGCCTGACATGCTCAGAGAAAAAAATCAAACTGGTTTATATGCAGGCCACTGTATGCCTGCCAAAATCTATATAAGCAGCTCAGAGGAGGCCTTACGCRGTATTCCCACAGAGTCTGTGGAAATTTCTCTAGGCAGTTTAAAGGGAGCTGGTTTGGACCTTGAACTTAATGATTTCTTCACTCGTGTTCTCTGAAAAAAGGGAGCTCAGGAGGTCAATTAGAGGATAAGAAGCCCCTTACAGTAGTCCAGTGAGTGCTAACAGCCATGGCTGGAGGTCTATACGGGGTATATGTGCAGTGTGCTGTCTTGACTACCTGGACTAGCCCAGCGTGACGAGCTGGATGGGGCTGTACAACCCTCTAGGACAACAGCTGCTCCTCCTTTCACCTTCTTCCTACCCTCCAGAACTGATGTCTTCTTCCACAGAGTGTTTACTCAGCAAGATGTACACCAGCAAAGATGTAGCCCTTGACAGAGTTATGCACCTTTCACTAACAGGTTAGAGAGTAGTGCCTACAAAACTGATGCTAGTGAGAGTATTTGCTTAAAATTGCTTGTAAGCGCTGATTGATCTGTTCATCCATTAACAGATCACTTGCACTGAAATGCAACAGTGTGTTGAATTGTAATGATCTTCAACCACTTCTGTTTGTAAACCTCCAGAAGAAATAATGAAATGCCTTGGTTTCATGTAGCTGAATAGCATATCAAAGCTCCTTTCACTGCAGAAGTACTGATGTTCACCCAGAAAATGGAACTGCTGACCTATATATAAAAACAACATGCATGAATTTTTAGAAGTCAAAGTTTAGATTTAGAGGGGGGATTATCTTTTTTTTTTTTTTTAGTGGGCTATGGTGTTAAAGCCACTGCTTGATGCATTGTAGCTGACAACTAAAATGATATGATCTGACAGCCTTCCCGCCTACATTAGAAGGTCAAATTCCACAGTATCAGGAATCATTCCTTCCATAATTGTTCTGAGTAAATACAGGTTTCTTTTACCCTAGTCAGTCAGCACATTGCAGAACAAGCTCCAACTAGACATTTCATTCAGGACTTCAATATAAAAGCCTTTAGATCAGACAGTGAGAAGCAGTTTGTTTCTTCAGAGATGTCTCAAAGCTCATTCAGTACAAGACTTCAGGGAAGATACCTGCTACACATATCTTTTAGTGGAGCCAGGTGGATCTGTCCTTATCTGGCTTTGTTTCTTTTCTTCTCCACAACTTCTACTTTTTCTTGGTTTTTGTTTGAAACTTTGCTTCTGCATTACTTAATGCACAAGGTACGCTGCAAACGGAAGAAGCTACACTAACTCCTGCAAGACAGTTGTAAATGTGCATTTCTTCTGACATCACAGATACGTGAGCAGAACTAGGAAGGGGGTTCTGTATTCAAGGCATCTGAAACCTCTTTGTGCTATTTCACTGTGTCTTTATATTAGAGAGTATCTCCCAAGGAATTTATTAATCCCGGAACAGAGAGGCAGACAGAGATACTAGATGACTAATGTGGAATTGTTCTAAGCACATAGTTGCCTGGACCCTAGGCTCTTGCATTAGTCACAAAGTCAGTCTTCCTCAAGCAGTTTGACCTGTCTAATCTATCATCAGACTGAAAAAAAAAAAATAAAATCACAAATCTGTCCCAAGCTCCACTTTGCAGGTAGAAGCCAGAAGTAATAGCACTTAGCTGAATACTGATGTATCCCCTGACAAGGAAGCTCCTCCAAGTCCGTGCCAGCCTTGGGTACTCTGAAGCCAGCCATTCCTCCTGAACAGAGCAGCAGATACTGGTGTAACCAAACAAGAAGTTTTAGGGCCCTGAATGAAGATGCTGAGCTCTTTTGTCCTACTCAACTATGTCAGATGTTGATTACACCTCGGAGGTAACTCAAATCCTTCTATGTTCCTGGGCTGGAGGTGAACTCACCCAAACCAGCCTCAGGGTCAGTAATGTGCAACCTGACATTATCCTCTGTGCTACAATTCATGTTGCTTTCATATCTAGCCAGAGGGTGAGAGAATTTCCACATTAAATCCATGTCACTTGCTTGCCTTTACCATTTTGGGGGGCAACTTTTTTCAGCTCAGAGGAGTCTGACCTGACATCTCCAGAATCTACTTTAGGGGATGTCAAGCTGACATTTTCAAAGTTCTGCCAGTTAAAGGAAAAATAATCAGAGGAAGGCATCTGCCAATCTTTTGCCAGATGAATCTCTGGAAAATACAAAGTGGACCCAGAAAAGTTGGTGCACTGAGGCAAATAACAGCTATTTGCTAAGAAAACACTGGTAATTAATGGAGGACTTCAGAATATAGCCCATCAGGATTTCCATGCGCCTGGCATCTCATTACCTAGCTTACAATTCACAACCATGTTTGTCGCTCAGTGTCAGGCTGAGACAACTGCCTTGGGACACACAGCACAGAGAAACCACAGGCAGTATGTGGCATTTCAAAAAGAAAGGGAGAATCAAGCAGTCTTTGGTGGAGCATCATCTGCCCCTGTGATTTTGAGAGTCATCTCCCCAGATACTATCTTCCTTCTGTGGCAAGTCCCTAGTTCCTTGGAGGCAGGAGCTAAGCTCAAACGTGTTCAAATCTCCCCCTCACCCTCCAAGACTGATACTAAAAATTGCTGTTTTTTTCTGCTTCTCCTCAGTTGTGCTGTTATTTTCCTTCCTGTGGGATGAGTCAAGTGTGAACCTGGGAGGTTTCCAGCTCTCCTGTTCCTGGGAGTCTCAGAGGATTTGGTAGCTGGAGTCACATAGGGCGGTGGGGTTTTTCCTTGCCATGCTCTGTTCTTCTTATGACGGTATATTCTATCTCAGTGTCAGTCCACACTAAGAAATGTAAACCAGAGAAAATCAGACCTGCTCTGAGCTGTCTGCTGAACATCCTGTCAGACCGATCTCCTAATATCCCTCACAGCAAACTTCATTAAAACTCTTTGGGTACATCCAATTACGTCTGATCTCAGTGGGCCAGCCTGGAAATTCCTGGAAGCATAAAGGTTTCCTTGGCAACATTTATTCCCTGCAGTTCCCTCAAAGTTTGGTATTTCTTGGGAAGTAACTGTTATTTCTAAGAACTAGCAGTTGTTTAAGGCGCCTTGCTTTCTCACTTCTCCCCAACACGTGGCCACAGGGAATGCTCCGTCTGGACAGAAAGGAGAGAGGCGTGAGAGCCAGCACCGGAAGCCCTCCTGCTTTGATGTGGCGCCAACATCGCATTAGTCCTGTATGTGTTTTCTCTGCTGCCTTTAGCTTTTGACTCTCGGTGTCATTAAGGAGGTGAAGGAACTGTCTTTCCCAGGAGCCCCTGGCACGCGCAGCGTTGGTGGTCCCAGCAGTGAGGTTTCCCACATCACCAGCGAGGACACCAGGTCTGAGCGAGGCTGTATCTGTCTGACCTACCCTGGGTGGCCGCTCACAGATTGCCTGCCCTGATGTCTTTCCCCACACGATTTTGTCACATGTATCCTCTAAAACTGCTGGTTCAGCCACGCTTGGCAATGCTGAGGTACCCAAAATACTCCTCCCTCCTGTCTTTCCATTAGGCACAGCTGAATGGGGCATGTCTGCCCCAGGCACCGCTGTGCATAAYCCAGCGTCTATCTAGCAACCCCCTGTGCTTTCCAGTTCGTATGCCAAGCTGTAAAGTGTTCAGCTGAGGAGCAGGTTGGTATTACCACCAGCCCGACCTGTGGCTGGAAAGGTGGTCTTTGGCAGAGGGACCTGGCAGGCAGGTAGGCACAGTCATAGCTTCAGCTACTGCAGTTAAATTCATCACCAGCTATGAACTGCTGCACTGGATGTAGGAAGCAGGTATTACAGCAGAGGTTATGGAGCTGCGTATATCATTTATCTTTCTGTTTCTGACTGATGAAAATCCTATTTTGACACCACTTCGACATCTGCCATGCAGCAGCAGATGTCCAGGGCCTTGAAGCTTGGCTTCAGTGATCAATAATTAACAGTAGTCACAGCATTTCTTCCAAAGACTTGAAACTTGCTCTTCTACAAAGACAAAGAACGGGAGGGCTGGGCTGCCCAGCGCTGCCTGTGGCACTTCCCCTTGCAACATGGGGCTCATATATTCAGCCATCTACCAGGGGTTCATTAAATACATTATTTAAGCCTGAAAATACTGCAGAGTGAAGATAAGTTGTGCTAGAGAGAACAGCGTCTTGGCAGGACAATCCTTGCCTAGCCGGACTCCCAGCCRGTGCTTTGACTGAGGGCTGGATTTCTTTGCACAAGTGAAAACTGTTCCTGGTCCCCGGGAGTCTTGCTCACCTCTAGGGGGACAAGAGGTGCCCTTGACTTCATGTCCTCTACAGCACTGATTGCCAAAACGGCTGCTAGCCCATCAGCTTAGGCTGCACACAGTCAGATTTAAATGGAGCACCTGCGTAAGGGATGTTTCAATCTGCTTTAGCCTCTCTCCTTGCACCTAATCAGCCCTTTCATCTTGAGGGAAATCATTGCAGAGAGATGTCAGGATGTCAAAAGCTTTCTGCGCCAACTTCCCCCTCACAGCTGAGACAGCACTAGCTTCCTGTCTCCGGCAGACTGGGACATAATCCATCCCATTTTGCACAATGACTATAATCCTAGCACTGTTTATTCAAGCATGGCCATGCTACAATTAGAGCCAATGGCTTCAAACATCCAAATGATGCCATTGGCAGAGCTTGTGCTCCAGAGGGAGAACTGCCAGCACCTCCTCTGTGATTCCTGAGCCTTTTCCCAACCAATAATTGAAGTGCTGTAGTGTGGTCTTGAACCCCTGAACCGCAGTGCGAGAAAGGGCTTTTTCCAGTCTCATCTCTGGCTTTCATATGCTCCCYGCACTCCTCCAGGACCTTTACGTTGTCTCTGGATATTTAATCTGAGACAGCTGAATGGACCTACTTTTTCTTCTGAAGATTTTAAATGCTCACTGCAGGCAGAGCAATCTCCTGTGTAAATGCTGGGTGAAGTCCTGAACACTTCCTCCAGAGCCAGAAGGGAAAAAGCTTTTATTCCTCTGGAAATTCCTCTCCCTGCAAGAAGCAAAAAATCTCTCTCCAAATCTGTCTCCTGCTGATGAACAGAAAACCCGTCCTGTTCACCCTGGCACGGCTGCACCCACCCCCAAGAGGGAGCTGCTCTGCAGCTGGGTTCATAAGCACAGGCCTCTCTTTAAGTGTGTGAATATTCCCACTGAAATCAAACACAGCCCTGGCACTTCTGGATCAGGAAAGACGACATCATCACTGGTTCTTTCAGATATCTTTCTGCTTGCTCTTTCCTCTTTGAAGGGATTTCTTTCGCCCTGTCTCACCAGGCAGACTGACTCCTCTGCATCCAGGGCAAAAGTGTTTCTGTTGTCCACGTCCTGGGTCCCGCAGCTAACGTGGCCGCCGTGCAGAGCCCGCAGGCTAGAGCTGCAGCGTGAACCAGCACAGCCGGCAGACACAGACTGACTCGTGCTGAGCAAGAAGTCTGTCTGCTGTGGTTTTGGTGGAGGATAACTGCATTTTCTCTGCTGTGTTACGGTGCATTTATTGTATTCATGGAACTCATTTTATCTGCATTCCGTCTTTAACTTCATCCAAGGTTTTTTGCAGTGAAAACTGACAGCTTTTAAGTGTTTCCCTCTGTAAGCAAACTACTCCAGGAGGTTCCAATTGGCTTCTTGTATTGAGGAAAGCCAGAAAAATTACAACTAGCACTGAAATGCAGCCATGTTCGATTTCTTGTGGATGTGACAGATAAATTCCAGCAGTGAGAAATCTTGAGGGGTGTAGAAAAATCCAGGGTGAGAAATCATTGCCTAATTGATTCGCAGTTCAGGTAGGAACATTTAGAATTGCCCATTTGTCCAATTGCAACCAACTAAGTCTTTTCCAAGAACATTATATATGACTTAATCTTGGCATAAAGCACATCCCAATGGTCCAGGGTCACTCTGCTGAGATACTCCCAGTGAGTGTGTTCATTTCTAGATTCAACCAAAAGCAGGCAGCTGGAAAGCAATTCCTTCCAGATTTGCCAGTTTTTCTGGATTTGCAGCTGAGGCATTTTTGTGGTGGCTCTTAACTAGCTTGTTCAGGTTCAGCTGTGCATGCTCCTTCCACGCATGACCATGCGGCTGGCAGTAGCTGACTGATGGGCGTTTGGCTGAGGTGGACTCAGTGACTGGTAATGATCCATTTCTTTGGGGTGGTAGGAGGTGAACACAACATTCTTGGCCTCTTTTCAGGCCCTCCTAAGGCAACTGTGCAGTCCCACGGTCAGGAGTGTGTGATGAAGCGTGTTCTCTCTCCATCCTCTAGACAGTAAAATGACAACATCCCCGAGTCCCAGCCACACTCATGAATTATGTGAGTAATTGCAGTCAGATCAGATGTAGTTGTTTTCTGCAGTCCATGTAACTTTACAGCTGCCTGGCAGTGACCTGCGGTACGTATGACAGCAAAGCCATTACAGCACTAGTTCAGCTCAGCTGCCGTGACGGCGGACCCCTGCTTTGCAGAGGAGCGAAGCAGGTTGCATCTTATTCCTGTTGCATCCAGACTTCAGCTGCAGCCAAAAGCACTATAAAGCGTGCATTACAGCTTTCAGTTTACTGCCTGCTGGCCAGATGATGGGCCAGTCTGGGCAATGTGCTCCTCACCTAATTATTTTTTATGTGGTGAGATGGAAAAAATAAAAAGAGAGGTCCTTCTTTAATATGCAATTAGAGGTCACTTTATATGGGCCATGAATGTTAATGGAATTTAGCAGCTTATAACTGGTTTTTAATTGCAAATAATTCATTGTAACTTATTGAATGCCTTGTTTATCTTGAATTGCCTGCCACCCTCATTCCTGCACCTTCCTTAGGCTTATCTTAAAGTCCTCCTTGTAGTCACCATGCAAAGCAGGGAGGAAACTAATTTTCTGAGGGCAGTAACAGTGTCTCAGGGCTGCTTAAAATACCCTTGGAGCACAGCTCTCCCCTCTGCCCCAGCAATGCTCTTTCACTGGGAATCTGGATTCTCCAAAGTGCCAAGAGGAAGCTGTGACTATAGAGAGCTACCATGCTCTGTGAGAGCGGACAAGTTTAGTGAGACATAGGGCAAATGGGGCTTATCAGTGGAGGGAAAAAAAAAAAACACCCAACCCTCCCCATCTTCCCTAAACCATACTGGTCCTTTTTGCACTGTGTATCTTTATTTTTAACCTTCTCATATTCTTGTTTTAGCCCTGATGGCTCTTAGTTTTATTCTTGTATTCTCAGAAAGTGAGTGGCCCCAATCAACTCTCCTGAGCCCAAACAGCTTATTGTTTGGATTAATCTGGCTCCAGACCCTTTGCCGTGTTCTCTTTCTCACCTCTCAGCCACACGTGCCACACCAGCTGCCAGCTGCCTCACCAGACTTTCACCTCTCCCTGTGATACAAGTTGGATATGCAATGTTCTTGTCCTGCAAAATTGCCAAAAAGCAAGTCTCTCCTTGGCATGTGGTGCTCATCAGTTTTTGTCCCACACAAGTATTTCATTTGATGGATGCTGAGACCATGTGGAGATGGCTTCAGGTCCAGAAGTCAATGGAGAAAGCAGAAAGGGAGAAAAACCAAGAAAAACAGGAAAATCATCTCCCGACTCTGTTATTCTCTGCTGCTCTGCCTGGTCTGGTCTCTTTGGGAGGGGAAAGCATCTAGCATCCTCCTACAGCCAAGGTCTGAGCAGGGCTTGAACTGCAAAGGCATCTTAAATAAATCTTTTTCATCTTGCAGAGCAGGTTCCTACCATCAGCTGCAGAAAACTTCTTTAAACTATCATAGCAACTTTCTGCTTTTACCTCCAGTCTTTGCTGGCAGAGGAAATCACAAAGGGCCAGCTTCTCATTTGCTTTTGGGGAATAACATGGCTTCACCTCATCATTCAGCGCCTACATAGGCATAAGTAGCAATGCTACTCTTTTTCCCCATGGAGAATTGCAGTCCTGGCACTGCCCTACTGCCCCATTTGGCTGGCAGGACTGCGCACGACCATGCTGGGCCTGGGGACAGGTACAGCCAGGKCTAAGGGTAGCTAAGATGCATTCTTCTTAAAAAAGCAACCATTGTAAAAGTCACTAAGGGAAGGGAGATAAACCATGGTCCACGGTTTAAGGAGAACAACAATTTCAGTACCCTCCCCACTAGAACCAGGAAGACTCTACTATTGCTCCGAAAATAAATAAAATTCAAAAGCATTTATAAACAGTTCACAGTATTTCCTAGGGGCAGCTACAGCAGACAGGAATGATATTGAGAAGTGGCCTGCCACTCTATTTGACCAAGTGGATGTGAACTAGTACTAATTACGCCTCGCAATGCTGGTTTCTTTCGAGCCTCTTTTTCCTATGTTCTCCTACTAGCTCCCAAACCGCCCCTGCTCCTGCCCCTGGAGCGATCGAACGTGCTTCTCGGTGCTGCCAGGGACCCAGCCGGGTTTGTTTGTGCCTCTGATCCATGTTCGTGCCGGAGCGATGAGCCACGCAGCAGCCGGTTAGCCTAACAGCACACCACAGCTGCCAGGCCAACACCACCAGCTCTTGGCTGCAGCGGCACAGTCAAAGYGGGCCGCCAAGCTGAGGAGGAAAAGCAAAGCATTAATTTAATGTCATGCTAAAGGCCATTGCTCACGTGGACTCCGGAGGCCCCTGCACGGTGCTGCCACCGCCTCTCGTGCCCCTGCTCGCCGCCCCAGCGCGGGGCAGCGACAGACCCTTTTTAGGCAGGCTATCAAGAATTGATCTAAAAGCAGGATGTGGCCTTTATATCTCCTGATGTCTTTGTTCCCTTCATTAGCCTTTAAACAGCAGCTTGATGTACTTGTGTTTTAGCTCAGCGTATAAATAATGTGGTGAGGGAGAAGGTGAGAGCCAGCAAATCCTCCCGTTGGAGCAGCTAGAGCCTCAGCCCTGAATCAGGTGCCTGCAGCCCAGAAGCACTTGGGTACATCACCTGGCCTAGGAAGAGCGACAAGCAGGCCACAGGGCATTTGGGATATTAGTCCATACATCAGGCAAGGGTTTGCCAGGAACTGGATTTTTGCTCTCAAACGTTCTTACTATGCAACTTGCCATAGGTGCTGTTAAATGACTTACCGCCACAGTAACTACTGAGCGCTTGCATCCCAGGCAGGGCTGCGTTGCCAGTTTACGTTTCCTATGACTGCTAACTGTTCATTGCAAATTGATTCATAAATAATTCATCAGATGCTGCATTCTGTTCTTAAAAGTTCACCGCGTAGGTGGTGGGTTGTGGGTTTTTCTTGGAAGTGACACTGCTTTTCTCCTTTCTTTTGTCTTTGTTAATCTGTGTGTGCGTGCGCGTGCATGGCTCCCAAAATATTCACAGCCTGCTGGTTCCGCTATAGGTGGTTTTCTATTAGCATCTTTATAGCAGGTGATAGTTACGTGCAAATCTGGTTACTACAGTTCAAGCTGGTTGTGTTGTAAAAACTCTCTTTTGAAATTTGTGTTTATTTAAATACCCAAATGCTTTTGAAAGTAGCTCCAGCTAACAGGAAAGTAACTATTATTCAGAAATGCCCCAGCTCCACACCTCACTCACATTTCCTAAGCRTTATTGTCCAAGCCCGCTGGTCCTGGGAAACGGTAAAAGCTGTGCCACTGCTCACCCAGGGTTGGGCGATCGGCTGCTGCTGAGGTGGCTTGCAAGGGCAGCTTGTGCTGTAGGTGGCCCCCCAAAAAGATTAATGTGGTCTGATCAACGTGGTCCTCTCTGGGACCAGGGTCAGCTCTACTGCTGCATACTACAGCCCTGGGGCCTCCTTGGTTTGCTCCCATAAGAACATCGACCCCATACAAATATAAATATAAATATAAATATAAATATAAATATGTCACACTGAGAACCAGACCAGGTCTGCGCAGGAGCAGTGGTGGGTGAAAGAGGGAGGCTCAGGCCAGGAGTGGCAGCCATACAGACACAGCATCCCTTTTCAGCACACGCACATATTGTTTCTTGCCTCTTTTTACAGATATTCCCCAAGCTGGCCAAGCAACTGGAAGAGCTCAGTCACGCRCAGCATGCCGATGGCTGGCTTGGGCGCTCAGGCCCTATGCCGAGGTTGGAGGTGGAGTTTAGGTCAGGTAAAGTGGCTTTTTTTGTTTGGTTGGAATAGGTGCTGAGCAGCACTGAGGTTTTATTGTCTCCTGCCGACTTGTGGGTTATGCTGTCATTTGAAATATTTTGCTGCATAGTCTGAGAGTCAGACCGTGCCTTGGGAATGGGGCTGAGGCGGGAGGAAGAGAAGCCCCAGCTTTAGGACAGCTGTTTGGTGGCAAGAGAAGAGCAGTTTCCCTGGCTCCGCTGCCGCCGGGACGCCCAGGAGGGGCTCCAACACCAGCATAAGCCGCATGATGCAGCAGAAGGAGCAGAAAGCCCGGCCAAACGAGGTTATCCGAGAGATTTAGGAGGGGTTTTGTGCTTTTCCCTCCCCACGCACAYGCAATGAATGGAGCAAAGCAGATGGCAGCAAGCATTGCTAAGCGAGGAGGCAGGGGGCATGTTTTCTGTTTGCATTGCTGTGTTTCTTATGAGACTGAAAACAAAGCCTAGAAGTAGGAAAAAAATGTCTCTGTAGGTGTGAAAGGGAAAATACCACAGTCGACACAACACAAGCTTAGCTGTACGATGGGCTGAAGCAGAGCTGTTATACGAAGGGCTATTCACAACSCCCAATTTTAAAAACTGCAGATCTTGCCAGTAATGTGTATTACAATACCCTGACAGTGTGAATCAAATATTTAAAAACTACTTACACACTGCTTTTTATTCTGAAGYGACTGCAAAAGAACAGCCAAGCTCTATCTGTTGGCCACATTCCTTGCTTTCTCTCTATTAAATGAGGGCATATAATTTTCCTCAAGGAGACATTCGGCTTTGGGGCTGTTTAGGTCTGAGCCTTCATCACTAAATTCAAGAGGATTTTTCCATTCAATTTAAGGACAGATGAAACAAGGTCACAGCACCAGAGAGAAAAACTGTTAAAAACATACGCTTGTCATCACTGATTTTGGACACTGGTCGTAAAAACAATCACTGATTTAACAACTGAACTTCAGCAGCAGCAACTTGTCCATGGTAGACTTAGATGACAAATACAAAAACCCAGTTGCACATACAATTTTAAAAAGTTGAAGTCGATACAGAGTTTGAAATCGACTCATTTGGTCTTGCTGATTCTTTTCTGCCTTTAAAATTCTTTCTTTATTTGGTTTGTCTTTTCTATTTGCTATTTAGGAATAAAAGCTAACTTAAATTGCTAACTTAAAGGGGGAGAAAGGAAAGAAAGTAAAAATTGGGAAGTACATTTTAAAAACTGAAAGGCAAAAATCTAGGAAGAAACTGAATTTTTGACAATTTTTTCCAGGGACTCAATTTTGAAAGATAAAATCCTGTTTTTACCACAGCTTCCCGGGCTTTCAGAAATGGTTACAGATACAGTTGCTACTACGTACYGCACTTAGTGTTGCTGGACATTCAGCTGTAGAGAGTTGTGCCTCATACGCCGTTTTGGTGGCATCCCCAGCAACACACTTCTAGACCAGGGTTAACTCATAATTTATTTCATTGTAATTTGCTGGAAATTCCAAATTCAGACCAAGAACTGCAGCTGGAGTTCAGCTAACAGATGCTTTTTTTTTTTTTTTTTTTTAAGGGCAAACAGTCCAAAATCCAGAGAGCAAAAGACTGTACGTGTCCAGAGAGCAGAACTGAGCGAACTTATTTGAAGCCTGGTAACCTGTGCCCTCAACAAACCAAGTATCCCTAACGCCTGCATTTTGGCAATGTCACAGCTGCGACGACTGGACTTGTACTCTGCATTCGAAGGCATGCACAAGTTTTCAGCTGGATTGAATTCTTGCTATTCGTTGAGAGAATAAGCCTCAATCAACCCTCTCCTTTACTGACAAAACCCAGGGTGAACAAATCCGTATTTAAAACRCGGTTCCCGCAGAATTCCCTCGTGAACGTTTGCCAACGACCCTCCACGAAGGCTCGCGGCGCTCAGGCAGGACCACAGCACCGCAACGCTGCTGCGTGGGYGAGACCTGTCACAGGCAAAGAAGTTCAACAAAGCTGTAAACAAGAAAGTAACCCAACCTCTAGCAAAGGGGAGATTCATTTTTGTTGGCAGCTTTTTTTTCTGACAGCAACCTGCGGAGATTCTGATGGCCTCTTCTGGAGCATTTTTGGCCTGAACATACCAAGGGATTTGATGCTGCAGAATGGCTCGCTATGATGGTCCGGTCGGGCAACTCYGGCAGACCAGTGTCGGTTTGAGCTTCGATTCATATTTGCCATGCTCAGAGAAAAAAGAATAACACCTCTTTCCTTCTTAACAATCATTATTTTATTAATATATTTTACAAGATTGCAATTGAAATCATTTAAATACAAATTTTTTTTTATACAGAAAGTGTAATAAAGTTAAAATAGTTCCTTGTGTAATTCATAGCATTATTGCAATGCTTACAAAATTTTGCATAGAGTGTGCAAGGATTGATGTTATTTGATACAAAAAAAAGCTGTATATTTTCCCACACAACCACACACATACATAAATTAAAAAGAAAAAAAAAAAAGCCAAACCAATCTGAATTTCTTAATGAGAACTGTGATAGGACTTCAGCTTCATTTTGTCCTCTTTACACTATCAAGGTCATTGGTGGTTATCAGAGTAGAGGTCAGACAAGGTATATTATCATCACGGATGAAAACTGCTATAGCATACGGGTCATGCCTTTTAGGCTACAGTTGTAGATGAACGGGGTTTTGCTTCAAGTCTCTCAGAAAGTTGTTTCGCAGTTGGTTTTACCTACACGGAGCATTTATTGGGTTAGCATCAACAATTCTATTGGCATTCGAGCACCACCACTCTCACAAGGCAAAGAATTAAAATAAGCTCTGGGCAAAAAAAAACTAAAAAAAACAAAAAAAAGGAGCTGAGACAGATCCAGCAGGTTAGCCCCAGCCCTGCTCCCAAACTACCGCACAGCTCAGCTCCAGCTCCAGCTCCAGCTCAGGGAAAGCTCTCATCCAGAAAGAAATCCACGTGTGAACACTATCAGCCATGCCCTCCTTCAGCAAACGCAGTGCACGGTAATTGCTCAGATCTGCTCCTTAGGAGGCTTCTGGCRTGCTCTGACTTTGCTGAGCAAGGGCAGGATTTGTTAACCCTTCCTTCTGCGCTCTCTCCGATAACCCGCAAAAGGGCACGAGGAAGCAAATCCCTCCGCCAGCGCCTCGCTGCCAGCGGCGCGGCCCCGATCCAGCGCCGCGGGAGAGCAGCAGAGCCCAGTCCCGGCCGGCGAGCCCTTCCGCTCCGCCTGCRCCGGCCCCAGCCGAGCTCTGCCTCCAGCGCCCCGCTGGGGGGTGGCAAGGCGGAGGGCTGCACGAACGTGCCTCGGCTGTCGGGCAGCAGCCCGAGCTGGCAGCTACGCGGAGACGTGCCACCGCTCTTTGCCCGGGCCCCTTTCCTTARGGCAAGCCCAGAGGCACGAGAAGTCCCGTTCCCGTGCCGCCCTGAGGAGAGCCCAGGCTGGGATTTCGACAGGGCAGCCAGACTCCTCCTTCCAGTTGCACGAACGGCTCAAAGCCTTCCGGGCCAAAGCCTCGGCCAGGGCGGGCTGCCAGCGAGCAAACGGAGCCAAATCCTCATTTAYGCTTGCACCAGCTACCAAGTCAATCGCCATGCCGCGAGAGGCCCTGGAGCACTGCTCCAGCCTAGTCCCTCAACGCAGCATCACTCCTCGCTCCTGGTCCTAGCTCAGAGGGCCTGTCCACGAGACGGAGACCAAGGAGAACGGGCAAAGCCACCCACCGACGTCCCCACCTCGCAGCCTTCCCGTGYGGAGGTAAAGCGCTCGGGACGCCCTCCCGGGGGCACCGCTTGGCTCCATGCGGGTATTGCTGCGACGGAAGCACAGCTGGCTCCAAGAGCTGCTCCCTTGCACCTTCTGGCATTGCTACTGCTGCTCGCAAGGTGTTCAGAGGCTTGTTAGGACAGCGACCAGTAATTATCACCATTATTTATACTGCTTAGACTGCATGTACATGTAATCTGTCAAATCAWTAATACTGCCAAAGTGTTTTATTATCCGTTACATCACTAGCATTGATATCAAGAGCTGTTAGCTGCATAAACCCAGAGGAGGACCCAGAAGAAGACRTAATTGGCATGCTCTTTCTTAGTGAAAGATGCTAACTCCTTCTTCTATCGGCAGCTATCCTGTAAGAAAGCTAGTTACAGCGTCGGTGGAGGTGGTGTTTGTAGCTAACTAAGCGTGGGAGGAACTCCAACAGCAACATTTTTTCAACTATAATCCAGCCTTTGATAAAAATAGAACCGCCCACAAATAATTATTCTTTTGCTCTCCAGTGTGAGCCTGCTTCAAGCTGTTTCAAGGACTCCGTTATGAGGAAATCTTTAAAAGACCAAAGAAACTGCATTGCTTTAGAAAGTGATAATGCATTTAGCAGTAGCAGGCTTCAGAAAGCTTTATCTCTTATCAGCAGTTAAGCCTTTTGAATGGGGCAAAAATGTGAGAGTACAATGCAATTTTAAATTCCTGTTACATGCAAAGATGCACACGACCTATGCTTCGCAATGGGCCTATTCCTATAATGGCAAATGTGTTAGAAATGGTGAGACTTTCCATTTGGGAAGAAGCTGATGAAAGGCTCCAAAGTGTCTTTTTTATCTTAGAAAAAAAAAGACTCTTTTTTCTAAGGCTGCATGTCTTTATCTTAAGCTTTTAGCAGGGCACACCGCAAATGTAACACTTCTGCACAAATCTCTCCYTCTTCTGCCTTCTCTTTTATGGCAGAAAAATTAAACAAATTAAATGCAAGACAAGCATAGATTTATGTATAGTTTCATAATGGACATAGCCTTCC
Source organism: Apteryx rowi (assembly GCF_003343035.1). NCBI lineage: Eukaryota > Metazoa > Chordata > Aves > Apterygiformes > Apterygidae > Apteryx > Apteryx rowi. The sequence goes on from NW_020448307.1 coordinate 11,152,534, forward strand.
CATTCTTAATACTGATTAAAAACTATCAAATAACTCACCCTATCCGCGGTGACCAGTTGCCCCAAAGGAGCCCCCGCTTCCTCTGACCAGGCAGCGCACCGCTCCTGACCTAGCAGCGGGCTTGGGACAGACACGCACAGCCACCGCAGCACTTTGGGCTGTAATAAGGTGAGACATTTCCTCAGAGTGACAATAGTGATGATAGCTTTCCGGCAGGAATTACACTTGTAGTAAATTAAGTTTTAAGCGACTTGCATCTCTAGTTTAAAGTGACTTGGACAGGAAACCTCAGTGGTATGCAATGATTGCACTATCATCTTCTTCACTTTAGATAAAAATCCTGCAGCTTTAAATATCCATCTTTTCCTGTATAAAGAAAGTGTGTCACTGTTCACAAGGGCACAATACAATTCAAGCGGCAGGACAAGAAAATCTTAAATGATAWAGCCTCAGGGCTGTATGTGCATAAAAACTATTTGCATCTCAACCTCAGTAGCTTTAAAAGCTTTCTAAATGCAAGCTATTCACTGTAATTTCTATCCAAGCCCCAAGCCACTGTGGTTGTTGTGGATGGAAGCAACACCCCAGCAATCTTAAAAAACAGCCCAAGCTGTAAGTGGTTTCAGTGACAATAATTTCACCATGAACCATGCAAGATCAAACACAGTTGCTACCTTATTTAGTAAAATGGCCAATATTAATTTAAAATGTAATAATGTAAGCAAAGATGTCTGTTCCATTACTGTGATTAGAGTGATATTTGTTACCTTTTCTTCTCTTTCCCTTCTACCTGCCTTATTTAATTCACTCCACTCTTGCTTGAATAATCTATTCATTGGTGCTACATCAGTGTTTAACCCTGCTCCAATCACAGCCGTAGACTTGGCTACATCAGCTGTGAAAACACTGCAATGTCTGTGCAGAAGGCCTAATTTCTACTTAAGTGCCACTGCCCCATGCTTCCTACTCGTTGGTTTTGGTCTTCAGAGGCATGAGAGAATGAGAAACACCAGGATCAGAGATTTGGGGGGTACAGGCCACCTGAACGGCTACTAAAATATTACACAGCAGTTTTAGAATTGATGAAAAAAGTTAAAATGGGGAAAACTTAAGTGTTACTGTGATTGCACGCCTCTACAACGATGACAATGAGGATAAAAAAGCTGCTGTTTTCACATTTGAAAAGTACTGATCTGCTGATTGCTAGTGCTTCACAGAAATGCTCCCTACATTTGCTCAGGTGCATTCTGCATGATGACATTTTGAAATTTAAAATATCAGCCATAAAAATAAAAGAGCAGAGCCTCTAACTTTTCTGTTTTCACTGTATGTACTTTAAAAATGAAATGACACAGTTATGTTTCTATATGAGCAGAGTAATTATGAATTCTTAAGACTAAAGATTCAGATGGCCTTATTACAGTAGCCCCTCTGGTCTTTCTAGTGTGGCCACTGAAACGGAGCCTGAGTGCACCATGCCTCTCCTCGATAAATCCACCACAGTCCCATTAATACTGCCAGAGTTCCTCATCTGCCACTGCCTGAATGCAGTTAAGTGAACAGCCAGTAATACTTACTCGGTTTATTTATACTTTCAGCCTAGGACAGCATCTTTTAAAATTCTTGTACTGTACCATATGTCTTCATCTTTCAAATTTCAGATATCCCTGCCTTCTGTATGCATTTAAGTAATTTCACATTATTTTCTTTTCTCCTCATTAACAAAAATAGAATCTTCCTGTTGCTTTGTTCTCTCAAATGCAGCCATGCAGTAACCCTGTATTCTTCCTGCCCAGGTCCAAAAAACACCGTTAAAGTTAGTGCCTTTCAGGGGTGAGGGCAACTAGGGAAGGGATGAATTTCTGTAAGTCTTTGGTCTCTGCCTCACTCTTCTTTGCAATGTGAAACTTAAAGCCATAACAGTAAATATATATATACACATATGAAGGAAATTGGCTTTTTTTGTAAACAAGTGTATGTGAACATGTGTATGTATATATRTGTGTGTGTGTGTGTGTGTGTGTGTGTGCATTTATGACAACAAAAGCTAATTTCCTTTAAGAACACCTGTCACTCCAAACTAGATATGACACTAACTGACTTGACATCTCCACAAATTCCATAGGAATCCTTCTTTAACCTGGGAGCAATTTCTAAGGAGCGTTTTCTTGATTTAGATATCATTCTGTTGCTATACCATATACTACAGATCGTATTTTTAGGCTTATGTCTCAAACTTTTTTCTTTTCATATATTGTGGTATTTGTGATTAAAGAAGCAAAAAAAAAACCCCTTTTCAAAAGGGTTTGACAGCACAACTGAGCAAAAAAAAATATAAACCACTCTTGCACATGTTTAGTTTTCCAACAGTGTATACCTAGGAGAGGCCTTACACGTATTTTCATAGTTGCTGGCTTCCCCTTTGGACGACACTTCCTTGTTAGCGTTTTCTTTGTGCTGTCAAGCTAACCATTCCACTGACTGCTGGGAAACATATACTTCAAAAAAGTATGCAAAGCAAAAACCAACTAAAGAAACTTGGAGAAYGGATACAGCTGTATAATCAGTATTAGGATCTCTGCTTTTGCTAATGACAAAGTCTTTTTGCTTAAAAAACAAAACAAAACAAAACACAACACCCTAACTTACTTATTACAGCAGAAGGGTCATACATTACACATGGATAAGGTACCTGGTGTACAGGTAAGCACTGCCAGCCTTTTTTGACTGCTTTCTAAAGTGTGGTATTTAAAGCAAACTTAACAAGGTCCCAAAGCCCTATAAAATTAAGAGTTAAAATACATAAAAGCATTTAACTGCAGTATTCACGGTTGCCTAAGGTATATTGACATTAGTATCACGGTCGCTTGATTAGCATTTCAATGTGTTTTTAATGCACATAGCTGCAATGCAGAATCACACACAGTGCAGAGTCAGGGTTCAGCCCCACAGCCACTGAAATAAGTGGCAGTGTTTCCATTAGCGTCAGTGCCCTGAATTTTCACCTGTAAAGATCCTGTCCTAGCTCAGGCAGCGAAGCTGTTGACACCTCTTCCATTGATTTCAGTAGAAGCAAATTCACCATCCACCTCAGCCTTGCCTTCGCATTGGGAGGTAAAAACTAAATTCCTATCCAAGATAAACGCCTTCTCCCTTACTAGCAAATGCTGAACTAAATTACAGGACCGTTTCATAAAGAAATACGCAAACCTTTGTGCATTTTTGGTATTTTAACCGTACTAGGGAGAGCATATGTATGAAATTCCAGTCAGGAAGGCTCTAATTTGAAAGGACTCAGGGAAAACCAACTCATACAGGTACAGCAATTATGAGTAATGAATAGGCAACCTAAACTTAACAAAGGTCACATCATACTGGCTGATCAGCAAGAGCAGCCCTGCACAGAAATCTCCTTTATTAAATGACTGCTGATCGGGCTGCTGACAAGGCAGGAGGGAGAGGGAGCCTCATGCATTTACCTTTCCCCAGGTGAATTACCATCTCCACAGTGGCCCTCATACAACAAGCTATGAAGCATGAGATAGCTGGATATATTTGCATGCTACTTTTTAAACAAAATGCCTTTTTTTCCTTGGGACCTCAGACAGTTCTGTTTGCTCTGGTTAGTCACTTGCTGAATAGCAGGGGATTAATCCTGTAGCTAACCCAAGAGCATGCGGTATCATGTAAACCATGGCCTTAGAAGTGGGGCTCAAATGATTTACAAGTCTCCATATGGGTTCAATCTCTGTAACACAGACCCTTGTCTTTCAATACAGCAGATCATTTTATGCTTTTTAAGATGGAAACAGAATTGTAAAATATATTGAAGTAACTGGAATTCCTTTATGTAGATATTAAGGTACCCTTTTATTCACCTCAGCGGATCTTTCTGCAAAAATTAGTCTTTTATAGTGGTGGCAGAGACACATAAGGCTCTTCCCTTACAGCTCTCCCATTGAAATCCACAAAAAAACTGGTATATGGCCGAACACCCTTAAGCAGCTTCATGGCCTTCATGAAATAAGAAGGTAATAATCTCATCCAAGAGCCCAGCTGACAAGACTGGCCACCGAAAACGCAGTTGCTGGAACAGAAATCTTCAGCAGAGCAGCCAGAGGGTGAGGGGATGGAGACTGAGCCGCCCTGTCTGTCGGGGTGCAACACGAGACTGCGGGAGCACTGTCCTTCCCGAGGCAGTTCGTGTGCTCAAATCAGCGTTTCCCACTAGCATCAAAACTCTCAGAGAAGGGAAGGCTAATGCAACCGCTCCTCTGCACCGGGGACTCTTTCTGCAGCTTGTTTCTTCCCAACGGCTCACATGCTTCTGCACGTGGGATTTGTTTATGAATTGGGCCATGCTTGCTATAAGGTTTGTGATCAACATAAAATGACACAGGGGAAAAACTCTACAGGAAATGTAGGACTATGAATGGGACTTCAGTCGTGGTCCCAGAGGTAACGTACACAGTATTTTGCTATATTTAACATGGTAAAAAACATCTGTATCACACTAGGTGCTCCTTCAGTCTTAATTCATTTCATTAATATCTGTTTTATGTTGCACAACCACTTCCCAAGACACCTGGTGACAAGACCCTCCTGTCCCTCCCCCCAAATAAACTAGTTTTAATAACAAGATAAATACGATGTGCTTCTCCTTGCTGAGTGCATTGACTTAAGGCATAGGCACAATTCCCCTCTTTGAACAGAGATGGTATAGTCCTGTGTCCCAATACAATTGTTACCCTGGGTGACCCTTTGCATTCAAACATTGACTCAAGACATAACAATTACAGGAATCATTAATTAACAGACAGTTTGAATTTGTTAATTAATCTGACAGCATTACTGAAATAAATGTAGTTCATCCAATCCTTTTTCAGGTATGAATTTTACAGGATTGTTGCTTTGTTACAGAGCAACACCTAACCCAAAGTCCACAAAAGTCAATGGAAAACTTTCCACTGAGTCCAGCCAGCTTTGGATTAGGTCAGAATTGTTCATTTAAAAAAAACCCCACCACCACCAACAAAAAACCCTGGTACTCTCCAGACCACAAGAAAATACAAGGAAATATGTAAAAAAGAAACTGGCTAAATTTTTTCAAATATTTCTCTGTTGGCTACGTTTTATCTTGAAAATTGCTTAAAGAATGCCAGCTTTTCTTAGATATCATTAGGATGGGCACAGATCTGTCATATTTGCACATGAGGTGATATTTTCAAAAGCATCTCAGTGACTTAGAAACCTTGCTGCCCTCATGAGATTTACTGGGACTTAGACATTTTTGAGATAATTATCACATTAGTTTTTCAAGGATTTTTACATGCAATTATGGGTCAGAATTCAATGATACGGGCTCTTCTCATTACTTTTCAAAACCTGAAGAGAGGAAATAATATTACCAGATCAGAGATCTCATGTTTTATCCTGCCCATAAGTGACTCCTATGCTTAAATATAGAAAAAAGCATCCATGAAAAGATTCAACCACAGAGCTTTTGGGGCTAATGTTCTAGAGGAACCAGCATCCAAAGCTCTTGCTTTCCAGTAATCTTTGTCACAATCTTTATAAATTCTAAAAAAAAAAAAAAAAAAAAAAAACCAAAAAACACCCTGTTTCATTGTCAGCGTCTCTGATATTTGCAACATATATAAAATGTTTTCTTAACGTGGAGATGTCTTTAGGTTAGTGTTCCAGTTGATGCTGGATAAGAGCATAACATCTTCAGAGATCTTCAATGTAAGATTCAGAGAAGTTAACTAAGTTGGCTTTGATTTAATTTTTCTCCCAGTGACAGTGACCTTCACATGTTTGTTAACTCCCCTTGGTTTGTTAAACTCCTACTTGGGAAGTGGAAAGGGCTCCCTTAAGAGACCATCAAATACCAGTCCTTCACAGACTGACTGTGTCCCATCTGAATAGCCCAAGACATCCTTTGCCATGCACAGGCTAATCTAGACCCCTTTCAGATAACACATTTTCTCCAGCGAGAAGATCTGAACACGTCTCCTGGCCAAGAGCTGGGAAGAACAAGGGAATGAAATTCATTTTTCCCAGCAGGGAGCCCTACTCTAGTGAAAATTAGGGAGTTTAATCTAACCTCAGGTATCTTGGATCAGTCTAGGCCATCAGTACAGCATGTCTGGCTATTTTGTTTTTCCTCAAGTCACTGATTTAATGGTGCAAAAGTAATCAGAGACGCTACTCTCCCCTTTGCACGTTGCTAGGTCTATACCGGTTCCATGGTCTTGATGAGCCAGCAGTCTCATTGCTCTGAGAACATGCTCAATAGCGAGGGGTGATCRTCAGAATATCTTAATACAGAAGGGTCCAGGGGAGCATCAAGTCCAATTTGGCAGATTGTATCAGTAAATTTTGGTGTGGGAAAGAAAAATGCTACACAAATGTAACAGGGTCACCCTGGGATTCCTTGTACTGAAACATCATTTTACACAGAGGATATATATATATATATTTTATATATATATTTTTATATATATATTCACACACACACGCGCGCACACAAAAAAAGTCTTTGATAGGCTTTCTGTGTTCTAGTAAAAATAGTTGGCAGCTGCAATCTGTGAGACCAGAATTGGCTTTTGTGCTGCCTGCGATGCCCCTCTGCAAATTGTCTCTCAAAGGCAGACGCTTGTATTTATCTGGCAGGTCGAGCTAGTGCCTGCCTGAGACAGAAATAACCTCCCATTGGGACACACACAGAGCTCGTAGATTTTTTGCCTGGACCCTGCAGAAGAGGAAGATCCTTGAGGCAAGTTAGGTAGTTTGATTTTTGCAGAATTCAACGTTATCTGAAGTTGGAAGGGGAGAGAGAGAAAGAGAAAGAGCACATTAGTGGAGAGATGTTATTCTTGACCTTGTGTTTAAAGAAACTTCTTTTGGAAAACTGAAGTGCTAGAAACTGAACTGAGCAAGCAAGTGTATCAAGTGTGGATGAAGGGGAAAATCTGATGTAAATCTGGGTGAGCATATTACCTGCCTTTACTATGAGCCTCCCAAGACCTCTGTTTTTTATCTGCTAATTTACCCTTTGCATTTTCTTGGATGATAGCTTCCTGAGGCACCTCGGTGTCTGGATTAACTTTCCTCACACAGTGCCCAGCAGCATGCCATAAGTACCCCCACTGCTCGTGGGGAAGTGCGTACAGTTCACATCCACGCAACAACCATTCCCCTCTTCCACTGGCACTTCTGGCACTGGGATCCCATCTACGTTTAGACTTGCAGGCTCACAGCACTGACTGTGGAGAGAACTTTTACGAATGTTAGGAATAACTGCAATGCTGTAACAGGCCAGGCCATTGTCTGAATTTCCCCTTACAGAGCAGAATGCTAAAATGAATGCGTGGCAGCTCTTAGACACATGGCAGCTACAGGAAAGTGCTCTAATGTTACAGAGAACAGCACAGTAAGATAACCTGCAGAACAGAATATTATAGGGTGACTGACAGTATTTCCTCATATCCTGCAACTACAGTAAGAGTCTCCACTTCAGTTTTAGTATCCAAACATCTAATCTCCTCAAAGAGAAAGGTCAATATATGCATTTTAAAAGCAAATTAGTGTTAAAAACATTAAGGCAATTGCTTGCAGTAGTGAAATGCCCTGGATTTCAACTGTAGTCTGTCACCCTTTTTTTTTTTCTCCCTAATCTGTTTGGAATATTTTAAAATAAAAACCTGTAGCAATAAAGGGAATTGCAATAAAACTCCTACTTTATGTATCACACCTGATATAAAGATGGGAAATCATTAGGAAATCTTGGGACCCTGCTGCTGGGAGGCTCATATTCAACACAAGTTCCTTCTGCCAAGGCTCTCGCTGGGTTCCCCAGCGTGTTTCTTAGCCACATCCTTCAGTGTCTTCCATCGTTGTAGAAGGAGGAGGGGATAAGAACTGTGTGCACACGTATTTTTGAGACACCAGAAGAGATTTAACTCAAAATCTACTTTACTTTCGTTCTGTGATATAGTTTTTAGTTATTCTCTCTTCCCCTTTGGAAGTTTCCCCAGTGCAACGACCTATGTTTCCCTATGCTTCTTTCCAGAATGAAAACATCAGCTACAAAAGCTTTCAGATCAATACAGGTGAGTGAAGCTCTTATAGAAAAATGTATGATATAAGATTTAATTATGTTGGCAAAGTAAATCTGGTTTTAAAGTGACAAGGAAACAGAAAATTCAGGAGTACTGTGTATTTTGCAACTGCATAAATCTGCTTGAACAGCAGATGCTATTATCCAAGCACTTTAAAAATAACGAATCAGCCTTCTCCACAGAAAAAGTTGTGTTTGCATATGATATGTGCAATCACTGCTAGCAGAAACTAAGCTATGAAGGCCTGCTTCACCATTGTTCTTAAACCAGCGTTTCATATGGAGCTCCTAAGTGAATCAAAAGGTTATAAATCTGCAGGCGTGTGGCTTGGTTTGTTTTTGCCATAGGGCTTTGCCTACCTCTCCATCTTTGGATTCCAGCCTGAGCTCTGTCCTGCATGTGGCTTTCAAGCTGCCAGCCTCGGCGTTGATCTCAATGCCTTTCGGAGCCTCCATCACCAATGCGCGTGTAGGCGACTCGAGTCTGTAACAGAAAACGGAATTACAGATCTTGGTGGCTTGAATAGTCATGCTTAATTTTAGATTGTCTTCTTGCACAGTCTGAGTGCCCACTGCAAGGCACCTTAGGCACCTACTGAATTTCTGATCCAAGACTGTTTTAGTCAATGGAAAGAATTAATGTATAATGGATAAAACACTTCACTAGTCCAATCTAATAGCATTGCACAGCAACTTTGCTATGCTGTAAATGCTGGAACAAGATGCAAAGTGCAATAAGCTTCCCCTATAATCAACTGGCCCATATACAAGTTCAGATTTCTAACTAAGCAATACCAGCTAGGGATATTACCAAAGCAGTACACCTACAGACAGAAAGTGCAAGCAATTTTCATATGAGCAGGAACAAATTAGTCCTCATGACACCCTATAATGGTATAGAAAGGTTTAATGACATCTAAGAAAACTGATGAGTAGAAAGATTAAGATTCAGTGTTTGCTGGCCTCCAATCCTATGTTCACATCACACTACTGACACCCAGGCCCTCCAAAGCAGGGCTTTGACCTCTCCTAAGGGTGGATAAGCCATACAGATATCTGACAACCCGAATACAGCACTGGCTAACACAGCTGATCCTTTTAGTTCAGGCACAATCAAGGTTAATGCTTTAAGATCTCAATGTGCAAGGTTCAGTCTTTGTTGCTGATTATCCATTCACGAGTCTCATATTAGATTTGTCTCTTCTTCATTATAAAGTCTCAGAATGTGAATCTCAAGTTTTTTATAATAAAGTTCTCAGGATTGTCTTCCTAGTTGATTCACCACAATTTGTTTACTGTACCATTGCAGAATCTAGACTATGATCTCACCAGAAAGGACCGGGTAGGAGAACTTTAATGGAAAATCCTCTGCTTTGCAGGAATGGTTTGGGCAGACAGCAGTGAGCATATAGACAAAACTAAAGCACAAGGGCAGCACACGACTACCAAGCATGCTTGGGTGTCTTTTTGGATTTGCTTGTGTTACTGCAGTGGCACTTCAGCTGTTTCTCTGCTCTTTATATATATTTATTTGTGCAAGTAAGTGTATTCTTAAATAGACTCCTGCTGGTACTGAGACAACATTATGGGGGAACTGAGGGAATTCAGCTGTATTTATTGTAGCCAGCAGTTCAATAAAGCAGAGGCACAGTTCCTTCTATGTAGCACTTTTCAAGTTATGACTTTGCCTCTTGTTGGTGTCTTCATATCAGTGGTTTTCAAACACATTTCCCTCAAGACCCCAAACTCATCTGCAATTTGCTGGCTGACCCAACTAAATCTAATCCTTAGGGAGGAACTAAGGCATATGCAGTACAAGCAGTGAGCAGGGTCTTATGGTTAGCAGCATCTCCACAGTCTTTCTGAGCTGCTTTTTGATTGTTCTCCACAGGGAGGCACATCCTACGGACACCTTCTTCTGGTCCCTCAAATATTATCACCCTTTGGCTGCTTCCTGTATGAGGAACCTAAGGTTAAGACTGCTGCTACTCACTATTTTTTTTTTCCTGATTGAATTATAGATTGCATGAAGAAGAAGTCTGCTAAGAATGACTGACATTAAACAGTGCTACTTGGGGTATGATTCCCGCTGACCTTCCAGTCGCAATGACTGCCTTACCAACATCTGTTAGAATTTCCTTATGGTAAAAATAGTCACTGCGTGTGATCTTAGGGCTCTGACAAATGCACGCTGGWGGCTTTAATTACGGTGACTTGATGCACTGTCTGCCCTACCATGCCACAGGAGATTTCTGCCCAGGGACACAACACATTCTCATGCTTAGGGGTGCAGCTCACAAGCTGGACTAAGGATCCTCTGCTTGCACTAATCCCCCAAGGATCTGCACTGTAATGGCTGAGACACAGGCACACGTTCCCATCTACGATCTCTGCTTCAGAGGTAGGATCCTCTGGGGGGGAAAAAAAAAAACAAAAAAAACAGACAGCAGGAGCCAGTAATGTCTTCAGTCACTAGAGCTAAATTCACCAGAGGATGTGCCAGAACTCCAAGACAACTGAGCTAATCTGCAGATAAAATAATCCCTGAGAACTATGGCCAGGTGACTCTTCAGCTTTCCTACGTCTTAGTGAATCTTCCATTTCTTTGATGTCGTGGCTGTCTTAATACATTTGTTATCTGTTAATCTTGTAGCTCTTCTGCCCACTGAGAAATAAATCCTTTAAGTGCAAAACAGCATTCAGACACCACCATGCAAACGCACTTATCTGCAGCAGCACTCAATCCCTGTCCTTTAGAGGAGCAGCTTCCCACTCCCACAACAGGGCTTTAGAGGTGAGCATGGAGAATAAGGAAAACAGAGAATCTTTTCCTGAAGCAGGTGTATCAGAAGAGGACTTTCTACTTGTATACTTTCCCCTGTGCACACAGATCCCTGCAACATTAAAATGAGTTAAATTCATCCTATGAACAAGCTAACGAGTAGCTGGGAGTCTATTAGATAACATTTTCCCCAAAGTTTTAGTCTCTGTTCACACCTACAAAGTGACTGAGTTGTTCTCCCTCCTCCTCCCAGCTGAAACCTACAAGGAGGACAACAGCATCTTAAAAATGCTGATGAAAATCCATGTGGTTTTAGACACATCCTAATCCCTACAGAGATTTCTGTCTCATGGAGACACAAATGTCCATCTTGAGCATCTCCTAGAAGTCGCAAGTGTAACATGGGACAGCCACACATGCCCAGGGTTTTGCTGCCACCCTGTAATCAAGCATGCTCCCTGCAGCAGCACATGCCTTTTTTTTATGTTAGATGAGCTGAATCCCCCCTCTGTCATTCCATATCACTAGCTCAGACAGCTGCAATTTTGCTGACGTGCTGAATTAACCAAACACTATCCTTTTAATGTTAAAAATATCATTTTAAAGCCCAAAGTTTTTTTAGAACCTTAAAATTATGAAAATGACTGCAAGTGCCATAACAGCAAAGTGCAGCTTTTTCAGTGATGAGAAACTTGTGCTTAAAGCCTGTATGGTTTTGTAGTTATGTTCTGGGCTTGAAGCCTGATTCTTCTCTCTCTTACAGCTGTTTGATGTTGGTGTAACTCCATTTGTTCCTATGGGACTTTTGCGTAAGTGAGGACAAGAAAGGTCTTACTAAAATTTTCCTTGGCATTTGAGGAACATATGACTGCAAGAGATTTATTTTAATTTAATTATTTTTTGATTTCCTGAATGAATCCCTGAGACACCTGTCTAAAACCAGAAGCTGAGAAATCTATGCAAAGCCAGAGAAAGCAGTTGAGGAGTTTATGCTCTAGGGGGTTTGAGTAATGTTTACCAAATACTTTTTCATTTTAAGCAAGTGTTTAAGAGACACTCTGCTTTTAAACCTAATTCTGTCTTCCAGAGCAGAACCAATTTGGAGACTAATAATGAAAGAAAATGATTTAGCGATGAACAGATAATTTGTTCAAAATCAACATTTGTTTTCTAGTATGGTACTCTGGAGCTGTCAGTAGGATTCACATCTCCAAGCTAGGTGTAAGCCAGTATTTACAGCAGTGGGCTAGAAAGGTGGCTGCATGAATATAGATTGTTTCATTATTTGCTCCTGCTCTTGAATTTTCCATCCCAGCAATTGGCACATAAGCCCTTTTTATTGACCATGGGTGGTGCTTAATTTTGCTCCAGGATTTTGAGGACCTGATTCTGACCGCTCTTACAGAGCTGTGAAGGGAGGGCAATGTCACTGCTACCCATAGAGTTACACTGATTTTCAAATATTGTTGAAGAATTCAGGACCTAGATATGTTACTTCCTTCCACTGCCATAAAGTTGCTCCTGTCCCAGTAGCCTAGTAGGTGCCTGAAGAGATAGTCTTCTGGTCTGGGCAACACCCTGCAACATGGAAACCTTTGTTCAGTTCCCAGCTTTCTTACAGATCCCAGACTATCACATAAGCCAAAAATCTTAAAAGGAAAGAGACAAGCAGTGGGATTTTCAAAAGCACCAAAGTGCCCAGGATCCACTTAATAYGACAGGTGTTATGTATTTTTGAAAATCCCATTGAGTACCTAAATGCCATAACAAATTTGACCCTTAAACTCACTTCTTAGTTCTGCAACAGAGATAATAGCACTTCCCAACTCCACAAGGAGGAGGAAAAGATAAATATATTAGCGGTTGTGAAGCGGTTACGTTCTGTAATAACTGAGGCCAGGTAAGTACCATAGCCAACGATAGATGTCTGGCAGAGGAATAAGCAATCTTTCCAAAGCTGCAATATTAAGCTCTTATCCTCATCAAAAATACTGCTAGTCCTGTTCCTCCCACCGAACACCCTTTGCCCACACAGCAATGTGCATGATGATGTATGTGGATGAAGTCTTTCTCCAGTTCACCCATGCTTAATGGACAGTGTTAAATGTGCCTCTTAAGCCCCTTTTACTCAAATCTGCTACTGAAGCATCTCTTATTTTAAAGTAAGGTGATGGCATGTGTGCAGCTTCCAGTGAGTCCCCCTCCTGCTATCACTGGAAAGTCTGTGCAGCCAAGAATCAATCAGAGAGCAAAATTTGCAGTACCATCCCTGCTTTGTTTTGAAGACTTCAGCAGTAATTTAAAGGAGGTCAGCATACCAGTTTGTACTGTGGTTCCAGTGAAATTCATTCTCTTGGAAAGACCATTACTTACCCCAATTTCTAGCTTTCATTTCCTTCATCATAAACGGTCAATTAATCAGACCAGCAGCACAGATTATATTTCCTTCTTGTCCCTCTCCTCTCCTCACCCCCTCCAAAATAATAATAGCTTTCCTATTAGTATTATGAACAGCCTTCTGAATTTGGGGAGAAGAAAGGATGTTACAGACACTAAACTGGGGACTGCTGATGTGCTTTCAATAAAATGGACATTATTTCCTTAAAATAATAAAGTTCAACATCAATACTTCATGGTGAGGAAATACTGGCCTGGGTCTGGTGTTGACACCAGCAGCACTTGCAGCTCACTGACAACCAGCTGCAAGGGCCCACAGCAAGCGGAAGCGCTGCTCCCCAGGCAGCAGCTAGCATCAAAGACTGCAGGAGGGCTGCACGGCACAGGGGAGGGATGAGCCACCGCACGTGAAAGGGGTTAATGTGAGCTGGGAGCAAATCTTACAGGATACACATGGCAGCCTATTGCTGCCTTTTTTTTTTTTTTTTCCCTGCAAGGAATGGCCCAAACCTCAGACTTTTTTTGTCCCCAGCACGGGATTTTTCTGCATGGGGCACGAACTTTGCTTGCAGTAAGGAAATGGAAAGAGTAGTTTACTCTCAGGAGCTCAGGAGCATATGATGCAGCAGTGTGGTAACATGAGCTAATTTAATTTCGCTTAGAAACCTCTGGACTGAGAATAGAGCATGTATTACTGCAGCTGTAGCCCATTATTTCTAATGACTCTAATTATTTCTTATGGTATCCATCTGACCAACCATAAGATTTCACATTGAGCATAAAATTAGCCAGTGTTACCACTGTGCCTGTTTACATCTCATACAATTGGTAAATTATGCTAGCAAGTAAACGTAGAGCTCTATCAATTTGCCCATAATGAACCAGTATCTCAGGTTGAAATTTGTTTTCAGTTTTTAACTTCCTTGTTTCAATGAAATCAATGGGATCACCCATTCGCAGTGACTTATACTCGTGACACCATTATTTCTGCATTATCTTACATATATCTGTATTTTCTTATAGAAGGAAACACAGTACTTGTCTCCCCTTTAATTGGAACGTGATTAGCTTTTACTGGATTACAAAGAAGCCACTGCTTAATTTCCATTTCTAAAAGGCTTTCTTGCTTTTTTTTTTAAATTGCCTTATATCTACTTGTAGCGGAACAGAAAAAGTTTGGGAGGAGGAACAAGGGATTTGGTCTGGGATTCACCTGGTGAAAACCTCAACTGATGATAAGTTCAACCACAGTCTTGTAATCTCCCAAGCAGCAAAAGGCTCTGACCTGAGTCCTACCCTTCACCAGATTTCCTTCTTGTTCTTTTGTAGTGGAAGATACTGGCATTTTTAAATGATGTTTAGAATCACTGTGAACGAAAATATGGCAACTACAGTGAGCTTAATATAAAATAGGAAAACAGCAAAAAAGGAAGCTGACCTTAGTACACCACAGGGAAAGATTAACACCAAGAGGGAAAAATACACGTCTCTCTCTCATTCCTAATCAAGATAGCACAATTTTGACGTAATCTGACATTGTACATGGCACAGCACAAAAGCTGCAAGTACTCTGAAAGCTTACAGTAGATACCATGGCTAACAAGAAAATATGTATCATTGTTATTTATTGCCTAGCATTGACATAAATCTTGTTTTCAATTACATTTTAATGAAGTGCACCAATTACTGTTTGAATGGTGACATCTGATTACAGTCTCAATCAACAGAAATAAATCTTGCTTTTGAGAGGTTTCCAGGGCATTTTCTTCAAGAACATTAATTACGGAAGTAAACAAGGATATATTATTATCATTGCAGTCAATTGTAAATCCTGGCTACTGCTGTAAATACTCTTTAGTTTGAGAGTATGCATCACCATACAGTTTCCAGTGTTTATGTTGCAAATCTATTAAGTAACAATTTCTGTGCAGCCATATTCTGAAACACATTGTTATGGTCTGTGGTCTAAAGCCACATGTAACTCCTAATACGACCTCGAGGACAAYGAATGAAAATTCTTTCAGCTATCATCCATGAATCTTGGTTAACTCCAAAGAAAAATCCAGTTAAATTTGTTAGTAGACCTGACAGTGGCAGAGGTCTAATGATGTTTTTTTTGGATATCACAGTTTTCTAATTGAATCAGAAAGAAGTGTAGTTCAAATGGCGAAGGGTGCAACAGCTTTGCTTCTCTGTATCTAGACAAAACAGGCACTAAAGAGATTTTATATCAAGTTGAGTCAAGAGAAGGAGACCAGGAATTGAGAAAATAATATGAATTTACCCTTGCGCTTAAAATTGTGCACAAGCCTAAATATTTCCCTGGATAGGGAGCCTGGTGAATTTATTGTCTGAATATGTGTGAAACGATGTATCCAAATAATATATCAAATCAGCTGCTTGCAGAAATGAGCCCTTCCACRGCTTATTGTTGGTGCACTGGTTCCACGTCATCTAATCTTGCTGGCGTTATTGCTACATTCTTCCACTGATCCTTCTTGCCGCTTGGACTCTGCAAGTGTCCCTGCTGGATGGAAGAACGGATGGCAGAGTGTGTGTGTGCGTGCGTGTGTGTGTGTGCGTGTGCGTGTGTGTGCAGGTCTGTGCGTGTGTGCGTGTCCATCCCTGTGTGTTTGTTCCATTCTCCCCTTCCGCTGTGCTGCACCTATTCAGTTCTGACCATTTTCCCCTGCTTCAGTCCTGCTAATTCAATCTCACGCTAATGCCTTAAATCTCGTTTTACAATTTTCCTTTCCTCTTTTGCCTTTTTTTTTTTAATAGAGCTCTTACAGTTGCAATACAAAAGGAAGTGCTTAATCACAAGAAGCATTATAAATCTGCCACTGGCTTTGCTAACTCCAGCTTAAGACCAGAAGAACCAATTTATTTATTTTTCACCTAGCTTGAGCTGCAGGTACTGCAATTAGGGGACTTTTCCTAAACACAGTCTGTGCTAAAATAACACTCTTCTGACCATGTAATGGAAATATCTTAAACTACTTCAGAGACTAAGAGTCTGGGAGGAAGGGTAACTGAATAACAGTAGCAGCTTGAAACCATTACAGAACAGGTCAAAGCCAGCATTAGAAGGGTGCTCAGCTAAAACTGAACAAAGATTTGGGCAGGTCTACACACATGAGAAACCAGCTCACAGGAACCCTCCGCTGGCAGCACTAAGCAGGAGAGAATCACTTTGTCTTCTCAAAAAAAAGTCAGTCCTCGGCAAAAGGACAAGTTTGAGTAGGCATTTTCTCCAAACACACCGCAAATCCCGTTTTAGTATTCTGGTACACTTTCCATGTTTGTAATGTAGCAGCAGCTTATTCAGGGGCACTAAAAAGGAGTAAAACTAGAAAAGTATGGAAAAATCAAAATATAATTGTATATTCCTTGCTACTGTCTATCAGATTGCAGCATGGGAATAGCTGAATGAGATGTAATTACGCAAAGTTGTCCTAAATGTTTTAGGGTTTTTTTTGACGTTATAAGTAATCTCAGGAATGGTTTACAAGAAGCCAAACACAGTATTTAGAGGACAAAAAGAAAGATCAAACAGAAGATATCAAATTAATCTAGGGAGAAAAATGTTCTGTGTAATACTATTGAGATCTACTTTCATTATGAACTGGAGAAGTGGTGAAGGGTAGAGATTGTCAAAGAAAAAAGTATGAGATTAATGTTTAACGAAATGGAGGTATGGCTGAGAAAATTAAAATCATCTGGATAATTAAAAAATTCTGTTGCTTATAAATCACAGAAGGAAATTATCATAGAAATTGGGAGATAGTCTAAAGTGATGTGCAGTAAATACAGATGTGGTTTAAGGAGATGATCTGTTTAAGTGGCCAGGGAAGGGATTCAGAGATGCAGAATGAATTATTTTTATTTTAAGTCTATAGATGACTGCAGCTTCACTCTCTGCACCCGCTGGTTGGGAGCAGACTGGTCCTGCTCTGAACCCCTACTGTACCTCATGGCCCCGAGCAGAGAGCTGTCCGAAGGATTATTCCATCCTGTGGTGCTCACGTTTTCAGCCCTCACTGATAAGCTCTAACGTCCAGAGTCATTACAACGTCAAACAGTGGGAAAGCTTCATGCAACGAGGCCTGGCTGCGGCCAGAAGAGGCTGAATGTCCAGGGTCAGATCTTCTGCTGGTACAGCCCTGCGGAGACTGCTCCCCTTAGGAGCTCAATGCCAATTTGCCCAGTTGGCAGCGTGTTATCAGCTGGCAACATGGGGATGAGTAGCAACCTCACAGCAACCGCAGGAGGGACTGAGAGGATTCAGGTGTGAGAATGCAGCCCTATATATTAATATAATCTGTGCTAGTCACTAGCCATGCAAGACCTACGTGAAAGAACATGGAAATACAGTAGCAGTGTCTGCTTTGGCTGGCGCAAACGGAAGGGACAGATCCACTCTTCTGACATGTTCAGAACAGGGACAGTAAATGGCATTATCACACAATAGGGTCAATAGCAGCTCCTAAGTAAGCCATAGCACCGTTACTGATACCGCCATCTAGAAGTTAAGGGCCTGTAATTGTTTTTATTACAAAAAATCACACCACCAAGCATCTCTCATCACAAGTTAAACTTGTACTCTGGGTCCAAACCGGTCAAGTAACGGTCTCAAAGTGGAAATTCCTTTGTGTCTGGGCGTGCTGAGCAGAGGACTCGGCGCTACCAAATGACCGCTCCTTTGCTCCCACTGACCTTAGGTTCTCTGGGCTYGTAGTGTGGTAAAATAAGAGACTTGGTACTCACATGTGCCCCATCTACTACACAAACCACCTTCTTTCGCTCGTTTGCTATACCTTGCTATGCAACTTATTGCAATAAAATAAAACAAAYTGAAACAAAATAAAATCCTCCTCCTGTTGGGTGTATTAATGAGCATACTCATTTCACACATGGAGAAAAATAATTACTTTTTATGTTACCATAATTGCCTAAACCATAAATGCCTTTTTTTAGAAACAAAGGTTGGGTTGGTGTAAGTTTCTAATTACAGGTTGAAAGCTTCTAATTAAAAGGCATAAATTGGAAGAAACCTTTTCAACGGGAATTACAGAAGAGATTGCTAAGATTGGGTATTATCTTAATGTACTGTCACCAAGCCAGGAAGGAGACAAAGCAACAGAAACAAAGCATTCCAGCTCGTTAATGGTGCCACTGACACCCTTTGCTACATAATTTATAACAAACTGCTGTCATCAACAACGCAGCAGAGGTGAGCACACCACAATGGCTCCTGTAGATCCRGGGAGCCACCAAATTTCATAGTAATCCTGAGATATGAGAGTGGGGAGACAGACAGCTATATAATAATCTGGATGTAATAGCTGATGCTGAACTGCTTTTTTTCCCTATAGAAAATCGGTGAAATTCCCCCTGTGCTGAAGTGCCACAGAAGGGCATTGAGTTAAATAAGCCATATAAGGCTTATTATTCAGGCTGGGATGTTTCAAAGAGCCCTTAGGGAGCAAAGCATGAGTGGCTGGCAAAACACAGCCCAACGGGGGGAGCTAGAAAGCAGGGAGCGCAAAGGCATGCTAGCGCTGAGACGCCTTCCATAGCCTTGGAGACATTAACTAGATGTCAGCRCAGCTGGATCGCCCCGCAGTATTACCATAAGATGGGTTGGATTTCTGCTTACAAGCACAAGCCTGTTGCATTAGCTTTTAGAGCACACATTATGAAGTTTATACTGGCTTCCAGATGCTTGCAAGAGGAAAAATGCCACCCGAGCTGGCAGGACAATAGAAAACATAATGGGAAGATGGTACTTGAGTCAGCTTAAAGCTTGCTAGATTAACCCATAAAATATTTGTTACCACATTCAAACCAGCAAAGCGAGTTCAGCATGGCTCAGCAYGTTGTTTGACTGGTCTGGTCCTAAGAGCTCTAAAGCCAGAGTTTTGGTATTACTAGACAACAGCTCCAGTGCCATACCATGTATGAGCCACTGTCCAAGACAGCAAGCTCCAAGCACCTTCACTYGTGTGCTGCATGCAGATGCCAGAACGCTCCTGGGGCTTCCTCAGTCTGTGTGGATATTYAGACACCAGAAAAGTGATGCTGCCGTTCTCACCGCAAGTCCTTTCCTTCCTACTGAGAATCCTGGCCAGACCGCACAGATGGGATGTAAAGGGCACGTAGACCTGATACAGTGCCCATGGCGGGGGGTGACTTCCACTCGCTGCCCCTGCTTACAGAGAAAGCGCAATGACTCACGCCCGGGAGGCTGGCCTCAGCTCAGTCGCCTCTCCGCAGCACAGTGAGCAATTGACCACGGGGGGCAGTTTGGGTCAAGTCTCCACTACTTTCAAGGTCTGCTCTTCTGCCCTACTTTGGTAGARGACTGTAGGATGCAAATTTCTTATCTTCCTGTTCTGTTTTTCAGTTTGTTGAACAGTCTTGCTGAACAAACTGGAATGCTGTCACTAACAGAGAAATCGCTTTGCTTGTGGTAACGCAAAATACTCAAATGAGAGGATTACTGGTAGGGGTGCAGTGCTATGCAAATATTGCAGTCACTATCACCAGTAGTTTGCACGCAGGCTTCTACATCAGAGYTACTTTATGAAGAGAATAAATGCTGATCTAGATTTCTATTTTTAATTTCTTTTTGAAGTCTATCCACCATGAGATTTTTAACTGCCATTTGGTCAGACATAAAGGAAAAGGGTCAGGTAGATTAAAATCTCATATGGCTAGCACACAGGTTCATTCTACAGTCCTTTCTGCAGTGATGTTTTACTTTTTCTCTTCTTCAGTAATTTATTCTGTTCCCTTCTAAAAAGATTGGACTTAATAATAAATCACTTAAAATGAGAAGCACAGAGATACCAAAACTAAAAAGGATTCAAAATAGTAGAATACCTGCTGTAAAAAAGGTGTGCCTGCATGCATTATATACTTGGTGGTGATATCCTTTGGAAACATGTACAGACTTCCCTAAGTGGATTTGAAGAGCTTATTTAGCATGACAAATTGGCTACAACCTGATGGCTATTTCTGAAAACCCATTTATAGACCTTCAGACACTGATGTTCCTGTGGCACATCCATTCATTGTACAGTCAATTTATAACTCTACCAAATTAAATCTTTATTAACAATCTTATTGACTCTGGCTTTGGCTTTTTGTCCCCCCTTTAATTAACCRCAGTAGCGAGACAAGCAATATCCAATATAACAACTGACCAAACATTTTGTTTTAAACCTGCAGTTTATTTTGAGCAACTTCACAAAAAATGAAGGTTGAATTGTTATTTGCTAAATGTCAGTTTTCACACTCTGCTGAACCTTTTCTGAAGCTTGTCAACCACAAATCTGTAGTCATTTTTTCCCCTCTGATCAGAACTAAACAGAGCACATAASAAGTTTTCAGTTACTTTTCATTTTTATGCAGAAGAAACACCATTCGCTGTCCCCATTATACTTCACAAAATGGTAAATATGCCCAATTTGTAAATCTAAAGGGATGCATATGCCAAAGTTGTAGTCTCTTTCACAGTCACAGTTTACACTAGCAATACAGTTGCACTTTTGCATGCATATGGCCACAGGAATGATCCTAACTCATCAAATCCCGCCCATTATTGTGCAACAAAACCCACACAATCCTGTTTTCAAACCTGCTGAGCTCCCTCTTAGAACTAGGCAGGTGTTTCACCTTCCATGAGTCCCAGCAGAGCTCATTCAGAGCCTTGCTCCCTGATTAGAGACACTCTTCAGATTTCCAGCTGAAATTCCCTGCCCTGCACCTGCATTGCTGCCTGACTGCTGCAGATGCAGAGCAGGATCACTTAATCAGAAGTGCACTTGCACTTCAC
Source organism: Apteryx rowi (assembly GCF_003343035.1). Taxonomy (NCBI): domain Eukaryota; kingdom Metazoa; phylum Chordata; class Aves; order Apterygiformes; family Apterygidae; genus Apteryx; species Apteryx rowi. The sequence goes on from NW_020448307.1 coordinate 11,173,675, forward strand.
TGTGCAGGCAATTATGACCATGCAAAGAGGGGCAGGACTTGGCTACRGTGAAAAGAAATACCTTTTACAGGGTCAAACCCACTGGTCACTGCTAAATTTGACCTAAATTGTTCCATATGTATTACTACTTGCTGAAGTTGGGATAGCAAAGAAGGATCACAAAAGATCCTGTCTAGATCAGGATACTACCTCTGAGTAGGGTGATAGTCAGTATCTATGACTTCTGGCACAAAACAGCCTTGAAGTCACTTGCTAATTCCTGTATCAAACCTAGCCAAACTGGAATCTGTCTTCTGGAGAGACAGACAATTTTTAATATGTATGCTCTGATGTAAAATTCCTCTACATCCCTCTGTGCGTTATATCAGTGCTTGGTAAGCTATTTTGACAATTTGGAGAATTTTTCTGTGTACAACTTACAAAGTCCAGTTGAGAACACGAACACATGAAAAATGAATTCATCTTCTCTGGAGGAGTGCCAAGGAACAGGCAAGACTACTGAGGAAAGGGAGTCAGGAGGTGCCCAGTGGTCTTTGTGTGAGTGGTTTTGAGCCTTTGCTAATCCGTTTGCTTCAGCTCCCATGTCCAGATGAGATGGTGAGTCCTAAACAGAGATGGTTGTAGCTCTAGGAGGGCAGTGAGGAGTTTGACAGGGCAACAGGATGGGGAATATTTGAGAAGTTAGCCTCAAAGCTCTTTGATAGTCTAGAATTGAAAATCTTGAAGCTATTTGAGATTTCAGACTAATTTTTTACTTTCAAATATGCGAAAGAAAAAGAGGTTGAAAAATGGTGCAGAGAAGAAAATAAAGGGTCTGTGTGGGTGGGTAGAGGGAGGAATGGAGCAGAGAGAGAAAGAGAGTAGGAAAATWAAAAAAACAACCCATTGAAAAAAAGGAGTATAGAAATGTCTCCAAAGAGACTAGCTTAATTCTGGGAATAGGATGTTTTGCAAATTCTTAGCATCAATTTAGCTTTAGCTAGAAATAAAACTGTTTTCTGTTTATCTTTTGCATATAATCACTTCTGAGTAAAACATATGTTTTAAGGTAAGGATTGGCAATCTCTCAGGAGAGATATGCCAGATGGAATTTTTCTTAACTACCTGTGAGGCTGAGTCTGGTGACAATTCATCATGTGCTGGTAGGTCACTGCATTGGCATGACCCTCCTCTATGGAGGGTAGCAACGTCCCTGTCCTGCTCCACTTCGAATCAGAGGGGAACCAGGAGCTATGAAGCCCTATTGCTCACAGGTGCCTCGAGAAGCTGCAATCCCTGCTGTCGGCTCCGCTTATGCCATTTGTATGTGCCATTGTGCTGTCTCTGGCATCCATGCTGTAAGTTGTTGACCCGTGTTTTAAGGTATAAAAATTTGTTCTCCAGATTCAGCTCCTGGTGTCAACCAAAGAAAATGAGAAAAATGTTGAACATTTCTTGAGTTCCATGATGTCCCTTCCATCTTTCCTTGGACATGTCTGCGTTTTGACTGTAATAACATCCTTTAAATGACTTTCTAGCAGATAACAATGAGACAATTACAGCTGCTAATGGAGGAGGTCACATGGAGGTGAAATGAAATGGATTTAAAAAAAAGAATTCACGTCAGAAAAGTTTCAGTACCCCTCAGCAGCATAAACACTTTTTAGAACAATTTTTTAGCTGGGAATTTCATTTCATTTTACTTTATTTTATTTTGTTTTTAAACAGAGAGGCAGGYGAGTAGGAGAACTGGTTTTGAAGCCGAAGCATTGGAATTCAGTTTGCAGCCCTTGGATGAACGCCGTTGTGGCTGTGGTGAGAGGATTCAGMGCTCCCTGAGGTTACTAAGGTATAGCAGCGGTGGGGCTGGCTCACTAYAGGCCATGAGGAGTCACATAACCTTCTCCACAGCACACCAAAGGAGCACAGGCAACTCTCCACTGCTGATTTTCTCTAGGACCCAGACCAACTCTTTTGAAAATGTTCTCACAGCGGTCTGCCACCTCCTCTGCAGAGCAGTGCCCTGAGCCATTAACTCCACAAGGCAGCTTCACCATATGGTCTCATGCGGTGGGAATGCCCTCAGGTACGCAGAGGCAAGCCTGCTGACTTCCCAAGTACTGCCTTGATAAGAAGTCAATAGAGTTACCTTGGAAACATACCATGAGAAAAGAAATTGGATTCCAGACATTAAAATCAACCTTAATTCTTTCTTTGCCTGGCCAAAAAAAAAATTAGTGAAGAAATGTTGCAAGAAAAAAAATAATTCTGGTTATTTTACTGCCTTCAAAAACAACAAAAATCAAAGCTGTGAGGTGGGTTTTTTTTTCCAAAATTCCTTGCTTTTTCTGAATTGCATGTACTCTCATGGTCTCTCTCAGCAGTCACATTAACACTATATATTGATTGTCTGCTTGGCAGGCAGCAGGAGGGAAAATAAAACAGGCAAGAACTTAAAATCTGTTCAGGTTCCTTGAGCACATGTGGAATCCTTACTATTTCCTGTGCGTAGCCACCACTCTGCTTGAACCTTCAYGGTGAAAATTATTATGATGCTGTCTATCTTTGTCAGTAACCAAACAGTCAGTAAACACAGCCGAGCCAAGCAGGACAAAAGTTAGGGCATGTTTCCTCCCTCCTGTTTAAAATGCTGTTCTGTTTCTGTTCTTCCAAGCAAAAGGTATGTGAGGTGTCTTAATTTCTACCACTCTGAAGATGTCATTCTACAAGTTTCCAAATGCCACATGCTTTCCAAAACCAGCAGAAATGCTACATGCTAAGGTTGGCATACCACACTGCTAGCCCCAGGAAGGAAGAAATTCAGCATTCACTGTAAAACCCCACCATGTCCTTGCAGACAGGAACAGTTCATTCCTGTTCCAGATTAGCGAACCCAGTGCTCACTTGGAGGCTCTAAGGAAATGAGGACATCTGTGGCACACCCATGCATCACGATGGAGGAGCCATGTTCAATGCTGGACCTTCCAGTCAAAACTGCTACCACTACCCACCTGTTAACACTACCCAGTGTGACTGCTCCAGCRAAAAGAAGGGATAAAACACAGGAATTAGTCAACCTAAAAGATTGCTTGTTTTCATATTGAATATCAAGCCTGCCATATAGATTTCTTTCTCTAATACACAGACCTAAATGCTGATTGAGGGCAAGGGCTGGTCTGAAATTGAGGGGAGGATGATAATTAAAATTTCCATTCCTGTGTTTTGAGAAGGAACTTGTGATGTCTGTAATTACTGATATGTTACAGAGCTGGCAATCAGAGGCAGACACAGGCACATCACTGGTAAGGGAACTGCAACGGACTTATGCCAACTTCATGCATTTGGAGACCTTTCGAAAGTTTCTACATAGAAACAAGTGAGCTGTTTACTCTCCTCAGTTTCAGCGTCAGCCCTGGCAGAAATTACCATAGCTGATTGTCTGTGGAGGAATTCATGCAAGTACCAAATTGCTTTATGCAAGTCTTTCAGAAGAAAACCCTCCTTAGGATGGATTAGGCACTAGAAGCTGGTTACCTCCTTATCTGCCTTTCCAAGACATTTAAGTAACATTTTCAACATTAATGGTCATGGATTTTCCCAATGTTTCCTTTTATTTCTCAGGATTAAACTTCAAGGTTACCYAAAGGTCAAAATACAACTTTTAAAAAGCTGCCAGCATCCAATCATTCACCAAGAGTTGGCTGCAGTTTATGATGATAAAAGAAAAACAACCCCAAACCCATGACAGTACACCGGTATTGCAGGGTAGTATTTAACACTATGAGCTCAAAACTACTTTGTGAAAAGAGCTGACTTCACAGAATCACAGAATCACAGAATCRCTGAGGTTGGAAGGGACCTCTGGAGATCATCTAGTCCAACCCCCCTGCTCAAGCAGGGTCACCTAGAGCACATTGCACAGGATTGCATCCAGGCGCGTTTTGAATATCTCCAGAGAAGGAGACTCCACCACCTCTCTGGGCAACCTSTTCCAGTGCTCTGTCACCCTCACAGTGARAAAGTTTTTCCTCAGAGAAAACAAGGACAGTTTCCAATACCACCTTCTTGTATGCTTAACTCTGAATCATAGCCTGCCACGGAAACATTTAAAGGCCCTTGACTGTGTAAAGCAGAGCATCATATTCCTGAAGTTCATTTTTATCCACTCAGGAGCCTATCTAGACTTCAGCCTTAAAACAGCTCTTACAGTGATTTCTTTGAGTAGGGGTTTGAAAAGCTGGTGGTTACGCAGCCTTGTTTAGAGAGCAATAATTTTATTCTTCCATTCACTTTCTGAATGTCAGCTCTGAGGATTCAGTCTCTTTGAATGAGTCTTGGTGTTTACCATGATATTATAAGCATGAAAATCTTTCATCTGTGCCAGAAGTTTCCTTCCATGACTGACTACAAAGGACATTCGTTATTACATTATAATGGTCAAAACTCTTAGGCAATGAAATAATTTACTTATGGGGAGAGACTTCACTGTAATCACAAAGTAATGCCTCTTGTGAACACTGCAGAATAGTTCTGCTTTTGAATAAAGAGCCACAGTTTCAAAGGCTTCAGAAGGTACAGGCAGATGACATGCAATCCATGCTGAATGTTACCTCGCGCTGACAAACATTAGGTGTTTAACTTAGTCATCCAGGCTCAACCTGTAGTTGAGGAAGAGAGGATGGTATGATAAGAGCACAAAATCTTGTTTAGAAAGTTGTCTTAGGACAGGGTGATTAACCCTCTAGAGCTGAGTATCTCTTTGCATTGACTACAGACAGAGCTGAGACAATCTATTTGGACATGGTGCCTGTGAGAGATGACCTTCATTTTACTGCCTGAAGTGTGAGAAGCTGCAATATCTCTGAAGAGCTGAGCCTGCTCCGATATGTGATATGTCATTTGTTTTTTCCATCTTGGTTGTTTTGAGTTACCCACATCATTTATTCATAACTAAAGGGACATTGGGACTGATCGCTCTCAAAAAAATTTCCCTCTGTATAAAAGGCAAGTACAAAAGTGGTTACTGTACTGTCTACCACTAGTGGTATTCTTCCTGAAGTGGTGGTAATCTAAGGATATGAGAAGCAAGGCTTGCACAAAGAGCTGGTATATGCATTAGACCAACTGATGCAGCCTGGAGTCCCACAGTTCCTTCTGAAAGCCAAAAGAGAAGCAAGGCTTGCCCATTATTTCTGCTCTAACTTTAACCATCCAACATGGGGTATATGAATTAGGAGCCTCATTTTCTTATACATCATCGGGGCCTCAGCAGGAGAGTCAGAACACTTTGATGACTAGGCCTGTCCCAGCACACAGGTACTCTGCAGGTCCATTGACCCTGTAGGAAGTCACAGCTCCTAGTTCGGCACTTGACCTGCATGGTGGGACTCCCTTCCTCCCGTCTCTCTTAGCCTTTAACAAAAAAAAATCGTTACCCTCCTGCTCCATTTCTTAGCCAAGAGTTTTTCTGTTCATGCAGCACTGTCTGCTGGCTGTCTCTCAGCTCACAATAATCATTTGCAGTCCTGTGGCTTCCTCTTGTTTAGAGAGAGATGGGTACAGCACTGTCCCATGTCAAGAGAGGTGAGAGGAGAGCACATGGCAAACAGCTCTGCAGCCAGGCTGATGTGGGGCAGCTGCAACTCAGTGAGGTCTTTTCCAGCTTGATCTTTATCAGTATAAGCAGATGACAGCACCCCAGCACCAGCGGACAGATGGCTGGCACAGTATCAGACAGTTTTAGAAGACGCATTAGTCAAAACCTGGCATTAATTGCCTCCTATGCTGAGATGGCTTCAAAAATGAAACTTTTTTTGATGTTTTTTGGTCTGCTGTTTGAAACATATTTTTGTGTCTATGCAGCATCCCACAGTCCCAGTTTACTGTGGCAGTGAAGATTTGTTTTTTTCAAAGCAATTTAGGACTGTAATTAGAAGTGGTGGAGAAGCAATGTCCTGGGAGTTAACCTGCGTTCTGCCCCTGCACTGCTACACACTACCAGAAGAGTCATTTCACCTCTTTGTGCCTGGGTCTCCTTTTGTCTTTTCTTGTATGTTCAGGACATGTTAGGAGCAAGGGCTTTCTCTCTCAGTGTCTACACAGCATTAAGCAGAGTACGAACCCTGGTTTCATTTGCAGCACCTAGGAACTAATCCTGCATAAGAAAACATTGGCCAAAAATGCTCTGCTCAGTCAAACTTAATTAGCTGCGACCTGGAAGGGAAAACATTTGAAATAACTGGACCATTAGAAAACACTGTGGAGATGTTTACGCATCTGCTAGCCTATCTTTAAAATTCTGATGTTGCATCTTTCTGTGCCCATTCCACGTGAAAGAGGTAACAATATCTTATTTTGATGTAGTATCTGCTGCCCAATCTTCTGGCCTAAATGATTTTCATTCTTATGTAAGATACCATATGAATGCACAAGGGAAGGAAGCTATTTCTTCCCCAGACTCAATAAAACACTGACAAAGGGAACACGAGTCCTATCACACAGAACTTGACTGTGGCTTAAACAGGAGGGGAGAGGGAGACAACTGGCTCTTAAAAAAATTGGAAATTGCCAAAGAATTACTTTTCTGTCCCTCAGGCACTATTAAGGTCACTGTTCTCCTCCCCTACTTCTTACCCCAATGATTCCTACAGCCCTCTCTTTTTTCCTGTGTACAACCTTTAAAGTAAGTCACCAGCTATAAACAGAACATTTGCTGCTACCCTAAAAAAAAGCATTTGCAGTTTTTAGGTCATAGGTGATGAAAGTAAGAGAGTGATCATTTTACCAGGACCACCTTGGCAGATGTTGCCTTGGGTCTAGTTTACAGAGCTTTTTGTACAGGTGTGACTATTTGGAGTCACAGTTTCTAGAGCTGGTGAAAATCACTGAGTACCTAGGTCAAAAACACTGAATCCACACAAACCCTCAAGCCAGTATAAACTACTCCTCCACTTCAAAAGAGTTCAAATGACTTCATCCCAGCAGACTTTGTGGTGGCTGAAGTGTCGCCTGCCTTACTGAAGCCTGCATAAAGCTGGTACTATACTGGGGGCAGATGGAAACACAGGGATGTGTTCTTGCCTGATGTGGCTCAGCATTGCACGGCATCGGGGAGTGCAGAATCCAACCCTGAGGCAGGATTTAAGGTTCCTCCCAACATTACCTATGCTGACTATATTCCTAACGTACTTCTGTAGATGACAGTACACTCAGTACTGTTATCTTCTATAAAGGATATCTTCTATAAAGCAGTCACATTCTGACAGTCATGCTGCTTTAACTTTACTGCTCTAGTTAGAGGTATAATGTGGGGAGAGCTTAAAGAGGTAAAACTGGACAGGCCTGTTTTAATTGTTCCCATTAGACCTGTGCTCTGTGACCTTGGACGTTTACAGTGTCACAAATATGAGCTTTGATTGCTGTTCCCATAGTGACTGACAGGAAGAACACACTGGAGGATGGACTAGGACTGCTTCAAGCATGCAAGCAGCAACCGGAAAATCATTAAGTTCAGAAGCTCTGGGGACACTAATGTCACCACAGGCAAGCTGACCTGGAAGACAAACATTGCTGGGCACTGAGATAGATTTTTTACATTTGCTTTCTGCTAAGAGAGTGAACCAGGCTACGCTAGGCAATCGGCTCAGCAAATAACCCCATGAGCTCTTCTGAGGAAAATTTACCAGTCCCTTCTGCTGCTGGAGATGCCAAAGCTACTAGCACTGGTGATTTTTTGTGATATGCACACTTACTGTCCAGGAAGAGGACCACAATTTCTTGAACTTGGTTAGACCTACAGAGTGGGCACGATTAATGCGCAGAGAACATTTCTACACAGAATAAGGCAGTGTGGGAAGCTAAATTATCCTGTGCAAAGCTTCCTCGTACCTGTGCTATCCTTCTTCCCATGCCAAAGCTAGCTCCGGTATTTCTGTAGTGCTCTGCATAGCGCACCGAGTGCTGTCACAGGGTTTAGTATGGGAATGGGAGATTTTTGGCATCCCATCCCAAAAGGGTCAAGACCTGGTACATTTGTGGATGCACTTGGGGACAGAAATGCAGCTTCTCCTATGACTGTGACATCCAGCTCTTGTTCTCACCATGCTTCATATTGAGCGTATGGAAACAGAATTCAAACAGCTCTAAATTCACCTATTTCAATATAAAAAAATGGCAGAGTTTCAGAAAAATTTACAGACATATACTCGTGGCCTGAGTGAATAGAAAAGCATCTCCGAGTATTTATATTAGCAGAGTGCACAGCAGGAAAAGTTGAGCCATGCTAATGGCAAAGCTGCCAGTGTATTTCTGAGTGACTGGCTTAATAGCACGGAGTGGTGCGCTCGTTCTGCTGACCCACGCCACACTGCTGTTCTGCGCTCTACAGCTTCTTTAACTCTATGGCAATCGGGGCCTATATATCACAGAAGAATGGAATTTACACATGGTCAAACCTTGCATTACCCATAGATCACTCAAAATTATAACCTTGAAAAATACTACAGCCTCACCTTCTTCACGATCATATTAAGGCTTGCAGCTGGAAATAGGGTTCGCCACTGGAGTTCTAACATCCAGGATAAAGTAGCAATCATTCAGATGAGCAGTCATGCTGAAGCTACTTGTGTGCACACTTTGTACATCACCTCTCACACTACCCACAGTCTCTAATTCACATATATTAAACTTTTCAGACATTGGTATTTTTATAACATTTAACTAAAGCTAAAAGAAAACAGATAAGCCGATAAAACAAGAAGTGTAACGCATCACTTCTCTATTACTCCCCTTCTCAGGACTTTTACATACACARATAGTTTTGGAAAAAAACATGGCAATTCTGACATGCTTTGACTTCAAGATTACTCTTATGAGATGAAGTTTAGTGGCATGTCACAGGGATATACTGCATTATTCACATGCAGTAACAGATTGTGCTGGTCTCTTCCCTGTTTCTTTAGCCTTTCACTGAAAGAAGATTCCATAATTTTTCAAACAGTTGAGTCAGATTTGCAAAGTCTGCACATTCTTATAGAGCCCACAAGCATTTAAAACATCAGCTTTTTTTTCCCCTAAGTTTGGTTCCTTTTTTTTGTCTAAACAAAGTAGGAAATGCCAGAATTGGCCAACATTCTCTTTTTTAAATGACCAGCTTGTGACCCCCCGATATTTATACAGTATGAACCATCAATCTCTGCAAAACCAAGCCTTTTAAAAAAAGAATTTCTCAAATTAGGTGCTCAGAAGTCTAAACTTGCTGTTGTAAATTCTGACTAATAATAAATCTACCAGTGATTCCTGCCTGCTCTACTTCACTGTTAATCGCTCTTCATACTTTCTGAAAGTGCACTTCTTGCACTCTAGCAAATGACACTTCTGAGAAGAATTTTGCATTTTTCTGACTGCAGCAAAAGATATGGAGAGTGGCTGATGGGTCTTGATGGATAACATGTACACTAGCAGCCACCCAGAATACTTACTTCTGAAAAGAAGGAATCTGTGCAAAGTGGCCTGGATAGCTTCATAAATCAAGGCCACATTGCTAAATCCTGACAGCTACTAAAAATTAAGGGATTGTCAGTTTTAAGGATTGGTCCTACAAAACTCTTGTAATCACTCTTTCAGAAGAGCCATGAACTCCATTTGGGGAGTGAAAGAACCATTATATGTAAGTATTCAGTGACCTCTGTCAAAATTTCAGCCCAGCTCTTGAAGATTAATTTTGCTATTTATCACTCTAAGTAAAAGTCAGCAGAACCAAAGATGTTTCTTCTGTTTATACCAAATATTTTTTTAGGAAATGCCAAATGAAAAGCATTTCATTTGTTGTGGAATCTTTTAGTCCCATTGGCAGGTTAGCCAGTGTGTAACCTGTAATAGACTGGACAAGGAAAGTCAGACTCTAGGGAAACAGCATGCTCTTTGCTTCACTCAGAAACAAGGAACTGACATCCAGCTACAGGAAAGCTTCCTCAAAAAGATGATTATGAAAACAACACTCTCTTTGGTATGGCACCGACATTTTGACATACTGCATGAGTCAGAGAAACAGTTTTAATCTGTATTTGAGCACCTTTGCCTGAAAAACTCCCATTGCATTGACACGGCTTCCTCTTTCATGCCACATCAATTCACAAAGTATAATGCAACATCACTGAATATGTGTGTCTATTTATTAGAGGTCACAGCATAAAATATGCAAGCACCTTGAAATATATTTCAGACTGTGATGGCAGGCAGAGTGACTGAATATGTGTCAGAGGTTTATGATGAACTCTAAAGTGTCTTCATTTCAGAGGCTGCATCTTTTTTTATAGGCAACCTTTATTACTTGATTTATTCCTTCTATCTGTAACTAACATCTAGACTCATAGGTTTAGACTCCTAGTGTGATGTTGCTTGAATACCATGCATCTTAGAGCTCTGCAAAATGTTCTGGCAAAGTCATTGCTTGGTCCTCTCTCACTGTTCAGAACAATGCCGATGGATAGATRGATTAAAGGATATCTCATTGCTGAGCTGAGAACCCCTAAAATCAACATATTTAGTGGGCATTTTAGAAAATTTGTGACATGCTAAGCATGAAACAGGAGGTAAGGAGTAGCAGAGATTCAGCGTTCCATTGTCCCCTCTCTTCAGCAGTACTGCCCTTGGTGTTTTCAGCAAGGTATTTTTTGTAAAAAACTAGGCATGAACTGATACTGAGAGTGACAGGCACATGCAGGAACAGAGCTTACATGAATGAGGAATGACTCTAGATACAATCAGCTTGAATCTATATAGCAAAAGCTGAGCATTTATGGAAGTATGCAACACTCACATGGGCCAAGTTCCACCCTAAGGCAGCTACGAGATAAAGGTCTGAATTCAGGACCTGTGTTTTTTCCAGATGTGCAGCTCCCCCAGAAATGCATACAATGTGTTTACAAAAGGCCTCATTAACTTGAAATGAATTACACTGAAGTGATCAAGAGATGTAAACTGCTATGCAAGTGCATCTTAATGACACGACTTCAAATGGGAACTTTTTTGAATAAAGGCAAAATATTGCTGCAGGATTTAGTCTGTTAATACTAGCACCAAAAACACATAGTTAACCCCATATTACTAAAATTTCCATACTTCAAAAAGTATCAGTGAAYTAAATCAGTACCTGCAGTATGATAAAAACCTAAAGCTTCAGATTTGGCTAGGAGTAGGTAGGTATAGCCTGAACTTGCCTGCCATAGCACTGCTGRGATTTGCTTTTCCCACTGTGTTCCCAGCACAGTTCCTTCTGTCCCGTAAGAACAAGAGTTGATAATCCGGCACTGAGTGGTTTGGAGGCTTTAGATAGAAATGAACAGCAATTATGTAGGACTTCATTTTGTACCCTAAAAGGACATGTCAGAAATGCCATTTTAAACTAATTAGAAGCGTATAAACCAGATAAAAGCTTATGGCCTGTTAAATTCAAGTAGTTTTTAACCAGGGATCTTTGCAGATGGCTGAAATCTCAGGACCTTTTCAGAATTTTCTCTGTGCTTTCTAGGTGATCCTCCTGGCAGCACTTAGGGGTCCAAACTGAAATTCTTCATGTTTATAAAAAAGCTGCCATCTTTACAGACAGACATCAGCTAATCCATGTAAGATATCCTGTTTTTTTAAGAGACTTTCACTGCAATGTGAGTTTATTCCACACCATTTCACATGCACACTTYCAATCATACCTTGTGGGTCGTAAGAGAGAGAATTTAATTTCAGAAGCCTTAGGAAGCAGTAATAATCTTTAACCTCTGACACTGCATGGGAAGATATGGTATATTTTCTATCAAAATGAACAGTTCTAATAATCCTCCATTAATATCCATTTATATTTATTACTAYTTCATTAAAGTTAAGATGCCAAATCCTTAAGAAAAAAATTAAATTGACATATTATGTTACTTCTTGCTCTGTCTTATAAAATGTTAATACTTCAGTAACTGGGCAGGACATGGCATATTTTTATCATTGTCACACAKTTTGTCACTAGCAGCATAAACCCTTTGTGTCTTGCTTTCTGCCCTTATTATATCAAGTATAAGCAGATTTTCATTGAGTTCACTGGCAGGGAACATCTCCTTTCGGCAGCATATCCCCTCATTACTGGTCCTCTCAGCTGTGCTGCAACCCACCAGGAKGCCATTTCCCTTCTGCTTTACAAGCTCTTTTATGATACTAGATGACCTAAGTCTGGGGGTTTTTTGGTTTTTTTTTTTTTGGTTTACTTTCTTGCTTGATTCCCCAGTGTCACTTTATAGCATCTCCTCAGCCAGCCTTCCCACAACTGCCCTTAATAACACGAAACCAGAGAAAGAGGGGGAGAACGTGTTTTTCTTGTTATATTGTGAAAGGCAAGAGAGAACTCATGGACTGAGGTCAGCTCAACATGAGAGACGGCGAGGCGGGCTGCGAGTTTCAGCCGGTGAAACAGCTGCCAGGTCTCATGAGCCCGACCCTGGTTCGTTTGTGTCCCGTGATATTTTAACCCAGCGAGGGAAGCTCCTCGCCTCCTGCAGCTACCACCCACGCACCAGCAAATTTGCTGCCCCTCTCTAAAAACTCGGGCTGCGCTTCGAATGTGTTTCTCCAGCTTCCTTGGAGCCAGTCGCCTGCTTTCTGCCTATTACTGGGTTGTAATCAAATTTCTGCTTCCTGATCTCCTGCATGGCCCTACAGCCACGTGACACTCTGAAATACGCACTTATAATAGTCATTTGGCTTCTTCTATCCAAGAACACATTGTCCTCGTGCAGCTGAAGTGAAACACTGTTATTTTACTTGCCAGTAAAGCAGCATATATGCACTGGGGTGTGTATTTATAACAGCCACCTCGGGTGATGGAAGAAATGGTGGCTGTGACTTTGCCTTTCAAACGAGCTATGGTCCACCTTTCAGATGGTGCTTTCCCATCTTTGCCCAGATGAAACTTTGCTGTTTTTTTCAGCTAGTCACACTGAAAAGTCCCAGCTTGGCTGGGAACCAGAGCTGGGGACTGCCAACCTCAGACACGTGGAAACGAGACAGCGGTGTCTGAGGCCTATCAACTTCTCTAAGATTGAGATAAGAAAGAGGAAGCACCCAGCAGCATCTACACAGCCAGAGCTGGCTGGCAATGCAGGCACCAGGAGCTGCTGCATTTCCCATGCCTTGCTCCATGGGAGATGAGCATGGAGCAGAGGCAGGGTCGGGCACCAGCTATCTCCAGGCCAGTGATGCTGAGCCACTCGCTGCTGAGCCCAGACAGCGCACAGCAGTGCGCTGCTCATGCTCATGCACTAGCAATATTTTATTATCCTCCCAGAAGAAGAAGAGAGCAGGGGAGGAACTGAGTTGTATGAGGATCACAAAGACTCAAGGTGGGACATCTGGCGAGCCACACTTTGCTCATGATGGTACCCAATGGCACAGTCCAGCTCTCACCAAAGCTCCCTAGTGAAAGAAATACTAATGGCCTTCCAAAGGAGATCTAGACAAACCTGGTACCTGAGGTTTATTAATGTCAGAAGTTAGCTGAAAGGTTTGTCTAGGCCTGCATGCTGTCTCTGACAGAAGCAGGCAGTAACAGATGCCTGAGGAAGGAGTATGAGAAGCCGGCAAGAACAGAGCAGGTCTTGCCTTCATTTATCCTCCCGGAGCTTCAGGTGTTTCTTCAGCCACTGTCCAGACCAGTGGTTGATAACCACTGATAAACTTGCCCTCCATTAATCTAATTCCTTTTATAACCCATTTGGTCTGCAGAACATCCTGTGATAACAAGTCCACAACTTAAATATGCATTTGCTTCCCTTGTTAGCTTTAAGCCTGTCACCTGCTAATTAAATTGGATGCCTAAGGTCTTCCTCAGGATGGGCTGATGGCCACCAGGTTTATTTTCCTGTCTGAATGCTTGCAGGATCTAAGCATGGTCAGCTCCAGCACTTGTGGTTTGGTGCCATCCACACAGCATTTATAAAGCAGGTGTATGCATGGAAAACTAAAGGATTCTGTTTTCAGAGCTGAATCTGCATATGTATTTTCAATTCCAACCTGTGGCAATTGCTATGATTTGCCGATAGAGCAAAATGACAGCTTCCCATTTAATGAGCCTCACCTGAAGTACAATGAAGATATGGCAGCTACTCCTGACACTGGGCTTGCACGGTACACTGCTGAGAGATAAACAAGCCCACTTCTTGCTCTAAGTACTGTCCCACCACCTGAGGGACACAGATTTTAAAGCTGAGTCATATTTAGAACCGGGTTCTCATCAGACATGTGCTGCCTATGTGCTGAGAGGCAGACCAGAGCCCAAAAACCATTCGAAAGCAGGGACTGACATTCCTTTTGTATGACCACAAATGTCTCTGACCAACGCTACACGCTAGGAAGTTAATATTAGTCAGAACAGCCAGAGGTGCCACAATAACTGATGGGACAAATCCATACTACAAAATATACCTGAAAAGTAGAGCAGCAGCAGCAACCACATGTTAAAAAAGATAAAATCAATTCAAGTCATGAAAAATGACATAGCTACTCCTGTTTGGCCTAGAGAAAACAACTCCATGATACATAAATTCAGAATAAAGATTCTGTAGGCATGGTGAATATTTATGATTCTTCTTAGTAAGTATACAAAATACTGCTTTCAAAAGAAAGAATCCCATTATAGTTATAGATACATTTTTCTTCTAGCTTTAATATGGTTATACAACAGCTATTGATTCCTGACTGTTTTACAACAGCTATTGATTCCTGACTAGTCCAAAGCAAAATTAGTATGTCTGTAAAAGCGTCCTTTTTAATCACAGTGGACTTGTACAGCTCAATGTACCTCACTCAACCTAAATATTAAGTATGGTTGCTTTGATACAGCCTAACCCTCAGGCATATGCGGAAAGCAGTAGGAAACAAAACCCCGAGGAACTCCTAACTTGGGTAAGAAAGTGTCTAAACTGTCCTTCCCTATTTTGTGCCAAGTTAATGAGAAGTCAGTGTTAAATAGTCCATTTTAAGGAAGCTAGCTCATAAATGCTGCCCTTCAGCAGCAGCCCAGCTGCTGCTGGCTCAGTCCAGCCGGAGTTGCTGGGCTGAGCTTTGCATGGCCGCAGGTAGTGGGAGTTTTGTTGGAGAAAGTGCTCCAAGGCTGGCATGCAAAGTTTCATTTGGGATATATTTACTTCTTTAAAAGCAGTACCGAGTGCTAAGTAAGGCAAAGATTTATTTTACTTGTTTTCCTCTTCACTCCAGTTTTTAGAAGCGTGGGATATATGGTTGGAGAGGACTATAATCTGGCCATACTCCCTTCCTGTGTCATCTCCTAGGCTTGGTGAGGAGCACCTGAGAGGATATGCAGGCCACATGGCACATCCCCTGTGCTGGCCAGGCCCCCGTGAGACGGTGCATGGCAAGTCTCACAGCTTAACCTACCCGGTCGCCCCGCACTTCCGCAGCAGGAGAAATAGGCCTCCAAGGATCTAAGGCTCAACTCCTACAAAATAGCACAGCTAATTTCTAGGCAATTCCTATTGATAAAAATTCCATTTAGACACTTGAAAGAAAGCTACACATTTTTCTATCAAAAGTAAATACAGTGCTCAGGGGATTACATTCCTCTCATTTCTTTAAGACAGGGACTGTGTTCAAAGGAAACTCTCCTTTTCTTCCGAACTGTTTAGTCATTTTGAACACAATCACATCCTAAATATCACAGAATTTGCACAGGAATTAAAGATGGAATTGGGATCATAGTGATACGTGGGTAAGGTGTTTTCCTCGCCTCCTTTTTGTTTACTTCTATATTTCACGCTTGGTATCTTTGGTAAAAATAGCTCTATTTCAAGTACAAATGTTATGATAAAACAATCATTACTGAAGCTCTTACAGATGATTACAAATGCCAAATCTCACACCGACACGCAAACTGATCTACTGCTCTACATAAATACATCACTAGCAAGGCTGTGCAGCAAGAGGAACATGTTGCCCACCTGGCACTGAAACAAGCATGCTGGTTTGCTGCCCTTCTCTCTCGGTAGTTGTCTAATGATTGCTTTTAGGACATTTATGGTTGCAGGTAGTCAATAACCTGCAGATCCCATTATAGCCAACACCACAAAAATGGTCCTGAGAGACTGCAGACCAGATATTCCTCCTGGAGCACAAACAATAAAATATTCTACTCCTGAACATAGTAGCCCTGCTTAATCATTAGCAAAATGTAAATGAAAGGCAATACTTTCTATAAACATCTGCATTCTAGAGGCTAGAGGCTATTTTTATCATTTTCTGTAAGACCTTCCAAAAAACACCACCTCAGGGAGCAGACTAAACTAATAGACATATACATCATGTTAGAATGGGTGTCACCACATCCTTTTAATCAGTGCACAGTCAATATTCGGTATTATATGAATAACTAATTAGTTTCTCAACTTATTTCCACAGATGTCATTGCAAAATCTATCTAAGGAATGTCATCTGCACTTCAGAGAAGGACAAGCATTGTAATTAAGTATTAAGCCTTTTCACCGGTATGAGTCTGCCATGAAGTGTGAAATGGCTATAACTCACATTTTTAAGACCCTGCATTTATTAACATCCATTTTCTACTCAAGGTTAGTGGTGTGCCACACAGAGAGTGAAAAGAAAAAAAAAAAGAGTCTACATTTTTGTATTACTCAAATGGATGTATGTGCATATCTGCCTGTACAGATTGGTCACACAGATAGGGCTTCTCTCAAGTCCCAAAGGATCTGTGGCTCATACACCTCTGTGAGCTACACTAGATAGTTAGATGAATGCTCTGATTATGGAGCAAGTGATATCTGGCTGTTGAAAGCTAATGACTATCATGGGCACAACACACTAGGCAGAAAACAGATCTTGAGTACAAGAAAGATACTCAGTCTGAGATAATGGTCAGGATTGATGATTAGTATCTCCCCAGAAGCAGGCTTTGTTTGCATGATAGGAAAMCACTACAGAATAAATGCAGAGAGAGAGAGTATTGAACCAGGTTGTTGTATTCGATTTGGAGCCCAGGAAAAGTTAAACTGTTCCCTCTCTAGAGAAATGTTGCAGTAAATATACATTTGTTGTGGTTATGCTGCTTAATTATATACAAAAGGAGAAAAGTCTTGTGTATCCTCCCACCAACCCCCAAACAAGGGAGAGATTTCCACTGCTCCCTATCCCATGTGCTATAACACTTGATAGCAATTTAGGTATTTAGAAATTTTCCCCTTCCCTACTGCCTCTCTTCCACTTCTCCAGAAGGGCCATGTAGCTCCGATGGGACATGCTTGCTCTCGCACCCATGAACATGTGCCCACACATTTCTGCTGTGCAAGGGACACATGAGCATCTGAAGAAAGCAACACACCAGACTGACGGCTGCTCAACTACACGTTTTTGCCTTCTTTCTTCCTAGTTTGAGCCTATCTAATTTTTTACATCAGCAATATACTGCACTCAATACACCTCCATGCCAAGCTCCTGTTCTTGCCAAGCTTGCTTTCACTGTCCATTAGCTATCCTTAAAGAGGATCTGCCTGCCTGTGCACAGATCCCATTAGCAGCCCCGCGAACAGGGCAGTGCCATGATTTATACAGCTAGGATAAATCAGCAAAGCTCTGTCAACGCCTCTGCCGTTTGCCAGGTGTGGACCTTCCAATGATCTGATCCACACCAAGCTTCCACTGCTAAAAATGGGGTGGGAAAGGAAGACAAGAGCTAAATCCCCCCTTCTGGGTGTGAGCTGTGAAAGAGGTGAAGGCCATTAAGAGAAGATTTGCTATGACAAGGAGAAGGAGCAGCAATCCTCCTTTGCAATAAGAATATTTTAACAGATGGAAAGGCCCAGCAAGAAACTGCCTTTGTAAGCCAAAGTCTCCTCTCCAGCGCGCTGTATGAGGAACTCCGAATATACTGTCTGCAAGAAGCCTATGGAAAGACTCCCTCTGATTTGGAGGAGGCTTTGGCCTGCCTTCTATACTAGAGGAACAGGTAGGACCTTTAAAGGGATGGCAACAGGAGGAAATGTTAAAGCAAAGTGGCTGTTGCTGTGAAATCAGTGTGAGTTCTCCTCCGAGAAAGTCTCATCCAACAGAGAGCATTTCAGGGAGTCCTAGCTGTCATAAGAAACCTGTCGGATTGGATGCAGTCTCCTAGACTAGTAAATGGAGAGTGATGAGGATTTCTGTCATGTGCAGGAATGGGTTAACTGCCCCTCAGAATGACTGAGAGCCCCATAGTGGTGCCAAGAGGGTTTCTGAAATCATCAGAAACTAGTCAGAGCAGTGAGTAGGGGGCTCTGCCTGGTCTATCTGTGTCCAGTTGGTTTCTTCATGTGGTGGCTGTTGCAGGAAAGGGCGAAAGACACCGAACGAGCATGAGTGGTCATGCCCCACAGTGCTGAAGAGAATATTTAGCTAATGGGCAGGGCAGCTACAGCACATTGATGAAAATTTGTCTAGCTCAGAAGGTGAGTGGCTCTGTCCTGCACCAGCCTACACAAAAAAGGCAAAGAGACCCACTGGCAAATCTGGAGGAGTCTTGTTACGGTATACCACTGCGAAAGCAGTAAACATTTCGTTCAACAGGATGGTTTTGCTCCCCTGGACACTGTGAGCAGAGCCCTCCTAGGGCTGGAGAATTTAACATCTCTGCTGAAATGCTGTATTTTAGTTTGAATGGTCAGATAACAAGGAAAATTCAAAAGAAGCTCATCAAAGTCCGTTTAAATTAGCTTGAACTTTAGAAACCAGGAACCTGCTTTTTTGTTTTAGTTGTATTCTAATAGATCTGTGTTGACTTTAGTGGAGATAGTCCTATAAATCCCATCCCTGTGTGTGCCAAAAGAAAATAATTATCAAGTATTTGTTAAAATGTGAAAAGTAAAACTCACCTCAAGGCAAAAGTCTGTTGTTTTTTAAGCTGGTAGTACTCTACCAAAATATAGGGGATTGAATGGTATAACACAGAGAAGAATTGTATCTTTTCCGGTAAATCAATCAGAAAACAACACCAGCTAGATACAAGGCTGTATAGACCATTTTCCCATTGCTGACACCTCACTGGAATCCTCATGTGTTTACTGTAAACTAAACTGTGTTTCAGTATTGTAAAATATCCTTTAATAAATGACTTCCATTACCCACCAATTACTTCCTCTTTAGCACCATTTTTTTTGCATTTCCTCTAATTTTTGTTCTGTTAATCTTTATTAATGTAATGGGTTTTAGACAGAAACATTATTTGTGTTCCTACTTATTGAAAATGTCTCTGCTGCCTTGTGAAACAGTTGAAAGAAACCTTAATTTGATATGAGTTATTATTTTACAAAATGAGTATTGTTATATTAGCTGAGCGTTGTATTTAAACTGCTTTTGGCTACAATGGGTCTCACTTGGACTATTTGGATAGTTCAGTACTGTACACGGTAAGGTAGAATTGCACTAATAAAATCAAATTGAAAGTGCATTTCATCTGCCATTTGGTACTTTCAGTGCTCCATAATTAACTTTGGACAAAAATTACCCCTTCAAGCCCAAGAGATTAATTCTCCCTTAACTATATTTGCATATCACAGGAAAAACAGTCATCCCTTGGTCTCCCGCTGTTGGATGAGCCGTCTACTGGATTCTTTTAACCTACAGTAATTGTGGATGATTTCCAGGTCTGTGCTTGCTCCTCACGGAATGAATTTCATTCTATCTGATCTCTTTTTATTCAACTCTGGGGACAGAGATGCCCTAAACCAGAGCTTTTCAGCTAATTCTTACACAGTCTACTGAGTAATTGTAGAGATCTCCATTTGGAGGGAAACAGCTTTCCAGCTACACGGTGCCTGGCACAGGGGGACGCTGGGGACGTACTTCGCTAGCTCTGCACACAGGAGCTGAGGAAGGGCTCGGCTCACGTCCCAACAGCGCTGTGCCCAAGCCAGTCCCTGCGGCACCACTACAGGGTCGGGTAAGGCCCTCAAGTTTCTGTGACCTCACGAAGTCACACCTGCGTGGCGAGCAACGTCCTCCTGGCTGTTTCTCATATTGGACTCACTTTCTTTTTTTTTTCTCCCCCAAATTATTTTCCTTCTTTCTCACTCTTTCTCAGCTAGTCTAGCCCTTATCCCTGGCCTCGGCAGATGTGTCAATGGCAGTGAGAGCACTAGGCTTGTGGTAGACAGACTGCTTCTGTTAGCCTCTTTGGCATATGCTTGCCTTTTGGAAGAAGATAAAAAGAGGAATGCAGGTGATTGATTGATCGCTGTAGGGGTCAAGGAAAGGCTCGCAAGACAGGCTCTTACTAAAATACTTGGGCACTATTAAAACAAAGCAACCCAGTGAGAAAAGGGTATCTTGGATCCAACCTTTACATAGGCGATCACAGTAAGCTATGTCACAACACCTACCAGCATCGCAAAGAGCCAATGAAGCTCAGTACAAATATTTCAAAGCCCATCCCCAACAAGTCTCTCAAGCTCTGCCTCTGAATTATTTTGGGATGTTACTGAATGGCAATGTTAAACAATCAAAAAATTGAAGATAATTTGAGTTTGTTTGCCTTTTTACTGTTTTTGACAAATCTAACACCCAGTAAACACCTGTCAAAACTTTCAAGACTCTGAAATTACTTTAAGTGAGTAAAAACCTGAAAATGTTCACAAAAATATATTAAATAATTTTTCAACCACTTCTGCTCATAGGTCATTACTAAGGAATAGTCTAGATCCCAAATAGAAAACATGTACAACAAAACCGACCCCTCCACATTCTTACTATAACTGGGCTGAACAGGATTTTAGTTATGTGCCACATACGCCTTTGTGTAGCATGGGAGGGAGTCATTGAAAACTTGCTGGAAAAAAATCAGCAGCAAAGTCCAGACTGGTGTCAAACAAGCACCAAACCAATTCTTGCAGCCTTATGGCTCTTTGATGGGTTTAGTGCTTAAGAAAAAAGTTATGCACACATTGCCACCTTTATTTTTCCCCGTCTAAAGGGCTGCAGACACAAATGTTTCAAAAAGTACACTCAGAAAAGAGGACCACACAGAGCTTGCTGGTGACCAAGAGGACAGCTACCTTGTCTGTTCCTCAGAAAGTTGACTATCTTGTAAAGCAGCCAGCTACTAATAAATGAATTAGGCTGTATGAACTGAAGACCATTCATCAGCTAGAAGGGGACAGAAAGTCTGCTGAGAAGGTGTGTGCCATCACTTGGGACATATCAGTCTTCATGACATGTGGGCATGACTGAAGGCATTTGGGAGATGGGAGAAAAAGAAGCAAAGAAACAGAGATGGCTGGCACTATGGCATATTGCCTAACTTGAAGGGGAAAATCAGTTTGTTTATTAAGTAGAGAAGGAAGGGAAAGAAGACATACAGATGGTCTGACTCCCAGGGGTGACAGGAGCAGTTGGTCTCCTCTCTTTTTGGTAGTGACAGTTGTTGTCACCTTATTTTGAAGTCTCCTAAAGAAAAAGTGAGAGTCAACATGATCCTGAAAAGAGCAAATGGATAAATCACATAACTAATCTTAACCATTTGGTCTAGGAAGAGTGATCTAGGGTGCAGGCACCTCACTATAGCCTGCAATAGCTGACTGTGCATTTTCCCCTATAGGAACTTTACCCTAAGGAGGAAAGAAAGGCTTGCATTGTTTATTACAGGAAACACCTTTTAAAGTCAAACCAGCTACTGAGCACATGTTTATAATACTGCTCTCCTGGTGGTGTACAGCAGCTCAGGACCCACAGGCTGCTGTCTCATTCAGTCCCATGTCACTGCAGCATCTTTTTAAGTAGACTAAAATGACATCTTACGTGCACACACTGCTATCAGTATAGGACGATGCCAGAAAATGCCTCCCCAGAGTAGGATTATTTCCTCTATGAACTCTGTGTACTGTATCAAAAAGGCACCGTTTCACCTAAGAAGCAGTCAGTGCTCCAACAAACTTGTGTACGTGTAGAGAGCGAGGGATGAATGCTTCCTGGTTTGGTGAGCAATAGAGCATGCTGCTCTTGGCAAACCTTGCTGTCTCTACACAGTGCTACCATTGCCTTTTTTTCTTTTCAGGATGGTGGAGAACACATTTTATTTCTGTCAAGAGATAAAGTTTTCAAAAGCACATCAAATGTTTTACGACCTTCTAGACCCTTTTTTCAAAGTAAATCCTTTTTACTTTCAATGGCTTTCTCCTTAAAAAAGAAAAAAACCCTCATCAGATTCTTTAAAGGATTTTTTTTAAATAGTCCACTAATTTCAAAGAAAGTCAGTTATCTAACAGCTCTCTACGCAGAACAAGTGAAATAACAGTATGAATTTAAAGCAGATTAAACATTCTGAATCAAACTCTTGAATGGATACTGCCATTAATTCACCTCAATTTCATTTAGCTTAATTCTCTTTGGAACAGAAGTACACTCAATCACATTAAGGTCACTTTAATTCATATTTGTCCCCTTCAACGTGACGCTTTACATTTATTTGGATTAACTCCTCACCCATTTTTAAAGAAGTCCTAAGTAACTGCAAACTTGGACTTAAACCACTAGCAAATATGGGACCTGGTTTTGTAAGTTACTTACGTGCTATTGGATATTATAACCACAATCTTGATTTTTTTTTTTTTTTCTGAAAATGGCAGCAAAGATGGGCTGTTTGTCACCCAAACCTCACCTGCAAGTCCACCCAACGTCTGACCGTTTCATTTGCCTGCTATGTCTGGAGAAGAGGAGGCTGCATGTGCTCTGCACTTCCCTACCGTTCCCTTTCTGGGGATCTTTCCGCCACAGGAGATGCTGGAGCTACCTAAGCTGTTGTGTGGCAGGCTGAACAAAGACCCTTCTTCTTCTTTTTTAAAAAGAAAGCATACCAAGATAGTAAAAAAGTCAAGGCAGTGTTAACGTCACTGCACACAGAAACAGAACAAACTTCCGTAACAAACTGAATCACAACACCACTGCACTTTTTATCTGACATGTGATCCCCCACAGTGCAAAATGGAAAAAATTAAGAGTGTTTCTGCACAGAAAGTGAGAGATAGTAACAGACTCAAGAGAAGGCAACCAGGATATTCTTCATCTTCCACTGTGATCTCGCTGGGCCATAGCGATCCCCAGTATCAGAGCAGAGAGAGTTAACGAGAGGCCCTCTCCCATCTCAGTGCATCCACAGTAAACCTGCGGCATTCAGACACAACTTGAGCTGACTTAAGGTCTTTATCCTCAGCAGTCTCCAAGGAAGGAGCATTTGCAACCAAAGATCTAGTGATAAGATGTCCTTTTGGAGACTTTTCCCCTTTTTCTCTTTTTTTAAGCAAGGATAATTTGAGCATTGATGGCAACTGCTACAGTCCTCAAGGACAGAAGATTTCAGAAGACTTAGTCAATAACATATTAGGCTATACAATTAGGCCACTGGTAACTGCTCACTTTTTGAGAGACTATTCATCCAAACTAGCCTGCAGGGCCACACTTAAAAACATTTTATGTATATATAGAGATATATCTATATATGTAAACATATAATGCCCAGCATTAGCTTGAGGGCAAAGCTAATTCTCAAGAGCTGTGCTGTTTATTCCTCCTGATACATTGCTGTCAGCAAGTGGTATTTCTCTGAATGTCCACAGTGACATCCATGCACAGCTAGACCTTGTGTAGGTCAGGAGGGTTTGTATTTCTGCAAGACAGATAATTCTGCCAAAACATTAGTCTTTTGTCTGCTGTTACTCCCTGTGATTCAGCACAGATCCCAGTACCTCCCTCCACAGCCAGAGAAAGATTTCTCTACTTCTTTTCAAAGGCTGAGCCCAGGGTAAGTAGAGCATGTTACAAAGGAGAAATGATGCCCTCACGACCCATGATTTCCTTTAACTCGGTCATATTACATGCAGAAATGACTCCCAGCACAATTCCAACAAGGTGCCACCGAGTTACCTTTAAATCATATTCCAAAATTTACCTTAGTTCCTTGAAGGGGTCTGCCCTGACATTGGGAGTTTCTATAGATTTAGGGAACACTGTGCCTTCTGCTCCTGAAATCACAAAACAAAACAGAAGACAAATTGTCAATATTATAAGCTGTTATCAGGGGAGTGATTGTCAAATCATACCTAGGCACAATTTAACCCATCACCTGACCCATTTCTCTCTTGCACGCATCCCTTCTGTCCCCAAGAAAAGCCAGACCTTGATCATTTTGGCTGCCTTGATTACAACTGGGATTTGCCTGTAAACTGCACCTCTGGCTGTAAAAGCAGCTGCTTGTTTTCTGAGTGTGGGAAGTATTTGCTGACACAATTGATGTCGGGAACTTGGAAAAAATACCCCCTTGGCAAGTATCCACCTAATCCAGCTACATCCCTCATTTGTGAATCCGGACACACGTCATGAAATTTTTTCTTTCGTTGGCCTCTGAGAGATACTCAAAGGAGGAAACCAAGTTTTGGCTCAGTCAGTGCCAATGTCTCTCAGGTCAGGCTGTGCTCCTGCCTAGGGAAGAGGAGGGAGGTGTCCACTGAACAAAACGCAGTCGAGCAGGCAGGAGACTGCTGTCCAGCTCCAGCTCAGCCAATGATTTGACGTGTGACCCAGAAGTCATTTAACTTCTCCTCATTTTGCTCTTCTCTTAGAGACAGTGGGAAAAACAGCACTATCCTCATTTGCTGAATATTGTCAGATCTCTAGCTGTAAACTACTACGTAATATTAATAGCTTTCCTGAGTTTCAAGCCACTGCAATCCTCTTATCTGATCACCTGCATAACACAGGCTGGGCACTTCCACCCAGCCATCCCTGCACCAGGTCCTGTGTACACTGTGACTGAGCCACACTGTATTTTTTTAGAAAGATATGCTCTCCCAATTTAATTGTTTTAAGCCAAAGACAGCCCATGACATTCTCTGGTATGCCATTCTAATTGTTCTAATTTAAAATGTCTAATTGTTCTAATTTAAAAGTGTGCATCTAATCTGAATTTGTCTCACTTCAGTTTTCAGCCGCTAAGTCTTCTTGTGTCATTGAGTGCAAGACAATAGGCCCTGCACAAACACAAACCTTCACCCTCTGTAGATATTTACAGACTGTGGCCAAACCACCTCAACTTTCTCTCTGATTTGCTGAATAGTAACAGGTTTCAAAATCATTCACTGTGAGGCAGATTTTCTGGACTTATTATTGCCTCAGGACCTTTTACTTATACTATTTGAGATTGCTCTTAATATGTGCTATTATAATTGTTACCCATGTGCACTCTAGAAGTCACCAGTATAGAATAAAAAATGTTCTGAGATGATGCACAACATGTGAACACAACATTTTTCTTATATAACTCATGCTATAAGGGAGAAACACTGTGACTTCAACAAAATTGTATTTTGCTTGCACTGAAGTAAATGAACCAAGCTGTCCTGCTGCATTAAAGAAAGAATCAGAATGAAAATAAGCACTTTAACATTTATAGCACAAAAAGCAACTCCTGTTTTTTAACCTAGAGAAAAACAAAGTAATCTTAAAGATGATAAAAGCAGTGTAAAGTTTGGGTATTGAAATTGATCCTATGGCCCAATATAGATATTTAGCTCTTAACTTTACTATAAGCCTTCATCGTTACAAGTTGTAAAAAGCAGCCGTAACTTGCCAACCATGAAGGTTATTATTATCTGATCTGTCCCCTCCGAACAGTTTCCAGATGATTTAAGTCTCTGCTTATCCACACAACTGGCCTGGTTATTAGCTTTGCTATGAAACTTAGCAAAAGAAGCAGCCTGCACACATCTGCATAATAAAACAATGATTTCTGAGGTGAGGAAGATGAGAAAGAGCAGCTGCAGAGATGCACATAAATATTCTTGCTCCTCTTCCATTTTTATTGCTTAAATGGGGACTTTGTTTATGCTGGCATTTGTAATTCATTTTTACAAACTTTTTTAGCTGTATTATGCAAAGCCCAAAATAACAAGCTGTAAGTAACCAGAAATGCCTGCAAAATAAGGAAAAACTTCTGCATATTCCTAATGATCTGGAGTTTTAGAAGCTTTCATTATTTAATTTAAATGCAGGAAGCAATTTTGGAAACAAAGCCACTGGTGATGCCAATGCAGTGATTTTGGGAAGGCTGAAAATAAAAAGTCTGCTATTCCTTTCATCCACCTCCTTGCTTTCCTATCCCTTTACACTACGCTAAAATCCTCTTTTGCAATACTTGAAATTTTACATACCTTAAATGTGCCCACTCCCACTCATCCTCTCTCCACCATGCTGAAGAGTCAGTCTCGGTCTTTGCCATATGGAATTGCATTCTCATTGAAACAACTGTTTTGGGTAGATTCAACTACACTGGACATTTGTGTCAAAGTTTGGCTCTTTTCCACTATGGGATTCCACGGCCAGACTTCACTAACGTCAACACTGGACTGTATTGAAAGTGAAGCCACTAGGTTGGAGCAAGTGACCTCATTCAGTATTTTCATTAAGGGCCTTGGCACAAAAAGAAGGAAAGTTTGAAGGAAATGTGCTGTTGACAGCGAGTTTGGCTGTCTCGCCTATGCAGAGGAGGACTGGGATGCTACGGAGGAATAACTGAGTGACCCTAGGAAGCTGAAGAACAAAAAGAAGGTGAAATTTAAAAATACGAAGTGCAAGATCATGGGCTTAGAAAGGAGTAAGAATTTCTGCTCCATGTTGGACACTCCCTGGATGGGAATGTCAGTGGATAAAGGCCTACGCATGATTCATGTCAGCAGGACAAGGCCATAGGGAAGGCAAACATGATCTTCAGCTGAAAGGGAAGAGACCAGTCTAACAGGGACATGAAAATACTCACATTATTGTAAGAAGAGAAACTACCATGCAGCTGCCAGCTCATCCTCATTTGAGGAATGTGTGCAGAGAGGAACCATTACATGACTGAAGCAACAGAAAGCCTAGCCTACAGAAGACTGGAAGGACTTGCGTTTTTAGCCTAGCAACATGATGGCTAAGGGAAGGGGGGGGGGAAAGAGATATGAGTGTTGTGTATAAATACTTTAGGTGGATAAATAACATGAAGGAAAGAGAACTTCTGGCTCTAGGCCAGTGTTGGCAGGAGAACAAGTGGCTATAAATTGGTCCCAAATACATCTAGAAAGGAAAGTAGGTGAATTAGAGCCACCAGAAGAGCAAAGATGGGAACTGCTTTTCAGTTAGATGGGACAGACAGCCTAACTGACTTGACAAGTTCATGACTATGAAATGTTGGATCGCTAAAAATAGGGGACAAGATTTGCTAGATCAGAAGATGCCTTCCAATCTGGAATTCCCCTAGTCTTATTTTCACTATTTTCTACCTGAGGAATACTGGGTTGTGTCAGAGAGTATTAATGTACGGCTCCAATAGCTGAAGACTTTGGTGTTACAGTCTCCTTTCCCAGTCAAAGCTACTGCGTCTGTCTTTTCCCTTTGCTGAACATAAAGCAAAAGCATATGTAAATTAAATTTGCTATTAAATAACATAGCTTCTGCATCCTGAGTTATCTGTTATTAAAACATTTGCTATGCATAATATAAAACTTCTATTTCAATGCAAAGTACTGAAAGCATTTTTTCACCTTGTGAGACTCTCTGCTGCTGCTAAAGGTAACTTACCTACGATCAGCCAAAGACAGTTAAGAGAAAACAATCATATAATTTATATTTAAACATGCTGTACTGTACATCCTCAGGTAATAAATTATTCTTTCTCACAGTATTATATCAGGGAGCCTTCTATTAAAAGCCATACCTACCGATTCCCTCTTCTGACACTGTGCAATTTACCACCGATAAATGTTCATAAACAGTTTGACTGAAAAATCCATAAAGCCATTTCAGCTTTATTTTAAGTTCAATTTAATGTCCCTCAAAAATGATTTCATCAATGTGTTTCCATTAGCTGAGTCTCTGCCCAATAACTTAATTCCACACAATCAGTCAGGAACTTATAGAGCATATGACAGGATCTACCTGAAGTGTTTTGAATCACCATAAAGATTCACTCAATAGCTTATTTTTTCCCCTCTAGTGCACCAGGTGTGGGGGCCCAATTGTCAAAGACCCCTGCATGCRTTCACTTCATGCAAGAACAAAAAGCAAGAGTTCTGTGGCAAGGGAACATTTGCTGTTCAATTTGGGAGTGGAAGGTCTTTTTCTTCTTTTGTTTGAGACTTAAATGAAAGACTGCATGAGAATAGGTTTGCCAAATAAGGGTTTGTATCTTTGCTTCCACTGGCAGTTTCCTAGAGGCCTACCGCCACATGCAGGAGACAGACTGGTTGAAGTTTTGACCACTGCAAGTGAGTTGCTGGAGTTACAACCAACCTCCCTCTTCCCGTTCAGCCCCCATGGCGGGACACTCCAGTGCCACGCAGCTGTTCTACCTCTTCTGAACAGCTTCAGCTCTTGCATGTGAAGACTTTGTCCTTTCTTGCTGCAGAGCATGTGCCTGGCACAGCAAGCCGCTCTAACTGTTTCCAGTGTGGAAGCAACAAAAAGAGCCAACAGGCTGGGCTTTGGGCAATCATCTTGCCCCATGATATGAATCCAAAACGTAGTGTAAAACAAGGCTTCTTTTTAATCCTAGTTTCCAACGAAACAAAGCAGAAGTATCACGTTCTGTGTGTGCATGTTGGTCTGCCAGTCTCCTGTTAAAGAGCATCTTCTGAACCTATAGCCTTCTTCATCTAAACTTGAAACTCTCTGATCAATCTCATCAGCTTTGTGCAGGAAGATCGGGAGATTGCTAGTGACCCATCATAGGAAAGGCTCTGTGTAAGCTCAGTGCTAGCCGGACACCAGCAGTTCTGTAGGGGAAAGAGAAGTTATGAATGCCCCAAGAAGGAAGCCAACCTCAACTGGAACATACATGTTCTTAACTGGTCATAAATCCAACCAGAGGAAATAGGCATCAACAGCTCTGCTCTCCAAGTTGCTGGTTGCTTTCACTGTGCCATGCAAAAGTGCCTGAGCTGCGTGATACTATACTGTTGCCTTCCCTAGTGCAAAGCGAAGGGCCAACCCTGCTCCCTCTGTCCAGAACTGGTCTCTAGCTGTTGTGAAGAGACACCGATCACATACCGCTCCCTCTGCACAAAACTCCTGCTCTAGACTTCCACTGCTATCAGCTGGAATGGAGAGAAGTACTCAAATGCAACACAATGAGAGTTATTTTCAACTAATGATTGATGCTTCTGTTGTCAAGGGAAGGCGGCAATCAGCTGAACAGCACTTGGGGCTGAACACAACTAGAAAGGAGAGAAATCAGGTCTCTGCTCAGGTGGAAATGCACCTGCTTAGCTATTCCCCATTTCTTTTCTTTTTTAGAAAAGAACTTATTTCCTGTCTGTGTGTTCTTTACTCAGTAATTTCAGATCCATGGAACCCCTTTAGTGTTGCATATCTTCACTGCTTTATAATGAGATTGGGAGCACAGAGGCCTGAGACAAACTTGGTGATTATGTTGGCTTAAGTGTATCTTCTATTTAGCACACTGCCTTAATGTAGCACTGTGAAAAGGAGGGGAGAAGGAGAAGGGTTTGCTGTGATTTCTTTCCAGATAAAATCAAGAGACAATGTATAGCGTTCTGATCTCCAGAAACTTCCTCCATTCCCACTATTATTGATCAGGGTGCGTTCAGCAGTTTGTTCACAAAAATACCTATCTGACAAAGTCCTCTCCTCCGCAGGTCTCATCAGGGTAATATATGACAGTCTCAGAAAGGTGTCTGTGCAAACAGATTCCCAGGAAGCAAATCCAGTACAACATGGTCAGCAATGATTTGTGCCCGCTTCTTTTAATTCGTAGCTTTAAAAGCCTTATTCACCCTTAATTTATGTTTTTAAATGGATGAACATAGTAATTGCTGTTGCTCCCCTTGAATCTGAAATCAATAAGAGTTCCATTTCAGGGTCCAATGGCAATAACATGGCTAGGTTAAGCCAGTCTACTGAACAAAAGCCATAAAACTTCATTCATGTTTGTTTCTAGGATAGTGTAAAAATGGTTCATTGCTTTGTCGGCACACCTTTATCATCAAAATGTTAGGTGGTTGTCCTTTTAAGGTGAATTTACTGAATAAAAACATATACATAATCAACAATAGCTTTTAATAAATACAGAGCATAAATTACTTAAAATCCTTTAGCAAAAATCTCTTACTCTCTTTCACATTTGTCCTCATATGATTTACTGACAATACAACAAGCATTTGCTTTTACACCTGGTATCTACAGAAAAAGATTCTTAAATGCTAGCAGTGTATCATCCCCCTTGGGAAGCTGGTATTGGCCAGCTTGCCCTCCCACCTGGGAAAACTCACTGGGCCACAGACATGTTAAATACACCAGCTTAGTATCTCTCCCCTTTCCTTCTTCTCATCATTCTTCATTACATTAGAGAACACCATTTGACTTTTCACTGTTTCCTGATCCCTTCTGCAGCCAAGCAGGAAAGTCCCTTGAGTACCCGAGCTTCATGTATGTGCTGGCACATCATCAGCGAAGCTGAGAGACTACGTGCTATCCACTGCCGTACTCACCTGCCCTGGGCATGATTTCAATAGCTTCCGCTACGATAGCAGCCTCTGCTGTGTCCTTCAGGAGGAGGATCCTCACTGCACAGAGAGGTGTTCTGCAAAGTGAACTGGCCTCTCTGTGCGCTTTTTGTGAGGGCTCCTCTGCATACAGGACACGCTTCCTCTCTTACACAACACACCGCTACCACTCACTTGGTTGTGAATCTTCCTCCCAGCTGGGAATTAGAGCCAGCGTACTGTTGCTGTTGCACTGCGTTGCATCTCCAGGTACAGATCTCAAAGCAGGAGCAAGGCTGTGGTTTACACTTAGTGACTAGTCAGGGAAACTCCCCACTGGCTTTCAGTTGGAGTATGTCTGAGGAAACTCCAGGACTTCAGGTTTTGGTCTTAGCTCTACATGCATATGGTGGGTGAGTCAGGAGGAGCCAGCCTGTACGCACTGGGCTCTGTCTAAGGCCAGGAGGGATCTCCTTGGGATTCCAACAGGACTGGCTTTGAAGTGTGGAGGAGAAGCACTTGTCTGACTCATAGCCTCAAAAAATGAACACAGACTTGTTTAAGTTGGAAAACTTGCAAACTATAAGATGAGATGCAAACTAGAAGAGGAGCATGTGGGGCATTAGTGATGTGTGTGCCTGTAGACATACGTTGAACTTCAGCCTAGCTTCAATGGCTGAATGTCTGTGAAATGTAAAGGCAATAACAGAAAAGAAAAGAGGCTTGTGTCCACACTGAGAAGACATACAAAGAAAGGTTGCCCCAACTTATGCTGACCTCTAGATACTTCCATCTTGACTAGGTTTGTGGTCCTTCGACACTTTTTCTGCCACTCAACAATACCAATGTCATCACTAAATCCATTTGAAGTTATTCTTGGCATTCCTGTGCACAGCACTAGTGTTGCAGAGAAATTCAGAAGAGCACCTCAAGTAGGAATACACAGTGGAAATTTATCAAGGAGAATATTTTTTCGCCTTCAAAGAGATCATGTTGTGAAGGCTGGAGAAGATGCTTAGGAAATAAAATATAAATCTACAGCACTTTAAAGCTTGATTTCAGTGTTTGGTAAGTGTACAGTATGTTTCACTGATAATCCTTCTGACATTTAATCAATAGTAATCTGATGCTGGTTGATTCTTCTTTTTCCTTAAACAGGATTAAGGCAACGCAATCTGAACATGCATTCCAGCCTAGACTAGAAGCCGATACACTTTACATAAATGCTGTCCTTTTTCTCTGGAATGCACTCTTAAGTAAAAGCAAACACAAGAAAAACTTCTCTGCAACCTCCCTCCCGACGCCTGTTGTTCTCTCTAACAAAAGACAAGTTTACAATCTGGGTGAGCGGATTTTGAAAAAGGAGGGCAAAGTTATTTGAATTTGCCATTAAAAGGAATGAGGAGCAGTGTCTAGATCTACCTGTTGCCTTCAAAGCAGCAAAGCAATCAGAAATATTCACTCAGGAATAGTATTCTTGCTCAAGCATCTAACAGAATGGAAGAAGGACTTAATTTGGAAGAAAGCATCCCAAAAAACCCATCCAAAGCTTTGGGAAAAAACCTAGCCACTTCAACCAAACCAAACAGTTTTATTCTATAGTTTTTGAATTCTTACTCTGTCACTACTGATTACAGATCAAATCACTTTTTCATGCCTGACTTTTAGTTTGATACGGCAATAGCACAATTCATAACTGAGAGTACAAATGAATTTCCTTTTCTTGTGACTTTAATCTTTGACAGAAAATGTGTATTTTTTCCATTGCTTCTCACTTTGCAGTCTTTGCATAGATGTGGTGCTGAAAAACATCATGTTTAGCCAAAGAGATTCAATAAAACTCCAGGGACATGACTGAATGCTACAGACAATAGAGGATGTTTGCAGTCTTGGTGGTGCCAGTGCTAAAATCTTTTAGCTACACTTGTCAGAGCCTTTCACTAGTTTACTCATTTTATTTCCTGTCCCTTTTCCGTAAGACCAACGAGTGCATGACAGCTTGACAATCGCTCCAGGACTGCATTAGTATTACGGCTTAATTACCTACAGAGAGCGAGTAGCGAATGTTGGTAACCGCTTCCTAAAGAAGTTCATACATCTTCAGCAAAAGGTCAAATGCCTGTCTAAGCCTTGTGAGCAGCATGGCTAATGTGGTCGTGACACACAAGTTTCTCTTGCCAAGAGCACAGAAGGGAGCTCTGGAGCAACTGCTAGGTCCGGGTGCTTTTGGAGCAGCCTGAGAGAGCAGGTGCTCGTTTACAACTGGATAAACTGGGAAAGGCCTCTGGTGCAAAGCTGAAGGTACAGTGTTTGCTTCCAGAAGCGCAGCAAGGTGCTACGGCCACTGTTCTTGCAGCACCGAGCCCTCTTTTAATTAGATGGAACCTTCTCTTAACTCGTTTTGCATAGGAGTATCATAATAGGAATATGCTTCCATTTGCTAAAAAACAAAAAAAAAAAGGAAAATGAGTCTTGTGGCACCATATCTCCTTTGAAAAAGCTACATACAACTGCAGTAAGGACACATTGTTTCAGGAACACATACAAAATCTGCAGCACAAAGATTCAAGTTTGCCATTTACCCCCAGGCATAAAGTTGCAGCAGACGCAATGATAAGGCCAGAAAGGTCTTTGGCTCACATCTGATTTCAACACTTGGCTACAAAAGTTATTCAGGCTGCCATACACAAATCAGCAAAGTGCCATTTTGAAATCATAATGGTTGCTGTAAAGGGCAAGCGTGCATGTCCCTGACCCATAAATAATAGCTTCTGAAGAAGGGTACATGCAACAAAAACGCGCATTAATTCCTGAAAGTTTTCTAATTTCTAGATTACACTACCTTCTAAAATGATCCATTTTAGTCAAATAGCATTGTGTATTATTTTCATTATGTACAACTAGTCTTACACTCATTAAAGTTACTCTGCTGTAAATATTGCAGCCAACACAAGATAAAAGTAACAGGCCAAGAAATCTTCTAAAATTGTAATGTTAGGGAAATGTGAACAGAGTCTGTTAACCAGTCCGGTATCAAAACTTCAGTTCTGTAGGGTTTCTTTTATTCCTCCCAAATCAAGTGAACACAAGGCTTGCTGAAAATGTTTGTGGATGTGAAGCTTTTGAGAAGCTGGGACAGTTTACACAAATATATTAGCTCATTCGCCTGCCCAGAGTGAGCGCTGAGGGCACTGCAAATGCTCTTCTCACCCTTCCATGGTAGTAACACCCCACACTTGTGAACAAAAGGTGTAGCAAATACAGAATATATTTTAAAAAAGCCAACAACCAAGAACAACAGAAAATCCGATCCCTTTTAAAAAGGTCCTTGTATGAGTAAATTATGAGGTCAGCTCTTCAATTATAAGCTTGGACTATGTTGCTTTAATTGGTGCTGTTCCTCCACTAAAACCTTTATAGGCCTTACTATATCTCTCTCCTAAATAAAATGCTAGAAACATGTCTTGGAATTAATCACTCCAAACATTAATAAATTTGCAGTAACATCTCAACAGCTGACTCCTCTCTTCAGCTGCATTCCCAGGCACCTTCCTGAAGAGGAACCAGAACAAAAACAACTCCCCAAATAACATTTCAGAAAGTCTAACCAGCTACTAACACCTGCATACTTGACATACAGCATGAGGCGGGTCAGAGCCCAGGGGAATTTGCTACAGGTCCCCAGGGAGGGAACTGAAGTAGAAAGAGAGCTAAAGCCTAATGATTTGAAGGGAGGGCGTGAAGGGGTTGGCAAGATCGAAGGCGAGTTTTAGCCAGCGAGGGTGTTGGGGTGAACTGCCAACTGCAGGACAGGGCACGCGTCTCCTGCGGAGAAGCTACTGTAGTCTTTGTATTGGGAGATGAAAGCCATCCCATCACGCTCCAGATACCATTACATTAGCTAGGGTTTGCCACAGAAAAAGGCTTTAGCCAAGTCCTTATTATTAGGCCATATTAGGAGAAGAACTGATGCTACAAATGCCTAAGGGAGCGCCACATTTTCCAAGGACTCAGTCCAGTGTGGGACCATTAGCTGGGGAGCAAACCCTGTATCCTTCCACTATAGAAAAGGGGCCTTGTGGTCTTCCAGTAAGGTAAGGCAGTAATCTTAATAGTGGTTAAATAGTACGATTGATCTGTACAACATTCAGTCCATCCAATCCTAACTCCCACACAAACTTTCCTCTACCACTCAAAACCAGGGACTGCAAATTCCTGTAAGCTACAGAAATGCATCCTTTTTTTTCTTTTTAAATCTTAGCTCATTGTGATGCATCTGGATTCCCAGCAATATTTAATCTTAAAAAAAMCACCAGTTCATAAATCCATCATAAATATTAATCACCAGAGTATTCTGGCAAGTTTCCCTGAAAACTAACTTCAAATAAAATCTCCAAAAAGATGTCAAGGCTCTTGGGAGAACTGACACTGTATATCATCAGATGTTGTCTTATAAGGCTAAATTAAGCATCTGACCAGAGTTTAATTTCTGTAAAAATTCATGGTAATTTAAATTGCTTTAGATTTAATTAAAAATGCTTTTGTATAGAGATAATAATGTAACTCTGTTAATTAGTATCAAGTGGCATCTAGAGGGCATATTTAAAAACTAATCTGGAGAATAAATAGAGCTAATTAACAGTCAGAATAATGCTTTGTGATTGTCCTTTGTTTATAAATGCTGTAACATTCAACATGCTGTTAAATGAAATTGGTAATCAATGCATATCAAAGTTATTTTTTAATGCTCTTTTAACTAAGGAGTATTTCTTATACACCACTTCTCAGATGATCTGAACGTGTTTTATTCCTGGAAGGAGGGAGGAGGCGGGGAAGGGGAACTGCTGTATAACGTACAACATGCGAATTCAATTAAGACCAGTTCATTCATCTCCCATAATGCAGAACTCATGGGTTTATGAGCCCACAGGGGATATCCAGCTAGGCATTAGTTTGCATCTACTTGGTGTTTGCCAAAATACAGTGCTGAGTGCGGCAGAGGCGAGCGCAGGGAACGCTTGCTGGCGCAGCTCCGGCACTTCATGCCGCACACGACCGCTTGAGCGGCGCCGGGCTAGTTAGTGCGGGAAAAGGCAGCCTTGAAAATCTAGACCTGGCAAAACCAAACTAAGAGAGTCCCAGTTCTGAGGAAAGGGAAACGGTCCAAGGTTTACGCTAGTAACTTAGGAGCCTGGCTTAGTTCTTGATCTGCCCCTGACTCTTTGAGACCCTAAGAAAGAGGCTTGTTCTGGCTGTGCCCCAGGTCCTTGACTGCAGCATTAGGAGACAGCGCTGCCCTGCTTCAGAGGTACAGGGTATCTTAATAGCCCAGGAGGCACTCAGAGATTATGGTAGTGAGGCCTGTAAGAGAAAGAGGTGCTACAAGTGGTGATGCGCTACCATCCTCCCCCCCTACAAGAGCGGAGGAGATGGCTGGGCAACCAGAGGTCCAGACAGATGAGCTTAGACTCCAAAGGGCAGGTGGCATTTGGCAAAGGGTTCAGTTTCCACGTGCTCTGTAGGCAAACACGAGCTCCTTCTGAGCAACCTGGACTCATGCAGCTGCTGAGTTTCCAGCCGGTTTTGAGCATGGGCAGAAGGAACTCGTGCTGCCTGTCTGAAAAAGTCATGCAGATGTTGTTGGAGGGGACCATAGCCAAAGGGCTTGGCAGCTGCCCTGGTCCTCACGCAGCAGTTCCCACTCTCCTCCAATCTCACCTATGAAGACAGGCTTGACGGGATTCATTAAAATAAATGAAATCACTGAAGCACTCCAAATTACACAATGCATGAAAAGAAGAAGGGACCAACTCTGTCTTCTTGTGTCCTTTAACGATTAAAAGCCAGAAACAGACTCCCAAAATACAATTAAAATAAAGCGTATTTTCATTTTATAATCTGCAGAACGCATGCAGAGCAACTTTCGAAGCCCTGTTAAACGCAACATATGTCCTACTGGTATCCATTTTTCAGTTTCATAATTCAGTGTACCTCTCCTTTTTTAAAATGCCTTGCTAATGCTGGAAAAGCCTTTAGCTACACAAAGCACAGAATCCATTTCAAAAAAGAAAGCACATATTTTCTCATGTTAAGGCTTCAGCATTACTTTGTAGAACAAACTTTCAAAATCAACTTTGAAGAGTGTACAGCAATTATCATTAACAAGATTAAAAGCTAGCCACAAGTCCAATATCAGCTGCTCTAACCTCTGTAAGATGACTTTCATGCCAGACTGCAGACACACACTTCCTTCTGTAACAAGTACATGTTCAGCAATAACAAGAACAAGTTGAGATTATTTACATAGTGTAGATAGGTGTCAGCAGACACGTACCAGCAGCACCTGAGATCCCAAACACTGGAGAAATGATCAAAAGAATTTGCCTGTGTACTACAAGTTGGACTAAGCCTCAAGCACAGACAAAAAAACTGAAAGAAACAGGAACATATGGTATAACACTTCCCAGCATGGCAAACAGCCGTGGCAACTACTTTTGGAGATATAATTAGATTGGAGGAGCAAAGCTGGAGAAAAACAAAGCCAAGCATGAACTCTGAAAGCATTTCAGCTCAAGGTCATTGAAATATTCGCCACGCAACATCATCTGTGATACCATCGTAACTTTTCTGATAGTTCTGCATAAGCCTGATAAATCCTGAGAAACACCCAGCTGCAAATAAAAATAGAAGTGCACTACAGTGGTAAGCAGTATTTCCAGTGCTGTTTACATGGGAGACTAAAATAAGGCAGAAACTCAAAATAACTATCAAAAATAATTGCTGGTTTCTCCAAAGCTCAAAGTAAATAACATGCAATATATTTGTATGCAGTCCAAAAATGAGTACTCACAACTTGTAAAAAAACAGTTTCTGTATTTTGTGAAAGAACAAATGATCTAAAAATCTCTCTCATTTAAGGTGTTCAGGAAAACACCTAAAATCTTTGCTTCCTGAAATCACCTACCCTGTACAAGGAATAGATGATTAAATAGCTCTGAAAGGTGCAGTGTGAAGGGAGATTTGTGGTAGAACACAGATTGAGACAAATTCTCCACAGCTCTGAAACACTGCATGTATTTTGAATGGTCCTTTTCAAAATTTTCTATTAGAAGAGATACTGTTAGTTTTGTGGAGTCCAACATTTATCCCATAGAACTCACCTAGCTTCAGTATAGCTGATGACTGAACTGGTTCAGTATATGCCAACAGCAACCGGCCACTTTAAAGAGCTACAACTGGTCTTTCTACAAACAGGAAATCATCCAGAATACAGGACATCAGGTAACAAAAAGTATTAAGGGTTGGATTTGAAGTCCCATTCATGATGGATTAGACTCTGAGGCCCTCATTTTAAGCTCCTTTATATTATATATAATAATAACAAGCCATATACTACATAATACTATGTATAGTGTATAATACTGCATATATGTGTAATATTATTATTATACTAACAACATGCTATTTACTATATAATATAGAAAATGTATGATTTACCATACACTATAGAATAATAATAATAATAATAATAATAATATATTCTTCTAAACTCCTTCATTGACCTCTCTGTTTTTAGGTGCTTACTGGAAAAGTAAGGGATTTGGAGTGAACAGGGGTATCCAAATCAAGCCGCTGGAAGACAGGTGTCAGTATATCCACTGAGGCCAGTGGTACTGTTATGTGATTAACTACTAGCAATATAAAGCTACTCAGTCTAGTCCTACATGAAAACATTCACAAGCAAAACTTAAAATAACCACGGATCATGGATTGAACTGGAGAGCAAGAGAATTAAAGCTGCTAAGAGGTAACTTCATACGACTATGAAAGACATTTTAAAGCACTACAATTACCTTAACCGTCTCTGGCACAAGGAGAGCTCCAGGTCCCCCATCTGCCTTTAAAAGAAGACAGGGAAGTGGTGGCAGTGGCTAGCTCTCCCAGGACACTTAACCATACCCACAGAATAGCTGGAGACGGCTCAAGAGATGCAAAGCATATTCTCACATGCGGCTAGGGACAGATTAGCTGATATAAAGGCCACCAAGCTGTTCAGAGAATTAATGTGAGATCCTAATTCACACTGACTTTTCATTGCAGTTCTTCTCCTTGGTGTTTGCTTTAGAATGAAGGTAGAGCTCATGAAAGTGGTGAGATGAAAAATACGAAGCCTAAGGTTTCCCTTCATACAGAGACAGTGACTGCAGCTGTGGAAGCATCCTTATAGTGATCCCTCACTGCCCTTCATCCCAGATCCAAGAGATAAAGCAATTTAGTTTCCAAAGCTGGTTTTAATGCTGCTTTACGAGCCAGACAAACCATTTCTAGGGCAGTTTTCTCTGCAGGGCAAATAACATGTAGTGCAGGTTAAGAAACTCCTCAGACAGAAACTCCTGGCCTTAATCTGCTTGGAGAAGATTCAAAGCAATAAAGACAGTGAAGGGCTTCACCACCAAAATAAGTTTTCCACAAGCAACAAGGGAAGTTAGACAAAATTATTTTAAGATTTGAAGAGACATGTATTAAAATAGTGAATTAGTCAATAATCTCTTACCTAAAACTCTCAGCCTCTCTGCCCCAACTACCAC
The DNA here is from genome assembly GCF_003343035.1 of Apteryx rowi. Classification (NCBI taxonomy): domain Eukaryota; kingdom Metazoa; phylum Chordata; class Aves; order Apterygiformes; family Apterygidae; genus Apteryx; species Apteryx rowi. The sequence goes on from NW_020448307.1 coordinate 11,212,802, forward strand.
TTCATTGTCATCTGCAGAAAACAGCAATTTTCCAGAGAGGGTTTTCACCTCGAATTTTTGGCTGTGTGCTTCCACTGCTTGGGGACCTAGAGGGGAGAAGAGATTAGCACAAAGTCTTAGTGAAAAGTATATGAAAATCACAAAGTAGATGTGTACATTTAATAAGCTCATCTGCTGAGATTATCCTAATAACTCTGTAGATACAACCTGCATCCAACACATCAAACAGGGAGGTCTGTACACATCAAGGGTAACCTCTCCTTCAGAAAGGGCAGTATTTTCTACCCAAATCACACCTCAGCTATTTCTACTTATATTTTTGTTAACACTTATGTATGTCATTACCATTAAGTTTGGCATATTTGGGGATTTTTTTTTCACAAAAAAGAAAGACCCACATGTGAAATAGCAGTGAATGTATCATTGTGCTTTCAGAGTACTGGTACAGCTGTAAAAGGAATCAGGACCACTTCCTGAATATATTTTGCTAGGACCAGTGCTGTGGTGTAAAAAATTCTTGGTTTTATGCCTGTTAAATATGTCTGGGTTAAAATGATACTGGTGTCATGCATGGTCCAATTCAAAAAAAGGAGCAAATGCTTCCCATTCAAACTGCAAGTTTAAGAGCTTAATCCTACATCACCAGGAAGGCAAGCCCTGAAAAATGCTGAGGGTTTCCATCCTGGCACTGCTGAAAGTTGACCCTCCTCCAGGGGGATGGATTTCTCCCCTGCACAAGCCAAGACAAATGGCAGGACCTCTCATATTTCAGAAAGTTTTTAAATGAATAAACCTCTCCTTCTTAGCTCTTATTTTAATTCTACTGCTTCTCCTGCAGGTTGTTGTGAAAAGCCTCTGTCAATGCATTTTGTTGTGAAGCCTGATAATCATTAGCCGCCTGAATGGCAATTCTGTGCAAGTCTGGGGCTCAAAGGCTACAAAGAGCAGGCCCTTCTGTTACCTGACCTAGGCTAAACTTCGTACAAATCACCATCCAACAGTCCTAGGTAGCCTGTTCCAAACCAAAGCCTCCCTGGAATACGCTACCACACAAGGTAGGTGATTGGTAGCGTTATTCCTGTCATCTTCCTGACTAGTCTCATTTCTCAAAAGACGAGAAATGTGACCTGAAAGTCAACATTTTCTTACAGGCAGTTTCTAACTCTACACCCCATGTTTGCCTGCACAGGTCAACTGCATTAGCATTAGGGCATGCACAGAACTGTGTGCATGGTTTGGACTACAGAAAAGTACAGCTATGCTGAGATCCCTGTATGTTGAATTCTGCAGAAACACTTAAAAATCCTGCAGCCATTCCAAGAAAATCCCATACTTTTGGGCAGCTTTTAAGTTTGATTTGTATCTCGTTAATTAACTGCCTCCCTACTCATCACTGCAGTGTACTCTACTCGGGACTACATCTTCACTCCACTCCAAAACCAGAGCTGCTGCAGAACGCAGAAACGAGCTGCTTAACCACGATGTCACGCTGAGAGGCAATGGCCCGCAGAGACAAACGGGCAGACTTCGGCACGGGGCTTTAACGCTAGGAAGGCCGAAATGGAAACAAGCTGCCCATTACCCATGACACTGCATTGGACCTGCAATCACTCTAGGTGTTTAGGACGGGAAAGGCTCCACTAAGAGGTCGGATGGAGAACGGGGAGGGAAAAGCTCTTGGGCTGGAGACCCTACCTTCCCACTCTGCAGCACTGCCCCTGCACCTGAGACTCTATTTTACTTTCTATTTGTCTGAGGCATTTACAAAGAAGTAGGGCAAAAGATGAACAGGGGACTACTATATTTCATTAGTGATATCATTGTGTTTTGTCACTTTTTCCTGTCTTAGGGAAGGTTGTCCCATTTTCTTATGTAAGGTCACATGATTTAGCAGGGCTCAGAAAATGCAGTAGACATTTATGACAATCTTTATGGCTCTGGGAAAGCACAGCTGGGTACTCATGCTCCAGGCAACTGTGTCCTGAATGAAATCCTGTAACCCCAAATCAAGCAGCTGGAAAACAGAAAAGATATAATCTTTTCCAAAAATGAGTCCCAAGGTCCTTTACTTAGGTCTACATCACTAACAACCTGCCCACTGTGACTTTTCTCATCTCAGTGTTGACTTGGCCTATGCTTCATCCTCAACATGCTTTATATAAGCATGTGTGTGCACACAATACAGTGCTGATATTTCTTCCACTGGCTAGCTCTTCTCCAGCTCTCATGAAATGGAGGCACTTAAATGAACCAAATACCCTCTTGAAAATATAAGGCAAACCAACAAACTAAACAAGTTCATTTTAAATGTGAGAATCTGGGCGCTTGGGGTTGAATTTATTTCCTTCCTCAAGGCAATTTTCATGCATGCCGCTTAAATTGTTGCTTACTGAAGCTGCGTATTTAATTATTTAACACTGTGACTAGAGGCCAAGATGTTATATAAGCAAGCTAGACAATCCAGTCTCATGTAGAAACAACATGTTTATGGATTACTAGCTCAGCCACACAGCAATACTACTAAGTAGTACCCTAAGTAAACCTAAATAATAAATATATATCATAGACCATATACATATATTATATATTAACATATATAATGCATTAGGCTCTTTCAATCCAAATTAACAATGCATTAATTCAAAGGTCTCTGTGCACTGGGGATTTATGAAACACCCATTTCCCCATCAAACACACTAACGCTTGGGAGCATGAGAGAGTTCTTTATCAGCAGAAGGGCTTTGGGCTTAGAAAGCTCTAAATTGCAGTGTCCGAACACAGCCACAGTTAATCAGCAGGGTTCCTGAGACCTTAAGCAAGTTAAAAGTGTTTCAGGAAAATCCTGTGCCTATTACAAAAGAAATGTCAGCCGGAATATGTTCTTCTTGACCCCGAAGCAGCACAACTAACCTTTCTGTCACCGGATTGGCTTTCAAATGAAAATGATGGTCTGCTTTGTTATCAGAAAGCACCAGCCAGCTGCCTCTCCAGCGCGGCTTTCATGTCTCTAGCTTTGTTTCTACAAAGTTTTCATTTGTACTTCAATAGACACCTGGGCTCCCCTCCTGTGTGCCATCTCAGGCTCGCACAGCACCCCACAGCTCACTGTCTTTCATGTCTCCTTAATTCTTTCCCATAGTCTTTCTTCCTCCTTACCTGTTACAAGACGAGTTAGGACTTTAGTCTTGTCATTGAGGATGTTCACCGTAACGTTTCTGGCAGACTGGAAGTACAGTGGGTTGCCCTGGAACAAGAACACAAGATAAGCCCGTGAGAAGGGTGTCAGGCTGCGTGACAGACGCGTGCGCGAGAAACCTGTCGCAGGGTTTGCCTACGGCTCCTCTGGGCTCTCGCTACAACACTCGCAAGGTTGGGCATGTGTTTGAAGGGCAGGCTACTGGGTTTGTGCCCTTACGTGTTGATTTTTGCACGTCTAATCCCTGCACGTTACTGATGTAATCCGGCAAAGAAGTGAGCCTATCTGGAAGGAACAGCCACAAACACAGGCACGGATACACAAATACAGGCAGATTTCTTTCCACACAGCCTTCCACATGGCCTTCCATACCTGTGTAAGGGGAGTTTGCTGAGACCCCTTATATTTATGTCAGTTCCTGATGCTGCATTGATTTCTATTGCCCAGGATAAAACCCTTATCCACACCTCTGTCTGCCCCACATAATGTTCTAGTGACTAGCCTTGTTTAAGGGATGGTCAGCTTTAGCGCCAGTAAAAGTTAACCAAACTGTAATCTTAAAATATGCAGGTGATATGGGCCCTGATCTAAGCTTTCCAAGATCCAAGGTGTTTTGGGATGGTTGCTGATTACAGCAGTGTATTTCAGTCAAATCTGCAATATTGCATACAGCTTAAGATGACTTGAACAGGTTTTACCATGTACGTGTACTGCAAGGCGATGTAGGTGAGCCATGCCCAGAGGGATGCAAACAAGAAAACCTTATTAACATGGAGAAAGTGCTTTTCATCTCAATGTACTTCTCAGTGAACCATCTGGCACGTACCACAGTCACCATCCGAACTGTGATGCCAGTGTGCACCACTTGAGACCAGATCCATCCCATCAGGCTCCATGGGGAACCACAAGACATGAAGTTTTCTCCACTCCCCACTTTACCACACAGATTTCTGCCCATTGTTATATTTTAAATATACCTCTGAGAAAAAAGCTAGAGCAGCTCTTAAAAAACGGGAACCACACGGCTACCTGGCACCACCCTTTTCAGGTAATCCACCTGCAGAACGAAGCCAAACAAAACCCACAACAAAAACCATCTGGCCCCTTCTGTACACAAATGCATGCAAGAAACCTCAGAGCTCGTGTTTCCTCCAAGCAGCCCCAGTCCACATAGTTGGTTTCTCAAGGGCTATTAGCCACCTAAGGCACTGACACAGGATGATCCCAATTTACAATCACCCAAACTTAAATAACCCCAAAATCTAATGCGTGAGGTGGAAATGCACTGCCAGTGTCTACTCATAACCTCTAAAGCAGGCAACTAAATACGTTCATCAACTGACTAAACCACAGGATCAGTAGAGGAGGTACAACAGCAACAATAACAGTGAGGATCTGAAAACGGTATGTCCATGTGCTTCTTACACCAAAGTCTCTTTCCAGTGTTTGAAAATCTTTCCATTTGTGGGAATAATGCTCAGAGGACCCTGTAGGTCAGGATGAGGATGGAGAATCTTGCATATCAGGCACATACTCTTTGCCTCCTGAATTTATAAGCACCATAACTAGTATTTATATAGATATCACTTTTCTAGATCACTGCAAAAAGACCAGGTTGTCCACATATAAAACATAACCTAATAGGTGCACAGAAATGTACTCACTGGAGTCCTGTGATGGACTGCAGCCTCAACGATCACTTTTGGTGATGGATAAACTGTTCCCAGCAGCAGTGTTTGCAGAAAACAAACCTTAGAAAACCATGTGAACAAATATTCACAAGAATTAAATCTGCGGCTTTAAGTATTTGTGCGACTTGCACCCATGAGATCAGCCTTTCAGCAGAAAAGGGAAAAATGGGATCTAGCTGAACAATTATAATTAGACCATTAAGGCTACATTCAGCCTATTTACAGATAAACTATAATATAAAAAATAAAAATAATAAAAAGAAGAATTCCACTTATTCATTGTCTGACCTTGGACAAATTTCAGAAGATCCTGGTGTCTCTGTCTCCTAAAAATTAATGTTGATTACTGTTTTATCGTTAATAACATAGAAGAAAGGATGGCTTCACTTGAATACCTGCTTGCTCTGGCATTAGATTCCCCACAGCCATGACTAGGGACCTAATCTGAACAGCTCCAGGGACAGCATTTTACTGCTACATGTTCAATTTCATACTGACACAGTGGAGGATATAAAGGCAGATAGATACAATCTGTATGAATCTATAGTCAGAGGTAAGACTATAGACACTACAAACACATTATATGAAGTACAGAAAGGTCCCTTTTTTGACCCATAGTACTTGACTTTTGTTTATAGAGCTATGCAAGTAGATAGAGCATTTTGAAAGGGCTAGGAAATCTTCTGGTCTGAATTAAGGAGGGAAAAAAAAATCATTCAATCTACATGACTGGTTGGTTTTTGAACTCTGTTACTGATCTGCGTAATAAAAGATTACACTTTACTACAAGATAAGCCAAGCAATTAATCTAAAAAGAGTTGCAGAAAAAGTTGCACCAAAGAAGTCTTACAAGACAAGCCAAGAGGTGGGATCCACCTACAAAAGTGTTAAAACACATAATCAGACCCTGAAACACTTACCCCAGCAGAGTCATCTCATTCACTGATTCAGAGCTCTGATTCATGCAGCTTTCAAAAAACTAAATTTCCCTAATGGAAGAATTATGTTTTTATTGGTCTGCAGGGAAAGAACATTTCAAGCACTTAATGCAATGCCCGTTCTCATTTCCATAATTCTTCTGCCATTAAGAAATGAAGAAGAGCTGCAAAAAAATATTCCCTTTTGCTGAAAATTCTGCAGATTTGGTGTCCATCATCTTCTGTTTACAAAGGTAACAAAAGCGACACCTCTCACACACAGAGCTACAGGCTTAGTGATGCTGCCAGCTTCATTCAATCACACAGAAAACAGAAAAAATTCTTAAAACACATCTTAAGTTAGAAATGATAACTGAAAAGGGGAAACCTTTCACTTTTATTACTATTTCATGTTATCAAGAGACAGAATTAATTATTCTGATGCACTTGAGCAAATGGAAATTTAGATCAATATGGCATCATCATCACAATAAAAATAATTATGTACAGTACAGTAATATTCCCACAAATTGTCATATAACTCAATAGACCTAGAGTTAGAATATCAGCATGCAATAAATAACCAAGTCTGACTGTAATTGCAACACTGTAAGTATGAGACATATCCACATTTATGAAGCATAATATGCAACAATCTAGTTCTGAATCTTTCCAGATAAATAATATTAAAGATATGAAACATACTTTATTCTTGAACTTGATGCAAAGAAAACTGAAGTGAACCAAAACCAGGATTAGGTATTCGTTTGGATTCAGGGAATCTAGCCTTTTTCTGTTTGTCTGCCTGCTCCTCTCTCAAATGTTCCACCCTATTCTTCAGGAAGGTATGTTTAAAATAAAATATATCTGATACTGCCAATCACTCAATAATCCAACACATTTCACTGCCTGCAGGTGCTGGTAAATCTTTTTCTCTGTCGTTTGCTCTTCTTCCCCTCCATCACCAATATCCCCACACCTTCCTGAGCAGCAGCGCCCACCGCTTTCAGATGACGGCATTGGCTTGATCTTCATGCCCAGGCACAGCTGTCACAACTTTGCCCTCTTCACAAGGGCTATCGGCTAACTCTAGTACGGTGCGGTGTTACCAGGTCATGTAACTTAGCCATCCCATAGCACTTCCCTGAGCCACAGCCGCTCACCTAACTTCCTATGCAACTTTGCAAATGGCCTCAGCATTCACCTCCCTTCGGACACTACTTTTACATTATTGTTTCTTTCCCGTGGTTACATTGATCAGATTGCTGGAGAGACCCAGGTGAAGACACCAATGGGAGGGGATGCAATTTTCCCCCTTCTGCATGTTTTCCTGGCAGAACGCAGGCTGAGGATCCCACTCTGCACTGGGCTTCAGTTCCAGCTCTGGGGGCAGTTGAGGCTGGGATCTTTTAAGGACTGTTGGGCTAGTTATCCATTTCCAGCCCACCACGAATTTACCATTCACCTCTGCAGAAAATCCTACCTAGCAAATACAAAATTCTGCCTGTTACTCCAGCCCTTCATTAACAGACCTAATGGTCTAACACTAATGCAAATGTTCACAGACACAGGAAAGGTTGCCACAGCAACCCAATATGTTAAAATGTTGGACATAGGCTGCACAATAAAGAATTTGAAAAGGGCAAAAATATTTCAAAACTGTATGTTTCCTCACTAAGCAGTGAGGTATTCGGCAGGACTTAGGGGGTTTTGCAAAAGGTATCGACTGATTGTTCACTAGGCTAAACGCATGGCAAAACAAACCCTAACAGCTCACTAGGTGTCTTTCTCTGGCTCGCTCCGGAAAAGATGCTAAAAACTCCTAGATCAAAGACTATAACAGTAAAAGCATTTTGACTGACAACCTTAATGTGCAGCTGAAGCAATTCCAACCAGTGCCATCTTCAAGGAAATTCAACGCTTTAACAGATGTCATTAGACTGTTTTAGAGAATTATTAAATACTTTTGGAAATCTTTTTAAATGTTAACAGGCAATTTAAAAATAATGCATCACAGTCAGCATCTTCATATTTTGGAAGGTCAAAAAGAGTAGCTCTGATCTGATCCTATGGATTCAATGACGCTACACAGTGAGTGCAAGCAAAGCTTGTGGAAAGAAGGGAAATGGTGAATTTCCTACAGGCTTGAAAAAATAATGAGAAAAGTTAAAACATTAAAGCATAATCCAGGCTGGCAAGGAGCAGTCTATGGAAAAGCCACTCAGAGCACCGTTCTTCTGCTCACCTGTACCTCTCCCTGACATACAGAAAGAAACACTGCTCTGCACACAGCCGGCAGCAGCTCATTTTCTGTAAATGACCAGCCAGCCCACCAGGAGAGCAAATGCGCTCCTTCGCCTGACCTAAAGCCACAAACAGCAAATTCATTTGCCTGCACTAAAGAGCTGCTATTAGAGAGGAAGTATTTCTGCAGTTTATAATAACATATTCCTTTCATGAAGTCTGATCAGTCCTACCAAGAGCCAAAGGCAGTAATAATAGCAGTAATTACAATTATCTATTAGATTGCACTTTTCCATTGGTAGGGCTTAGCCCAGAAAATACTGCACATCGTAAAGACCGAGATGGAAAAATTCTGAAGTTGTCATTTGTTCAAATTTTGGCGGCACATCCTGGCTCGCAGCAGGTATCTCAACGGAAGATCACACCAGTGCCACGCCGCTTCTCGCAGGCAGGGAGTTGAACTTGCAAATACACCGCCTCCACCCCGAGCCCAGGACCAGCAGTGAGTTAAACTACTGCCAAAGAGCACAGTTCAAATCAGCTGAATCCACGTTGTGCAGTATTGCTGCAGACAGCTACTTTTTCCCCAAAGGGCTTGTTATTTTAAGATACTTTATAAATATTTGTATAATACATTTTCTCTTCTCTTAAAAAGATCATCAGGAAATCTTGACAGCAATTGCTTGTGAAGACAAGGAAGAGAAAGTGGATTGGTAATGTAAAAACATAACCTGTAGTTTGAATGGGCTGAACACGCAAAAAGAGGCAAGGTTGGGACACAAACTTGCAGTGCTTAACCCAATTTTCAAGTTCAGTCTCATAAAGGCACATCCATAGGCGAACAGCACAAGTCTACCATGCCCTCTGCTAGGGCGCTGCCACTCGGTCATTGCTCATGGGACAGCAAGCAACACGCTCCTAGAAATCCTCTGTTTGCATTTCATTCCAAATCTCATCTCCTGGATGTTCAGAGTATGAGGTCACTTTTCACGGTTCTGCCTGTTTTGGAGTAGCAAGTAATCATTGCCCGAAAACTGAGTCAAAAAGCAATCATTTCAGGTAACAAGACTTCCTTCACCGAGACAGGGAAACTTTTCTAACAAGAACTCACCTCTCCCATATTTCCTAGTGCAACCAAACCTAGCAGCTCTTGCTGTGGCATAGAGCACTGTGCCCAAGCTGATTTTTGCAGTTGTCAGGCATGTTCAGGCACTGTGACCTACCACGAAAATTCACTTTTAAACACTTACTCTGTTGTTCCCACCAGCTGGTTGACACAGACGTGCTTAAATTAGTATCACTGACTCAGTTTTGCATGTTCCCATATGATGTAATCATCCCTTCAAAGAGCAGCACCAATAACGCTCTCACTGCATGATGCTAAACCCAGAGTTTCCTAAAGACAAAGACCTCCAGAACATGCTGCGAGCACAGAGTCGAAGAAAATGGTCTTGGATTTGAACTGCTTTGGAAGGTGTCTGCAGCTCTGAAAAGTTCAGGGCTGTTCCCATGGAACACAAAGATGTGAGGAAACAATCAAGTAAAAAAAATTCAGAATTGGTTACAGATATTGCAGATCAAATAACTGGCACAGCTATGAATCGCCACAAACCTCACCAGGACAGCATACAGGCATTACCAGAAAGCAGTCTATTTGTGGCTGTGAGGACAAACTTTGGAAAATCTAGTGAACTTTGCCCCTAAGAGCTCCCCTTGGAGAAGCAGCCTGGCTTTTACCTATATCAACAGAAACCATAGACTTAAGGCCAAACTTGCAAGCCAACCATTAATGTTTCTACTTAAGTTGCCATACAAAAGAAAAACCAATAGATCCTCCTCCTCTTTCTGATATAGCTCCCCACAACAAGAACAGGATTTTGCCCAGAAGCCTTCTGGCACACAATTTTAAGTCATGCAGCTAAATCCCTAGGTGTTAGATTGAAAACATCCCTTAATGTTATTTGAACATATTTTTTGTTGTTCAATCACTGAGTCTCTTCTGATCTTGACTTTGTCCTTCAAACAGTCGAATATGATGTTCATGTAACTAAATCCCTTTTCTCGCAGAACTCTGATTTGACAACGCAAGCTTTTCATAGCAGAATGAAAGCAAACGGTGAACAGAATTGATAACACAAAACAGATTAAAACAATGCTACGCAGTACCCCGTACATGCCTATTTAGGTCTAAAGACAATTGTTTTTAGGAAGGCGACGAGGTTCAATGCAGAGGTAACAAAATGTAGTCTTTATCCTTTTCTTCCTGGAAATAAACTCTTTTCACAAGTGTAACGCACCCAAGTCATGTAACGTGGATCAGAAATGGAGCTGGTACAGCTCTGTCCGGCAACCGACACTTAAAGCCATAAATGCAGAAGGTCACGAGCTGACTCAACAGGCTATATGCTAACTTCTGATATTTGTTATTTTCAATGTCAAATATTCAAATGCTTAAAGACAAAAAAACACAAGACCCTTCTATGCAAACAACATTCATAGCTGCAGCTGTCTTTGTGCAAAGGTACACTTTGCACTACCATGTTGCTCAGAATACTTATGTAAAAATACTGCGTTCTCACCCAATTTGACGCTGTAACTGCATAAAAAGTACATATTTTGGAGCTTTATGTCTGCTACCACAAAAATCCCTCTTTTATGGCATTTCTTGAAGTTTATTTTAGTAACAATAAAAATAAAAGCAAAATTTCCCACTGCTACATTAAAGGAACTACATTTCTGACTCTGCTTTTTAAAGGGCAAAGAAGGCAGGTCTGTGATGTGAGGTCTGAATGACTGGGTTCTGCTTTTGGACGGATACCCAAGGGGATTTGTATCCTTCAAAGTGGTTTATTCTTGGCAATCTAGGAGCTTCCCTGTTTAGAAGAATATCTGTAATAATCTCACGAATACAGTGCTTAGAGAGAGTGGCTGCTTCCTCTTCAAGATACCTAATCAGTTGCTTTGCAGAAGAGATGTTTCTGAAAATTAAATTACACCATGTCTACTGACATTAAAAACAAAACTGAAAAAATCTCCACGACATTGTATCTGCTTCATTCGTTTGCCATTTTTATTTTACTTGATTGGCTTATAATGTGAAGAAAACCACCGATGACACGATGAAACCGATAGACATGTGAACAAAACTAGAACGCAACCGTGTGCTGGCGCTCTGTTCAGTATCCACAGGGCTGGCAAAAGTGGGTTGGTAACTTCTGAAGGCTGCTGCGCATTCACTAAACTTTGAGAACTGAACCGAGCATTACTGGCTTCCTGGGCTGTAACCTAAAAGGGTTAGACACATTAGGCATGCTTAGCACCAGGAGTCCTCTGGCAAGACACCCTTAGACACCATCTGCAACAAAGGAAACAGAGCTTCAGAACTCGTAAAATGACCAAATAATTCTGCATATGCTTCAAGCACTTCACTGTACTCAGAATTCACCTGAAGGTGTTATACCGGAGTCGATCAAATGTGTACTGATGATTAACTTTGCATCACCGGGGAAGAGCTCTTCCTCACACAAGCACTTGAGGAACTGTAACTCTCTTCAGCAGGAGAACAGCAGTCCTAGATTCTCAGCACATTAATCACCACCTTCTAATAGAAATCAACTGAGTATTTGCTGTTGTTTTCAGTTTATTCAGTATTCTCCCCCAGAAATAACTAACTGCAGTAGCTGCTCCTAAGGAGACTGAGAGGTAGCTTGCACAGATCAGATCCTCGTATACAGGAGCTGTTTTAACAACAGGACTATGGATTTGTGCTAAGTTATAGCCTATTCGCTGCCTTGGGTTATGCTAGTTATGGTCAGACTCCAGCGGTGACAGATCTCCCGCTGAAGTGAACACACTGCAGATATGTGTGAGACCACAGGAGAGAGAGGGAGAGAATGCTGCTGAGGTTTAAAATATTCTAAATCATCCAATTGTATAGCTATACACTGCTCATAACTTGTACTCCAGATAGGTGTGCAGAACTCCTTTCATTCATTTTCATTTTATAGCCTTCCAGCTATGCCTACTGCCTGGCTTAGGCATCTTTTAAAACTACTGGTAAATCATAGCTCACTATCTATAAAAGGCAATTGAAGACAATATTAAAATTATACAGAACTAGYGATTTCTGACTCATTTTCTATTACTTGGACCACATTACAACCAGAAAGAAGCAGGATCTCAGTCAGTTAGTGAGCTGAATACACATTTAAGAGTAAATATTGCTGTTACCATGCAAGGAACAGCAATATTTTCCAAAAGTCTGACTCACCAGAGAGACTTGGGTTATGCAATGCTCACAGCACCTTTAGAAATTTCGTTACTGCACTGCATAACACCAAGTTACATACCCAAATATTTTTCTCCAAGACTACTACTAACATGGCAATCTCTGACCATTGCTTTGAAATGATAACTTTCCTTGGCCTTGATCATGGATCACTAACTTCTTGTATTAGATTAGAGTTGGCCATGCCAACTTATGCATGTATGTATGGCATGAAACATGGTAAAGATCCTTGCTGAGGCCCCTGGTGTAACTGAAATTCAACTGCTGCTAATAAGAAGAACAGAAAACATTTCCATCTGTCTAGATGGGGAAAAGGAATTCATGAGTCTCTGATTCATCTGCATCCATATGCTGGTATGTAGACAATACTTATGGACACATAGACATATACAAAGTAGCCAGCAAAAGAAATCAAATCCATCACAGATCACAGCATGCAATTTGCCTAATTATGAGTAACACCTCACATTTTTTATCTATGCAAAAAGCACTTTGCGAACGAGCAGATGGCATTGCTATGGGATGGCACCATCCTCGACAGTTGCAGATGTAGAGCATTTACACAGCATGCTGAAAAAAATGACACAACACAAGCTGCTTCCTGGGAAAAAAAGATTCAAATTGAACAAGTGTCACCAAACAAAATCCACGTATTTATTGATGTCCTGAACTTATCTGATCCAGCCTCTCTCCTCAAATCAAATACATACGTGCAGGCCAGGGAGCGATGCTATCTGAACGTCATTAAAGGCTCTTAGATAGAACTATCACGTGTGATGTCGGACATGAGAAAACTGCAACGCCGACCAACTTGAGTCTAGTTCCAACCCGCAAACAATTTAAATCCACACAAGCAGAATCAATAGGAAGAAGCCCTGCAGAGAAAGCAATTACACTGCAAAAGCAACTATATTACAGTACGGTTACGGCTGGAAGGCAGGGAACACAGAAGGCCATCCTCACTTCTGTGATTACCTAGTGGAGTTCTCTCCAATACCTCTGGCCCGTGAAATGACAAGGTTCAGCCCTGACATGTTCCTGCAGTCAAAGTATTTCTGTTTCTGGGCTTCCAGTGCAATTATTAGGCTCTTCATTATGACAGCCATCCTTCAGCTTGCTCTGCTCCATAGGCAAATGTGGGTCTGTGCATCAGAGAATAGGTTTGAAGGGGTAAACATACTCTCCTTTTCAACAGCTTCATGGGATTAATAATCTGATTTTCTGGACCTGCAATTATTTATTCATTGATGACTATGCCCTTGCCACTGTATGAAATATAAATAAAGATGATCTGACCGTTCCTGGCGATCTAAAATTCAGGTTTTCCATTCAAAGTCTTGCTTTTATTTGTGGTTTGTCTGTTTTTTTCTARGCTGCTGTAAGCACATATGCTGGTGTGACAGGTTTGAAGGAGATATAAAAAGATTGATGAAAACCATAGTTCGGGCTTGTTGTGGGAATATTTATTGTAGAAATATACTGAGTTAACTCTGTAGAGGCATATTTGGGAAAATAGGATGGACAGAAAAGAAAGGCTGTGCCCATGACTGTGTCTATGATACCAAGTAATTTGGACTATTTTAATTATGATACAGGGTTATTAGGTCACAGAAACAGTTACAGAGATTGCTTTTGAATTCCTTTTATGTGACCGCTTTGTTTTTTCTGCTAAAATGATCAATATTTCTGCTTTGTCAGTCTACACCCTTAGTCACAGACTTCCTCAAGGAATAAACACAGGTGGCCAAACCTCCATCCTGGGAGAGGCAGAACATCTACCAGCCACGATGGCCCACTTGGGGAGCCAAAACAACAGATGCAGCTGAACACGTGACCATGAATTGGATTGATCTAAAGGAAAGATGCTAAATCCTGCTGGACACTGGTGCACAGAACACAGATACCTACCAAAATAAAATGGTAGTAAATGTCTGATCAGTGGAGCAATTGCGTGAGCGGTGTAGGGTGCTCTGCGTTGAGAACTGACTGCATCTTGTGACTGCCATCCAATAGACATTCTGGGGTAACTGCAGAGTATTGCCATGGTACGGGGCTGATGAGCAAAAATAACCCCCTAAGCAACAGCACCRTGGGCCTGGGGAGCGGTACTTCAAGAGATGTCAGGCTTGCAGGAAGAGCAGCAGATGCTTTTTCCATGCATGGCAGAAGAAGGAAGTGCTGTTAGGGGAAATGGTGAGTAATGGCAAAGGCAGCCAAAGGGATTAGGATGTGTGAAGGTAAAATGGAACACAGCAAGATATATAAAAGCCAAGAGCCCAGGATTACTGTTTGTGTGGATCACAACCAGGTGGCTCAGCCTGTCTGGTTGTCTCCACTTTTAAACAGAATACATTTGCCACCAGATGATTTTATTCCTTAAGTTCTTTTAAAATCCTGGAGGAACAAAACTGATCAGTGAAGACACCCAGTCAGTGGCACCTACCAGGAAAGGATGCAGAAAGGGTTGTGACTGCATGTTCCCATTTCTCCTACTTTATCTAAGTTATATTTCCCATACTGTTGCATAATACATAATGTTGAGGAGAGAAACAAAAAGCCTGCTGCTTTCCCAACTGTGTACCAACATCAAGGCTCATCATTTATAAGTAACAGTTTGGATCTGAAGGAAACATACACAGCAAAAGTCAGTTTGCAGCAGTAGCTAGGGATTCCAAGAATGTAGCAGCAATAGAGATACAATATTTTGGCCTGAAGCAAGAGTACACATGAAATAAAATTAAAATTGAAAAGGTGCTCCTCAAGCCAACAGCACTGGTAACATAACATGACAATATAAGTGCCACTGCCCTCTGTGCTGCCCCCTGGTCTTCATTTAAGTAGTGAAGGATGGTCTGTTAAAACCAGAGAACAGACATTGGCTCTGAATACTACCCCACAGTAAGCATCATAAAAAACATCTTCAGGATCATCCCATCAACCCACTCACAGCCATAGCTCTTTGGAGACGACGTCAGTACATCAGTTCTGGATGGATCGCTCAGATTGATCATGTGCTACAGCTGTTCTTAATCAGAAGGGATCTCTTGACTTTATACAGCAGCTATGGATTATGCGGCCATCCACTTTGTGGCTTCACTTGTGTGTACAACACATCAATGAAGCCGCTTGAAAGAGAAATATCAATTGTTCTGAGGCGATGAACAGATCTGCCCACTTTATACCTCTAAATTGCAAAATATATCTATAAAAAATAATGATTTTTTAAAAAAAGTAATTAGTTGTTCACACTCTTCCAGATCAACCTAATCAAAAGAAAGAAAACGGCTAAAGAACTGAAAGCCTAGCCT
Organism: Apteryx rowi; assembly: GCF_003343035.1. Classification (NCBI taxonomy): domain Eukaryota; kingdom Metazoa; phylum Chordata; class Aves; order Apterygiformes; family Apterygidae; genus Apteryx; species Apteryx rowi. The sequence goes on from NW_020448307.1 coordinate 11,228,446, forward strand.
GACGGGGACGCTTGTTCTGTCAGACAAATGACCTCTCCTCAATCAACCTGATTGCCTGTAATTTTATTTATTTCTCTGCTTTTAAATATTGATGTCTTACAAGACTTCTCATTGGAAAAACACATCTTATTCTTCAGTTGTACTGCCCTGGGCTGCAGTCCTGTCAAATCTCATTCAAGAGGAAGGCTCAGCTTGTATTAGTACTCGGAAAAAAAAGACTTTGCAGGCACTGCAGAGAGTGATAGGGATGATTCAGTGAACAGCACGCTTCTCTCTAAATCAGTAGCCACCCATTCATGGTGCCATGGGCACTTTCTGCAGCTGCTACTGGTTTCTTAGCAGAGAAGCAGAACTCATGCTAACCACTTTTATTCATTAGATGTCCCATGACAAATCCACCACTGTTTAAATCAAGGGTCAGCCAATGGAACAGTATATTGTTTTGCTCAAGGAGAAAAAGAATTAGAAGCACAATATCAAGCTGTAGGTGGAAAAAAGAGAGAAAGAAAAAAGCTTGTGTCTGAAAAGCCATTTTAATTCCTGTAGTTGTAGACTACAAGTTAAGAATCTAGCAAGATGTCCTGCACTGACAGGATGCTATACAAATCCTGGTATGCAATTACTCATCATTTTATAAACGGGCAGTGATTTACAAATCAAATTTTAGCATGGACGCATTTGAAATAGACACATTAAACAAAACTTTCCCTTGCAACAAGACCATTCCAGAGTATGTTCCAAAGGAAGACACCTCCACAAGACTGTAGTTTCCACACGGGTGTCCCATACAACAGCCCATGTTTCAGAGGGGAAGCTGCTCTCTTCCACTCGCTCCCTTCCAGGGCTGTCCAGCTCCCCTCGCTAATACTCGCTTTGCTCTGCCCTTGCATCTGCATCTAAGCTCCCTGGTCAGATGCGCACAGCAGCATCACTTGGTGTTCCTCTGAACACCTCTGTATTCCTTTCCTTAGTGGCTTCCATGATTTCAGATCACATTTATTTCCTCTTGATCTCCTTTAACTGCTCTCCTTACCCTATGTCTTCTGTGTTCACTTTATACCACACCCCAGTTTAGCTCTGTCTTGATCTTTTAGTGTTAGTCCCTCATGCTTGCTCTACACCGCCGAAATATTCCTACTGAATTTGGTGACATTACTGTCACAACTGGAGAGGTTTCCTGTCTTATCACCTCTAATATGCTTCTGTGATATCCAGTGTTTGGATATGGGGCTGTTGTAAGAAGCAAGAGAAGGGATTTTGCCTTTCTGAATTGTTCCTGGCTTTATTCAACCCTTCTATAAACACCTGTTCTCTACTCTGGATTTTGGTCTTAAATTCCACTAGGGAAAGAAATGGAAAGCAGCATGACCCAGGGCTCTCTGTGGTACTCCTTCCTTTTTGCGACTTCTGTGTTCCTTCTTCCCTCTCTCTAACCACCTCAGCCTCTATTCTTGCTGTTTCTCCAGACTTTCACAGATTTATCATTGCACCCCAGCAAGACAAAAAAGTGCTGCGACTCCACATTGAAGGATGGAAACTGAATCTAGTGAGAAACTGTGACTTTTTCCAACGCCACAGGGAGCTGAAGCCAGGGTTCCCAAGATACATGCATGCATTTGAAGCACTTCACCATCTCCTTTTGCTTACAGACTTCCTGAGGAGGGATGTTTCTGGGGGAAGTTGCATAAGAGAGACACCACACAGCCGATGCTTGCTGGGGAACCTCAGCGGCAAGGATGGGAAAGACGCAGAGAAACTTGCTCCACTCCTGCCCAGGGAAAATCCAAGGCTTGAAAGCGAGCAATCTCCTGCTATTCCATGCAAGGATGGCAAACAAGGATCACGTCCTTATGGAGGAATGAGAAAGAAATACTGTGAGCTGAAACACCTAGAATTTTCTTCCTTTTCCACAGGTTATTCCCTTCCAGGAGAGAAATGAGGAGCAGACTCCTGGCTGGTACTTTGTGCAACATGCCACGGAAAATCATCCAGTCTTTCAAGGCCAGGTTGGAAGCAAAACTARGAAGTTAACTGGATTTGGGATTAGAGCAAATCCAGAGGAAATCAATGGACATGGGCCATTTTGTACTGAAAGCCTGCAGTAAAAAAAAATGAAAAAAGAAACAAACAAAAAAATAGGCATCATGGAAACTGCTTTCCTTCAGCCCCCARGAAGAACACTTCTTTACCATGTCAGCCTTTATTTGAAAATACCTGCCAGTTCTATCACCATGCTCCCTTACACTTGGGGCATGTGATGTACTAAAAAGGGTCCACACATGGACACAGAACTCCTCACATCACTTCTCACCTGCTGGAGGAGCAAATTAGCAAGCCACCTTGTTTGTCCTCATCCCTATCTCCTGTCCCACTCTTTGTTTAGCTTTTTTGCACTGTAAAACCCTTTTGGGAAAGCGCTGCATCTTTCTTCATGTTTGTACCAAGACCACCATGATGGGCTCCTGGTGATGGCTTTGCTCTGCCACATATGTGCAGTATAAGTAGAAGTTATAGGACATAATCCAGCAAAGAACACAAACGTATGTCTAACTTCATGCATGTGAATGGCCTTACCGACTTTAATAAAGTAACTTATATCTCTAAATTAAATTATTAATTAAATATCTGGTTGGACTGAGGCCTAAATCAATGATTTACTGACAAGTCAGGATGTCCCTCTCTTGTGATTGGATTTATAGATGTTTTTAATCATACAGTTCATAAACAATGCTTGTAGTATGCACGCAGTAGCAAGCTGCACTCCAGCACCGGGCCACGAAAGTTGGCTTGGCTTGGCCTATCCCATCCTGGCAGATGCTGGCATACATGGGAATAGATGGCCAGGCATGGCCTCAGGCAGATACAGACCAAAAATAGAGATATTTCAGCCAGGGAGACGTTAACAGCCAAAGAAATTTTACTTTTACTTTCAAAACAGCAAGTTAGTTTTCCCAAGAGCTTCAACCAATTTGCCCTAACAGAACAGAAGCAAATTTAAAGTGGTTCTTGTTTTACACTGCATTCTTCCTTCTCCAACCTGAAATTTGTCATCTAGGAACAAAACAACCAGAGAAACTCTTATCACTGGCAAAGTGACTTGTAAATGAAACCTGGAAGGTCTGACTTTTCCTTTCCTGTTGCAAAGCAAAGAACACACAAACCGAACTGGCTGTAAAACTAGTTGCATGTGCCTGCACTTTCTAATGACAGCACAGCTTGTCTTGGCAAGTAATACTTGCCTTATTAAAAAAAAAAAAAAAAAGACTGCTTTTGAAATAGTCTTGATCAGTACAAGAGTTGTAGAAGTGATTGCTGTCCTCTGATWAGAGGACATCAAGCTCTGCTATTGAGACTTCCCAAAAATATCAGAAAAAAATATTCTGTTTCTTTGCAATTGGATCTCATTGTATGTTAGTGTTTCTTTTTGTTTATCCATTTACTTATGTCTCTGTTTTCTCTCTAGCCATACTGTAAAGTTCCATTCCTTTTTCACATTTAGTATTAAGAAGTTTTTCTTATATTTCAGCATTTCTAAAGCAGCCAGGATCCTGACTGTCAGTAGTGATGTCTAGACATAGTAAATCCTTAAACTCAAGGCTTTTGCCCTCGAGAGAGAGAAATGTAGCAGTATACAATTGCACATGTCGTTCCCTGAGCAGTTTCAGGTGCTTTGTAAGGCTTATTTCTTTCTGAGCCTACAGCTTGTTAAAATGAAATTTGGATCAAGTTTTGGACTGAGAATTCACGTCTACTGTATGACTGCATTCAATCCCATGGGTTGCTTCAGGTCAGCTTCAGTCAACTACCAGCAGAGCTTCTCTTTTAACAGTAATACCTGTCCGGCAACACAAGTAAGCAACAGAAAACCCATAATCAGTACACGTGACTGATGTATCCCACACTCATGAAACCCCTAGTAAGTCCCCAAGGCTTTTTTTTTTTTAATATAAGATTAAACAGTCAAAAAAAAAAAAGACAATGTACAGCTCATACAAGCCTGTAGGAATACTGAGAAGCCATAACAAATGGCTAATTAAGAAAAACAAAACAATTGAGCTTCACAGCATCTTCCCAGTTAACCCTTAAAGAGGGATAGCATGTAAATTCCAGAAGCCAAACCTAAGCTGAAATAACAGACACTGAAACATGGGGCACGTTCCAGGAAGTCAAGAAACTGCCTGCCACCTGCATTCAGGTCAACCATTTTTACTTTCAACTTTAAAATCAATAATTCCATGTTTTTTCTTTTGGACAAATAAATTAAATCAACTGTTTATTCCATTTTGGGTTCTAATGCTTGTTCTCCTGTCTCAAGGCTCACGACTCAGCTGAAAACACACTGTGAGCTGATGTGCAACATTTCCGTGGAAATACAGCCCCACCACACAACTCGGCCCTGCTGTCATCCCCTCTACAGCTGAAACACAGTAGGAGAAGCAGCAAGCAATTTCTGTGATCATGGTAAAAATGCAAGGCAAAAGCTGAGAGATCAGAGAGCACCCAGCCTTACCTAGCAGCTCACTTTGAGCTGTGATGCACATCGCCTGTTGTTATGCCCACAAAGTTCTGCTGCAAATGTTTGAAAGGAAGAGGAGAAGGGAATCAGATCAGAACAACAGAACAAATGCATGATCTAAACTGCTCCCCTTTTCTTATACAACCAGCTCAAGCAGATCATTTTCACCTGTGGAAGGAAAAAAGTCAACCAAACTGGGTTTGAGAAATTCTCCTTCTCCTTGATGTTTGGCTTTGGGGCTGTTAACTAACCTGCACCAGTCCAATGGCTCATACTCCCTCCCAAGAAAGCAAAAAACATGTATTTATTCACCTTATGGGTTCAGATACTTCTGTAGTGACCATACTGGGTTGTCTGGACACCAAATCTCCACTGATGTTAGGATAAGGAAGTACAAACACATTGTTCCCAGAGTTAGTTTAGAGGTGAGCCCATGATGAAAATATAGACAAAAGCTGAGGTAGGTAGCCCACTTGGCACAGCTGATTGACTTTAATAGGTGTTGATTACGCTGCTCATATTGCATGAAATTAAAAAGCTTACAAATGTTATGAGCCATTACCCTTCCATTTAAGAGAGCTTATGACATGTTAGCAACATTTAATGAAATCCTTTTCAAAATGCCATAGGCAGCCTCAACGAGATTTTGCTTTGAAATGTAACTTGTGGAGTTATTTCAGAAAGTTTGTTTACTTCAGAGCTTCCTTCTTTCGGTATGCAAACAGACCTTGCAAAGGTGGAATACTTCGGTTGCCTGTTTTGCTCTGAGTGTGCAACACACAACTCCCAGGGAGAGCACCAGCTTGTTAGACAAGCAATAGGGAACATGCAAAGCAAGACCCAATTCTAACCTACAAAATTTCCTTGAAAATTCAAACTTCAGAGACTTCTGGCCAATTTTACTATGAAAGTAGAGGGAAATGTTTTCACAGTTGCTGTAAAATTTACTTAAACCTCTCCAGCARGCTGGAAATATCACAGAGCCACTAACTGCCCCCAAAGCTCCRGGGCAACAAAAGTTCAGGCTGAAGTAGGATTTTTTGGATTTTATTACTTGAGAACGAAATTTATTAAGAGGAGAGCATATCAATTTTATAAATCCCCCTGGATGCTCACAGCCTACTGCCATATAGACTTGAATCTGCTCTGGATGGTGATGGTAACAAGATCTGTGCATCAACTGAGGGTGCTTATGCCAAAATGATGCYTTTTGCAACTTGCTCTGCTGCTGCTGTGTATTTTTACTGCTTGGCCCTCTGACTGCCAGCTCTCTTCTCTGTTGATAGCTACTGGGCAAGCAACACTCAAACTGACCAAAGTGAGAGAGACTTTTATAGCAAACACACATAGGCACCAACTCTAATGACAAGCAATTTGGACTGGTGCCACAGTGCATGCTTAGCAGCCTCTATAGAGAGAATGTGAGATGCCCGGACATGGTTGCAAGGAAGCTTCCTTTTGTTAGCAATGCAATCATTAGCAACCTTGCTCTTTTTTTAAAAAATTAGTAGGGTTTTTAAATAATATTTTAGCATATGTTGCCAGAAATATCCCGAGAGAAGGAGTAAGCTGTGGAAACATTGTTAGAGGAAAAACTGTGCTTCAGAAGTTGACCTTTGATAGTGTGAGTTTTGCCTTCAGCCCTGAAGCCACCGTGGCAGCTCAACTGCCCCCAGAYGCAAACGTTAGGACACCAACATGAAACCATGTCCATGAGTGGCCAGCAGCTCTTACAGATCATTCATCTCACAGCAAGCATAAAGAAAGACTCCTCTCTTCTTTGGAGAGTCCATCACTGAAGGAGTAGCTAAATGCTGGAAGGACTAATGACCAAATCGCTGGTGAGAGTAAGGGCACAGGGACTGCTAAGTGACGATGGTGTGGTGAGGTGAACTTCATTTCCATCCTGTGATGGTTTCAGTGAGAGCACTCAAATCCTTAAGCACTTTGCTGGGCCAAATCATCAGGAACTAATTCAAYATCCTTTTATTGCCCTGTAAACTCTGACAAAGGAAGGAAAGGAATTGTCCTGTCCCCTTCCTCAAAAAATACCATGCTTCTTTTGCGTTAGGTAGCTGAGCCTCTACTGAAGGCTGAATTTTTACTACACAGCTTGAGAATAATATGAAGTTGCAATTATCTTGMCATCTGCACTACCTCTTTTCATGGGTGAATGTTGCTTTTTAATCTAAATTAGTATTGTATTGTTTATAAACGTGTATTTATGGCAATGAGGCAGATAGCCCCCATTGTGGGCACATGTCATTATTTAATTCAAATACATGGTTTATTGCTTTTCAGTGTGTATTTTTAGCTCTGGAGCAGGTAGACTTGCAGAGCAAATAATATGGAAGAATACCTGCATTACAGAACTGCTTCTGTGCTTTAAAATTATACCCCTCTTCTTCTGGATTTGAACATTGTGAGACAAGTACATTGGCAAAATAATTATTTATCAGTCCTAAAAGCTTCCTTTAAAATTTCCATCATTCAAACACTGGCTGGGAAAAATGGAAAGTACAGAAAAGCATATTTTATGCACTAGCTAGTCTAGCTTTTATGCTGATAAGAACTTACTAAACACCAATAAAGGGAATAGCAGTTATCAGCCCTAATCTGCAACTGCGAAATTTTTAGGCCAAACAGATGTCCTTGTAGAATCACAGTCAAGTATTATGATGGGCCCAATCCCTTCTCCACCGTAGTCACTAGTTATTTCCTATGGCTGCAGATGAGAAGGGTTTGCTCCACAGCTCTGAACAAGCACACTGTTCTCAGTGGCGCCTGCATGACCCGATCCCGAGGTGTTTCCCACAGTGAGCAGAACTGGGACCTCTAACATCACCCCAAAAAAAGGAAAATAAAAAAGACACTGCATTTTGCCTCAAGGATTTTTTTGGACATACAGCATTCCTCTTTTAAATTGTTTTTGTTTAGTTGATTACAAACAATAAGAAGTAGAACTTCAAGATAAAACTGGCACAATACACTAATAAATCTCTTTTTTTTAAAGGGGTTTAAAATCTCCTCCTCAAAATCTGCTCAGTGAATTTTGCCATCATTTATACCTGTGCAGCAAAAGAATAACTTTGAGTWCCCTCAGTTAGCAGAGGAGAGGCAAGAAAGGTTTGTGCCCACAACGCGACGGGTGTTCCCAGATGTACCCACCGCTACGACAGTCTGCCAAGAGACGAAAGGGCATGGTCCCAGTCCAGAGTTTTCTACTGCAAAGTATCTTGATCGGGCAAATCCACTTTGCTAAAGAGTGATCATGTCACCTTTAAAAGGATACAAGGTAAGAAAATTTAAGCCCAGGTGTAAACATTTGTAAACTGAGGCTTAAATTTCTATCTATTCACTTGAAATGAACATTGAAAGGGCAAAAACATCCTAACGCTATCATGGCAATATCTTTCTCTGTGTCCTAATGCTGAGATTATCATCTCATCAGTTGTTGCACACTTACCCAGCGGAATAATTCCCTTGATACTACTGTATAACCTCAGCACACGATTTTATTTCTATTGTTATTGGAATAGAAAATACACATAGTGTATTTTCTGCCCTTTCTTTTCTGTGCTGCTTATAGACCTGGATGTGGCAAACTTCAACACAAAGCAATTGCATGGAAGAAAGCTAAACCTGTGCTTAGAGTAAGTTTGAAGGAACCTGCTTGTTAGCAGCTATTCTCAACAGAGGCAGGAAAATTTCCATTTTTAAATCTCCATTCAAATTAAGTCAATGAAGACTGAAGACCACAAAACTGTTACKATTGCTTTCCAGCATATCAAATTAACAATTTGTGCTGCTACATGCAACTTTTAGTCAAAGTTTGTCTGATTTATAAGCAGGCAGATGGTTCACACGATTGTCCGCCATAAATTACAACAGTTAGAAAGACAGTTACATTTTGAGAGTGACAGTGCAGCTGAGCTACAGATGGGTTTATAGATGACCCTTCCAATTTTTAATAATCTCCATAATTTATGTGCAAGTAAAGAAGCGCAAGGATTCCTAATGCACCTTCTTGACTAAGTACAAATCACTTTTATTTACGCAAGCAATACTTCATGGTCCAGTTAACTTCTTAATTAAAGGCAGCAAGATGCTCATGTTCCATGCAAGTGGCATGGAAAATAATGTTTAGTGTGCAATATGTTCAGCTGGGAGTTTAAGATGCTCTCATCACTTCTGGAGAACTGAATGCAACTATCACATTTCTTTGAAACAAGACTACAAGGTGCAAACTCTGCTACCGCTAGTTAGCATTCATTACTCTAGACAATCCTTAGGCTCATGCGCTAACAAGGTTATGTTTATTTACAAGCTCCGATGCTTACAAATAGGCTGCTAATCCAGGATGCACTACAAACCGAGTATCGTCGGGCCAGGACTAGTGTGGGAAACAACAGGAAGAGAGACCTTTGTGATATGAACAGAAAGGGATTTGGGAGTTCATTCTTCAGTGGATGAGGGAAAAGGAAAGAGAGCCCAGATGGTTTAATTCCTGAGACCAGAGGCAGCAGAGATACAAAATGAAATTGGCTGGAAACAACTTTTAAAAGCCATTTGAAGAATTGTCTGTGATTTTCATGGCCGCTTCTCCTGTATGTGACTGAACCACTTCCAGCATCATCCTTCTGCTAATGTATTTGAGAGAAAGTCCAGAAACATGTCTTTGTTGAGTTGTCAAGAATCACATGCCACAGTACAACACGATCTGTTCTTGGTCGTAATTGCAGTTACAATGAGTTGCCTTCCAAAAAGAGCTCGAGCTAAAYGCAGCTCCTTCCTCCAGAAGGTGATAAAGGAGGTAGTACCTAATGAAAGCTCTTTAAGGCATAAATTACGAAAGCTCAGAGGTTCCCCTGCAGCCATGGACTCTTGAAATGACACTTGAGGGGTTTTCCTCCTGTCTAAGCCTTGGTCTTCCCTTSCTGCCAAAAGGGGTTAATTTGAAAAAGGAATGCACTTTGAAGAGGAAATCCCAARCTGTCTTTAAACCTGAAGGTACAGTTCCTAAGAAAGTGAGTCTGTGTGTACTTTTAATTACCTTTTTCTTAGGATTTAGAGAWGCAGCAGAGAAGGAAAGGCATCAGTGATGAATTTGGGCTTTCATGTATTATTCAAATGTGCTTGGGAGAGATTTCCCCAGGGACTGCACAGTGTGGGGAGCTGCACAGCTGACACGTGCAAGTGGCACAGGTGGCAAAACCGAGGCCGCGGGACTGCTGCCACGGTCACAAAAGGCGATGCTACTACCCCTGCGCTTTCCACACAGCACCAACGCCACAGAGTTTACTGCGTCACTTCATCTACTAAATGGAACGACACTGAAATTAAATTTGCTTTTTCCTGAAAATCTGCTATACATAAACAGCAACTGAAAACCTTCCGAGCTTTAAATAAAACCATTATCTATTACTGTACACAACTCATAGGTTGTACAATTAGATATAAGAAAAATATTATACGTCAGCATATTTCTRGATTGCTCTTTACTATTATTTTTCATATCGTTTCTGTTACACTGTGCATATTTAAAGCCACATTATGCTCTTCTGAAAACCGAGAGAAGATTATTATGGAATTAGTATGGATGTTTGTCTGTATTACTGAGTATGGCACTTTGTTTTAACAGTATTCATCAAGCTCAGGAACCACTAGTAAGACAGTAGTCTGGCTGGTCACACTAGTGTTCTTTAAAAAACGCAGCTTCRGTTATTCAATAATATTTGCAAATATTCCAAAAGTATCATCCTCTGACTGACTGCAACTATTTCATGCATAGAACAAGAAAGTAAAAATTTACTGAAATCAGCAGGATTGCACCTGTAGCTACCARCCCTCTAGTAACTGCAGCATTATGAGAGCTCTGCAACCCAGCACAGGCTCTTCCCATTTCAGGCCACTGAGAAGCTGGAGAAACTGTACGCAAGGCATATAGTTCAATACAGTCTCGAGGCCTCATCTACTGAAGTCAACAGAAAGACTCTGACTCATAAGGTTGTAGATCAGGCCTTCTGGCTTGCAGCTAGATCCTTCTCTGGGTAACAGCAAAAATAATACCAGTCCTGGAGGAGGGATAAAGCAAGGAGCCTACAACAGGCCTTAMCTCATGGTTCATGTTCCTCACATTCGTTAAACTGTCAATGGTGTGGAAACTAGTTTCATAGTCACATAGTAGCAATTCTTCAGTCTATTTATCAAACTGTGGGTTGCACTTTTTCACACACCTTATGCTACAAAGTATAGGCCATACAAGGTTCTACAGTTGGCTTTCAATTCAGAGATGAAATTATTTATTGGTATGAACGTTTTCTCACTAACTTTTCTTCCTAAATGATTATGCTTGTTCAAATCAATTCACAGCCATCTTACAGAGGTTACAACCTTCAATAATTAAATCAGATAGTGTATTGGATATTGTGTTGATTATGCTACAAGTTCCAATTTCTTCAAGACCACTGAAACGCTGAGATAAAGGGATGTTAACTTTGTTTAATTAGCTATATACCATTGTTATCAACATGGAAGGTTGGTATCTGACTCAAATTAACACTTCAGATCAGGAAATAAGATAGATGACATATTCTGTGAAGAATCCTGGAAACTATACACAATCTTTTCAGCTATTTTAAAGCTGCTCAGGACAAACAGGATTGCATTAGAAAGAACAAAAGGCATTGACAGTCAATGAAATATTACTATGAAAATGCTATTTCAATCACACTTGGGTTCTTTCTCATTTTCAGTTGTTAACATTCTTGCCACTTTTGTCAAGCAGTCCCTCCTAGCAGCTTTGAATTTTAACTGCACATAATTTTAAAACACAACACGAAATAGGACTGAGCACATAATCTGCTTATTGTGCCAGCAGACAGATCAGGCCCTTGTGCCAAGGTATCACCTGTCTGCTCACTGCAAAACAGAGGACCACTAAAATGCAGACTGGATTTCACAACTGCCTGCAACCCCCTATACCTAGAAAAAAATACTAATTTCAGATGAAGATTGTTTATGATTTATCTCAAAAGGATACAAAAAGACTTGGAAGCATTTTATCTGTGGTTTACACAGACACAATCCACGTACATCCACCTCGCAACTGCCCAGAGGATATAGTACCTGGATGAAGTACCCAAAGGACACCCACTGTCTTATCCCCTACATAACATTTGTACAGAGTGAATGACATAATTTATCCAACAACCACATCACCCTGCCACTTTGTGTTTTTTTGTAGTTAGGACTACAGAAATGTGATTATTCTTTCCCCTTTCCCCATAACTTACTGGTCTCGACCGGATTTCTTTGGCGTAGAGAGGTTTCAAGAATTCTGAATCTCCTTCTAGCTTTAGACCCTTGTCCGTGATTCTCAGGTTCCCCATTCCATCCTGAAACATGGACAAAAAGAAGTGACCCCATTAGTCACGATTACTAAATACACCAGGCTTCTAATAATGGAAAGATTTTTTTCTCTGCAAAGAAGAACATGTAAAGCACTGGGAGGCACTAGAGAATGCAATTACTTGTGTTATCCTTTTAGCTCTGTTTCCGTGAGAAAATTCTATTGAGAGCAATCTGCAATGCCCCCCAGTAAACCACTTACACAGATGAAAGATGTTCTTTTAAGCTAGTCATCTCTGCTCAAAGAGACACAGCAATGTTCTGAGTTAACAGGAAACTATTCACTGTAATATTCACCGTGTGGCTGTACATTAATATACCTGCTCATTCATAACAAATCCATATAGAGAATATGTGATTAATTTTACTGCACTGACAAAAAAAGCTTTGGTTAGGTAGGAGTATTTCAATAAAACGTGGCATGGAGCTGGACCTCTGCCATTTGGGGAATCTCTGCCCAGCGGAGAGGCATGGACTCTCTGGGGTGGCTTCTCTAGGGTTATCGGCCATTACGAAGAAAAGGGCAGGCAAAAAGATGCAGACAGCTGCTGAGTAGTTGCAATTCTCAAAGGCATCGTGTGCTTCTGATATTGTAAGACACACCATAGCTCTTTCAGAAGCCACGTTTATGGAAATATTTGCTGTGGGAGAAATAACTAAGTGACAGGAGTATGCTTTCAATTGACTGCTTGTCTATCCTGGGCTAAGTCCAGCGATGACCAGCTCGGGAGCGGGGCCTCGCTCTGCTCCTCGCCTGGACCGCGCGCGGCACAGCACAGCCGGTCACGAGGGTGGCACGTCACACTTGTGTTTTGGCAGATCCAGCATGGGCATTACGAAGGGCAAGCAGTGATGGAGGGTGAGGGAGCTGGGAATCCAACTAATCTGGATCTCTATGTCCAAAATATTTGCATCTGCCAAACCATTCTCCTGCCTTTCAAATAAGCATTGCAAAGTCCCAGGGATGAGACATTTGGGGACAGATTTCTCTCCTCTCCTCATTAAGATTTCATATTTGCAGCTCTCGATCCTCCTCTTCCCTCCTGCCCGGCACTGCATCAGGCTCCCCGGCTGCCAGCCCACTCAGCCGACACGTGCACGGTGCCCACTGCTCCCCGCACTCTGCTGTGAAAAATCTTCTTGACAAATGGTGTGAAGTGTTGGCTGCAGGCCGCCAGCAGACGACTGCAAATAGTCCATTTTCTTCAGAAATTGTTTAGTTATGTGTGTCCAAGGTGTAATGAAACATCTGACAAACTATAATAGCAAACAAAATATATGTCAAAATTTTGTACGCATTTTTCTTATGGTCTTTATGCAATAAGACAGGTATATGGATACACTGCCACAGAGTAGAATAGGGCTCAACTAAAAATATTTCACCTTTAGCTTGTGAGAGAAAGTCATAACTTTTACTAAGATGAGGGTTTAGGCTCATTTAGATTACAATTACTTACAACGGCATGTACGTGGAAGAAAAGTGGTGGTGGGGAAATTGCAAAAGATAAATGTATTATCAATAAACACATTAAAATGCAAGGTTTTATTTCTAACATTCAGAATCATTCTGAAAGTCTGCAAGGAGTGAGGTAGGTTGCTTTGTTTGCCAAGAAACAGAAGGTCTAGAGAATACCTTTTAGCATAAGTTTGATTGATGTCACTAGGATTACAGAGACTGACATTAACAAGATCTATGTCTCCATGTATATAAATTAAGACTGGGAAATGACCATGCGTCAGGTAATCAAGAACAGACACGGCAATCTCCAAAGAGATCCTTGGTTTTGTCCCATTTTTCTAGGCTAGGAAAAGCAGAAGGATGATGCTATACAATGCCTCAGGCTTCTAAGACAGGGCTGGATGCAATAATCACAAAATTGACAATAGCAGGAGCTCGGCGTGGGGAGGCGGTGGGAATGAGGAGACATGCATGTGAGCACTGATGGCAGCAGGAGTCATGCTGCAGTCAGGAGAGACACTGAAACCAAGGAGCTTGCAGGCCACAGCATGGCAGGAGGAGCAACTTAGAAGAGGAACAACTGAGCTATAAATATGGATATAACAGATGGCCTCCATGGCACCTCACCATGCAACTTAGGAACACCTTGAGAGGGTCTGGGCTGCCTCCTTCTCAGTACTGCTACACATGTCCTTAAATACAGAGGTCCACATCAAAAGAGCCACTTCAGAGCCTAAATAGCAGCAGTTTCAGAGGTTTAAGAGGAAAGAGGTATGTGCTTGGGTAGAAGCCCTAGAGAGACCACGAGAAGACCTAAAAAATCCAACAAAGCCATGTATATTTGGACATACATCTCGCATATTTTCTAATCCAACTGCAAAAAGTAAAACATGGCTGTCTACTCCCTCCTCCTCCCTTTATGGGTGCACAGCCAGCACCGCAAGAGTAATCACTGTCACTAACGGGGAATGGCTAACCCAGACGCATTTGTATGCATTACTGCCAAAAGGTGTGGGAAAAAACATGCTTCTAGAGGGATAAAAATCAAAGAAACAGCACGTGTCAGCAGTGACAGCGGTCATTTGCCAGAGGTTCCTCAGTCCCAAGAAATATCACTCCAAGTGTTGGATTCTGCCAAGCAAAGATCGTTTTTGCCAGAACGTGGTGTCTTATGAACAAAGGCAGGCTCGGGAGTGTTGGATGATGAAATGAATGCTGTCATATCATTTTGAAATGAAAGCTGTAAGTAAACTTTAAACAGAGACATATGCTGAGAATGGTATTGAGTGTTGAACGGAGGGGAATAAGAGATGGGTCATAAAGTGCCAGTTGCTACATTCCTTGTCCCAGGTGTAAAATACTGGCTTATTAATTCTGGGTTGGTTGTGGCACAGTAGGGGGTTCATTTATTTCAAGMAACAGTATGAAGGAAAATGAGCAAAATATGATTATGCACCAAAGAGCTCAGATTACATTTTGATAGTGGTATGCTTTGCTATTTTGAGTGAGCAGGAATTATTACAGCTATCTGCAGACCCTCACATGTTGAAAATGGGGCTTTTGCACTGCTAAAAAAGCTCTACAAAATCTTTCCCAAAATAGATATTTCAGTAAGGTTACAAGCCCTGAGGGGTTTCACACTGCAGGCTCGTCTCTGGCTTCATTAGGAAAAGTTGCAGGTCATGCGAGCTGGTATATGCCATGTACAGCTGCAACAGCAGCCACCTCCAGGGATACAAAATCCTAACGATTTCCAGGACTCACTCCTGAGCTGAAGTGGGGAAGTGCTCTACTAGTAACATAGGGAGAAATGCATAAAGGGACCTATCAAGCTGCCCCTGAGGCTTTGGCAAACCAGCCAGCAATTTCAATGGCTCCTAATTATTTTCTATCCTGATTATTAACACAGATCCGGTGTTCCACTTTTCTCTTCCCTTGCATGTTTCTCTTCCTTTCTCTTCTTCATCCTCTGTCTCCCATGTGGCCCCTACAAGATTTTTAGATGTGAAAAACATGCATATGGACCATATATTTCACATACAGCAAGTTCTATGCCTCTGAAAAGACACACCAGGCCACGTCCACAGGAACAACGTTCTACAACCAAAACATGAAGAACATAATTGATTTGTATCATATGAGCAGGTGTATGCTCTTACAAAACCACTGGGTCAGATAAAAAGAGATGCTTCACCATGCTACTCTTCTCAAACTCTGATATTCTTACTCTGACCCTCACTCACCGCTCCCTCCTCCTGTGGCTGTCAAATCCAATAAAACCTGCGCCCACCAGGTACCTCTTGACCACCTCTTGACTTCCCTGGTGTTTAGGATCAGGATGCAATGCTTAGCACTCACTCTGACCACAATTAGCTCTCTGCTGCTCATGTTACTCATGATTAAAGCTGACAGCTTTTCATAGTGGCATTCTGGGTCATCAGGGCAAAAACATGCACAGGTTGCAACTGGAGTTTAAAGTTAAAGGGAATCCCTGGTGCGCAACAGCACAATCATTATTAAAGCACATTCATTTATTATTTTCCATGAGAAAAGAATCAAGCAGCTGGCAGAATGATATAAAGATACCAAAATACACATATAGTAGAGAGAAACGGTTCTGGGAAAGACCACCTCATAGGTTGTTTTGGACAAAGAATCTTCACCGTCCCTAAATTACGTGGTTTAATAACACCTAAATGTCATACTTTGTTACACAGAATATATATAGATCCAGTCCTGTGAAATTTCATGGACCCTGACCTATATAATATAACAGGAAGCTGGCCAGAGTGACAGAGACCATGATTTTTTTTAATCAACATTGTGTCTGTGATTGGTATCTATCCATATCTACCATTCTGTTGCTTGTGAATAAGAAAAAACAATGCGGTACTGATTATTTGATGCAGTGGTATCTGACACTATTTGGTTCTCCTTTTCTTTCTTTTTTAATAGTAGCTTCCTAAACTGAGAACAGATGACTTTCTTTTGCAGGCAGAAGCTAGCTTTGTGAAAGCTTCCAGTCTAACCTGTGGAAAACAGGAGGCACTGAGTTGGGAACTTCCCATTACCACCTGCTTTGAATTATTCAGCTCTTTGGTAGAGCATGGTGAAAACTTTCACATCAATTTTATCATCCAAGCCACCTTTCTTCTTATACAACACCTTGTAATGGGGTGAGCATAAAAATTTATGTGCTACTGCTGACTGCTCTGTGTTAAAATGGGACAGCCATGGTAAAATCCTCAATAACATAAATGTCATTTTGGTGTTGCTGGATGAGAAAGGATTTTTTCTTTTTATTAGCTTGAAAAGGAACTCAGTTTAACATCCAATTACAAATGATGGTGCTAGTGTTAGGGGAACAGCTCAATATCGCTGCAGTCCCAACACTGAGGTTCCTCTCTGCCTACCGTGGTTGGCATTGTGGCTGTACGCGTAGATAAAGTCTAGCTTTTTTTGCCTCCCCTTTTAAAAGCTATGGGTTATTTTATACTTTGTTTTTTATTATATGGCTGGTAGCAGAGAGATTAAGTTAGCAGAATAAGAAAATATTGCACAGTGGCCAACATAGCTAGAGACATCTAATTGCTGTGGTGGATACCTGGATACCACACCAATCCRGATGGCGTTCACATAGTAACGGGGTAATTTTCGGAGGTGCAGAAGTGTGTCCAGCTACTGCCAGCTTCTGACCAGAAGGCATAGCTGCCCTCGCAAACTCTTCTCCTAGGTACGTGAACACACAAGACCTTCCCTTTTCTGCACCTTTTCCCTTCTGGGTCCTGAAGTGCTTAAGGGTGAAAGTCAGTTTCTTAGCTCCTGCTGCAATGCAGGGGGTCATCAATATGCCTTTTTAAAGGATGGCGAAGTGGATGCCCAAGGAGTACAAGAGACATTCTCCACTGGCGGAGCCAGGAGCAAATCCATAGGTTCCCACCAAAGCACTGAACCATCCTTCTCACCCAAGCTGCTTGTTGATTGACACATCGATGGAGAGGCAGAGCTTGAGGCACAACCCCGAGCCAAGCCCAGCGCTGCAGCTTTGCAAACCGTGCGCTCAAACAAGGGGCACTGCTCCCGGTTCAGCACTGCTACTGCTTGGGAAGAGCAATATCGCTTGTAGGGAGTCTGCCATCCATTGCRGGTTTATAAAATCAGGCTGGCTTGTGCCACAGTTTAAGCTAGTCAAAAAACAAAGCGGCGATAACAACACTTATTCAATGTGGCCTTTCATGCCAGGATGCACAGTTCTTTACAAACARTAAATTCAGTCGCACAGCTGCTTTGCACCTTCTCGTTTGTTCTGGCATTTCTGAACATAGAAGGCAAATTTGCTGTTTACTGAGGATTTCAGGGACACTAGTGATGGGGAACACAAGAGCCTCCAGCTGCCTGCTGGCCACCACCAGCCTCCTTCACCTGCCAATGTTCTGGGCTGCTTTGTGAACAGGAGGAGGGTGTTTCCTCATGTTTTTTCCTTCACCTCCATCCCTTTTCAGCTTACAGAAGCAAAACTATCGGCAGGCTTTGTCTCTGCATGGGAGGGGAAGTATTCACTTTTTTACTAGGAATAAACTGAAGTTATGTTTGGTAATGTCCTGCGGGAGAGAATTATCTTTGGAGACTGTTCATGTCGGTTGGCTCAAACACCTGATTATCATTGCTTGTATTAATGATTGCTGTGCTCTGCTTTGCTCCCAGATACGTGCAAGTTATTACACAGCTCAATACATCCAAAGTTAGGGAAGAAAAGAAAGAGAAAAAAGCAAATGCAAGTGACTTGTTCATTTTCCCCTACCTGGAAAATTTCTGTACTATTCTTCTGCCTCTGACTTGAGACCAAGGTTTCCATATTCCACAGATTTAAGGAAGGTCTATACCGATAAAGATCACTATCAGTTCTTCATTGTATCAAACATCATCTTGCTCTAATAGGATCTGCTCTCCCTCCTTCCCCTCAATTTCTTCACTTAATATGTGATCTAAAGAAATACACAGGTCTCTAGCTATGGATCAGCAGCAGAATTTCCCTACAGAAGTCAAGAGAAACTAAACACCTGCCAGTAGTCTCAGCCTTGTAAAAGTAAGACTGGTTACACAGGAGAGTCCAGAACAACATAAACTCCCAAGTAAGCGGACAATGTGTGACAGGTTGTGCCTCTGCGATTAACACAGGTAAGAGACCTTGTTTTGAGAGCTCAGGCCACATGTGGGCTCAGGTTCATGTGAACGGTAGAGCAAACCAAGTCTGTGTAGCGCTGTCTTACTAACTGACTTGACATATGACTGTATTGCTCTATGTACAGATACACGCTTACGTTTTGACTCACACTGCTAGTTCTCATGTCCATGAGTGGTTTGCTTCCTAATTTGCTTGAACCTTGTTGAGGTAAAGGAAAAAAAGACTTTTCAGCTATCTGTAGAGAAACACATTACTCCTTTACCAATAATGAAATGCAGTATGGAGAAATGCCAGTCATTTACCAATGACTGTTCACCAAACACCTCACACATACACACCATTCATAGCAGAAAAACTGCAAGACAGTTTGCAGTAAATCACTATATGCTGAAAAGTGTAAAGACAATGGAAGAAAAAGCAAACAAATGTTTCTTATGTTTAGTTTCCAACACTGAATTCCATCAAATTGCAATGTGTGATTAGAAAGAAGAAATGATTTCTCCTTTCTCTTCTTGCTGTACTCTCCCTGAACGCATTTTGAAATGTTTGATTGCAGCCYGCAGTACATCCTTGCTAATCAGAGAGAGGTCCAACAGCCCATCACCAACTCTGACTCTCACAGCAAATGGGAGCATACAGAGCAGACTTATATCTGCAAACTGCASTGTTGCTGGAGCCCATGCATCTGCATGAGGTACAGGTGTACTCATAAACATGTGCAAATCCTCACCTTCTATTAATGTGCACTGGGCACTCTGACTGCCACTCAGCCAGGTGGCATCTGAAGAGGTGATGCCAGGGAAAGCACTTCTGCAGCAACAGGAGACATGACAAGCCATGATCTTAAAACAAGGTGATGCATTTGGACAATGGGGTATGTGTCAAGACCAGAGATATCATTACCRCCGCTGGCATGTGACGGATGAGTCAGGAGGGTCCACAGAAGGAAGCAGAGCAGTTGACTCTGTAAAGACCATGCATCCAAACTGATCCTAAAAGCAGAAGAGCCTGAACATTGATGGGAATAATCTCCCTCTTCTGACTGCYTATTGACCTCAGATGTACCTTACAGAGAAACAGGTAGTGCTTCCATTTAATGGTGATCATCACAGTGTAGGATAGCTGTGCTGAGACATCAGTGGGTGAAGGAAGGTGACTCCAAACACCTTGCATCACTATGGGACCATATGTATGCCCTCTCCAGGGAAGCAGGAAGACGCAGATAAAGCACAGCTAGAATCTTAGCAGCAAATTGGTGCACTAAAACAACATTATAAATTGCAAGACTAGCAAGAAAATGGAAAAAACTAACTCCCAGAAGGCTCTCTCCAGAAGCTCTTGACAGTCTGTGAGAAGACATCTCTACATAATGTCTGGTGCTGCAGTAATCAGTCATAGSGAAATGCGAAGCTCAATGAGCAAAGACCAGCTGCAGTAGTCACCCACCTGATGATGACTTCTAGAAGGTACYGTTAAAGCTGTAAAAGCTATGAAAATACTGGCCCTCACTTTTATTTACTTCCTTCCACAGGTTTGAAGTCATTGTGATGACCACAAAAAACTCAAGCGGATATTAACTTACCAAAGAATTATGCCCAAAAGGAGGAAATTGCCTGCAGGTCCCTCCCCTAACAGTAAAACTCAGTCAAAATCAAGTCTACACAAAGCTCAGAACCCTTTTTCTCTGTTGGAGAATTTCTGTTTTTGTGAGTTCCTCTGATTGCCTATGGGAAAAAAAGGCAAAGGATGAGAAGAGGCGATGAAACAAGGAGAGCACAAGAAAAGACAGGACATCTCACAGTTACAGCAACGAATTGCAATGCAGAAAAACTTTATTCCTGGCAGTCTCACAAGCTTCCCACAGAGCGCCGGGCTAAACGCTCAGACCCTATTCCTCGCCAAGGCAAGCTGGGGCAGACGGTGAGGAAGTGTCCTCCAAGACCTTACAYGCAATCGTGCCAAGGGTGTGAATGGGGCATGGGACAGGAACGAGCAGCTGCCAGCACTACCACTGAAACCCTTACCTAAAATAACTCCTCTAGCTTACTCCAGATCAGAATAAATGACACATATTAACATGTGGTTAATAAGACATATCTATTTATCCCTCTATCTCAATGTCACAGTAATCAGCTTGTCCCTAGCAGCTCAGAGAGAAAAAAATGATACAGCAGGACAGAAAACAGACACGATCATGAATGCTCAGACAACATGACACCTCTGCGTGCCACGGTGGCATTAGGGATGTCTGTCATGTGCATGATCCCGTAGCACCTCTCCCCTTTGTCCGTTCTTCCATATTGACTGACTGTTCACCGAAGTCAACGCCATTTACTAGAAGTTTAAGAGCCTTATGCAGCTTTCATTTAAGACAAAAGAAACTTATGCATTGACTTTARTGGAAGCTACAAAAAAGTCTTAAGAAGCAGGAAGGCCAGGATAAAATGTGATTTTTAATTTACTGTTTCAAACAAGTTACCACTGACTACAACTAAACCCCATTCCTTAAAACAATTCCAAATTAGTGCTGGAATAATTACCAAACAAGTCATTCAGCCAGTGCTTGAAGAAAGCTCAGTTCAGGATTTACTGCATGTGCTGGAACTACTTTGGGCAGAGGGTACCTCTTTTCAACAGAAACCCCTAGTGAGTTTGCTCAAAGTGTGATGGTGGGTAGCACAACAAAACCATGACTCCTACGAAATAAGTCACCCCATCAGAGACTACACTTCTACAGAGAAAAGGATTAGCAGATCTATTGGGAAAATGATTATGAATCCCAAAATAGTTACTACAACACAACCATCACATGCAGAATTCCTCTCTAGGGTAATAATTTCCCTTTTGATTGACACAGTAGGGAAGAGTTCAAAATTTACCATTCACACGTCCCAGTTCCCTGTTACAGAACACTTTGGCACTGAAGCATCATAAAATGACCCATTTTCTCTTGAGCGTTTTTCCTCTTTTTTGTTCCAATAGGGATACCAAGGTTTCATATCTTATGAAATGTGTCCCTTGAATTCTCCATTTTTTTTAGTCAGGCTCATTACCGTAATTATGCTAATTAGAAGGGAAAAGTCCCATCTTGCAGAAGTTCGTGCTCACTCAGAAGGGAAAAAATGATTCTTATACTAGTAGGAACAAGTACTCTTCTTATAATGCAGGAATTTAACAATAAAATCAGCACGTACTTTCCCTGCATAGTTCAAGGGGTTGCAGAAACAGATTTTATACATTATGGTCTAATGCTGAAAAAGGGAAAGAAAAAAAAATTAACTGTAAGAAACTTGGACAAAACACCCTTTGTGGCATCACTCCTCCAAGGCTGAACTGAACCAACTTATTTCTACATTGTTCAGGGAGTTTCCAAGGGGAAGGAGAAAGTTTCCTTTTTCTTTCTTTCTCTTTGTGGATCCATCTTGCATTTTGGATTTACGTTCTAGAGTACGATTTTCTGAATAACCCAGTATTTAGCAATGCCCACTGACCAGCAATGATGCAGGTGGGTTAAGGAGTGACAATGTGAAAAAGAGACGTAACAGGTCTCGAGAGGAGTTCCTGAAGGCGAGCTCTTGAAAATGGGGCCAATCACTGAGCCACTTTGCCCCAGCCCGGGCCAAGAAATAACACTTATGCAAAAACGCTCTGCTTTCTAATCCCTGTTCAAGATCTATGCCACCATTCAAGATATCAGAAACACAAGCAGAAGCACAGGCGGCGCAGCGCTGTGGCCTTTCGTGCAAGGCACGTTGACAGTGCCATCACAGCGGCCTGGTGGCGGGCTGCGGGGCACCGCGGAGGAGACGCTGCGACACTGACCTTCTCAAGCAGTGCCGCACCTGCACTCTCCGCTTGCTGCTGTGGCAACATCAGCCGCCGAAGGTAGGACAATCACAGTGCGAATGCACGTTTTCAGTTGCTTCATTTACTCTCCTCTACTGTTATTTCCTGTATTTCCAAAAGCAGTGTGGACGGGAAGGAGTATTTCAGTCCACCTCGCCCCCAAATCACTCACTGGAAGTGCTTCTCCCCAGTTGCTGTAGAGCTCCTCCAAGGTGACTCTTTAGATGCCGATGGATAACTGAGATAAACCCAGACTTCAGCAGCGTACAATAGGATTAAACCAGAAAATATAGGGTTGCCAGGCAAAATAATAAAACATATCATGAAATGAAAAAATACTTCCAAACTGTGATTCCAACTAACTGAAGTAGAGTTGCTTCAGGGATTATTTTAATGATTTTTTCTTTTTTTTTTAAATCAAGACTCATACTTACAGTGAGAACTAAGAGAGGGCAAATTCAATTTATTTGCGCAGGTAGCTATAAAGAAATTTGCTTTAAAATCAAATTCACTGTGTTAAGAGGAATCCATAGTCCCCTAGTTAGGAAGCTGCCTTTATGGCTAAGGAAYCACCACGGAATCTTTATAGCTGTATTTGCCACAAAAATACATGATTTAGCTCTTCAGCTATCAGAATATATTGAAAAATAATTTAAACTGTCTTCCAGACTTATCTACACTGTGTATATGACATTGTCGTCAGCAGGAAGGCTCTGGGGACAGCAAAGAAATGAGAGACTGAAAGAGCTTCCCCCAAAGAGGCAAAAATAAGGATATTGCTTCTGTTGCTTTTTGAACAAATGCCAGCAAATATTTATTCATAGAGGAACATATACGGGTATRTTTAGGGTCTCTTGACACTGCATATAGCTGGCAAAGAACGAGGTCAGATCTGTGGGGTGCATCCACCAATGTCAAACAGCTCCACCAATTTACACCAACCTGGTATCTGGACCCCKTTGGAAGAGGAAGGAAACGAAAGACTCTTGTAAAACACTCTCTGCCCGCTGGGCTGCAGCGGCTGAGGCAGTYGCTGCCCCTGCTGCGAGCAGCTTTCCAGCCCAGAGGCAGAACCGGTGGGGTGCCGCAGCCGCCGAGTAACTGAGGCACAGAGAAGTTAGGGATCAACCTACAGCCACAAGAAGCTTGAATCCTTCCTAAGGGTTGTCTCCAGCACCTTGTACCACAGTGTTGKGGCTAAGAAACTATATATAACCTTTTTCTAAGAAACTACCTATATATAACCGCTTTCTAAGAAACTACAGGTTAATTTTGTCAACTTTCAGATGCCAACAATTCAAACTTCAGATACTCTCTTTTTTTCACTGTAGTCTGTACTTGTCTGCAGCATTTCTAGAAGATGCATTATGCTTAATGCTYCCTGTCCTTTTAGCAACTTTTTAGTGAGCATCCAAAAATGTTCAGTAGGATGAAAATAATGATTGTTACACACCAAGGGAACTAGAAGCTTTCTAGTCATTAACCTGAGTCCAAAAGCATCCTGCAAGATGATGCTGCCTGACATAATTTCTAAAATTATCGTTACAGTAGTTTATACTCCTTAAGCTGTGAAGTAATTGGGAAACACTGWGATAATTTTCCTACTGTTTACTTTTTTAGGAAAATAAAGGCAAAACACACATTTTTTTTTCTTATCAAAAACCCATGTGTAGAGTCTTTTAATTTCAAATTATTTACAGAGCGGGTGCTTAATGAGTCATAGGGGACTTTTGCCAGAAGCCAAGAGAGTCTCTTGGAAGTCAGGAGTACAATATTATGTGTGTGAAAATCAGGCCGTTACATGAAATAGCCAAGAATCACATGCAAAAATATACAATTGGCATTGGTTCTGATTGCAAACCACAAAAGAGCAATACGCAGCTCCTCTTCTTAATACTCTTTTAAAAGAGATTCTTAAAGTCACAGGAAAGTGACTGTTTCTACTGAGCGTTGGCCTTTAGAGAATATAACTGTGTGTCACTTCATTACAAAAATAAGCATTATTTGGCGATATTAGCATTTCTTCCTTCTTCAGCCAAACTCCTTTTTGAAACATGATACCCGCAGGAACAAATTAAGTGACTCACAATCTGCACATTTCATTTATTCATTTATCTGGGGTATGTAATCTCAGCTCAGCTTTGTTTTGCCAGCCCCAAGGTCAGCTAAATAATGAAATCTTTCAAAATAAATAGTAAGTGTTTAAGATCTGGATTTCCCTTACTGTGAAGTGGCTTTGAATTCCCTGTCAGGCCAGCGGCATTAGCAGCAGCTAAGCTACTCTGGGCTGCTGTTTTTCAGTGACGCCAGGGTGAGTAAGGAGCAATACCCACTCCCCTCGGGGTGGCAAACTGAGTAAGAGCAAGTAACGTGCACAGCACACGATGCCGTAAATTTAGCAGCGTTATATTCTCAGGTGGGTGTCTGCAAGGCTTGGCAGAAGCCTGTGGCATCTGGTACGATCCTGAGGCACCTTTTAAAGAAAATAAACGATTTGAGAAGCCCCGCATGTGAACTGCTGCAAGCAAGTTGGGCATAAGGCTGATGTGGAAGGCGTGGGGGGAGGAAGGCTTTACAGGAGGGGTGGCACRACCTGGCCGAGGGCATGGCCACGGCGGGCACCAAGTCACACGCCGGGGACACAGCAGGACGGGGCTGCAGCCAGGGAGCCTTGCRGTCCCCGGCTGCCGCGCGGAGCCGCTGCGGCCCTGGCTCCGGGATCCCCCTTGCCAGGTCCAGCCGCCCCATCCTGCGGGACACCCTGGACCGACGCTGCCTGGGTTTGCATGCAGATCGCAGTGCTCTGGGAGACGGCAGCCGGGAACAGGCTATGTCAAAATAATGTTAAAATAATGAACTCAGTAAAACATTTTTGATCAGCAAGTGCTGCTCGTTGGAAGCACGAAGGCGCGTTTCTGCAGGCAGAGCGGGGCTGGCTCTGAGGCAGCAGGACGCGTCGGCTCTCCACCACCATCCAGACAGGCCTCCGAGGGGAACCGATACTTTCCTTGTGGCTTTGTGGCCATTTTGGCAGACCGTGCTTGTTACTGCCTGGATAAGACTGTTCTTTCCAAAAGAAGAACCACAGGAGGATAATGACGCATAATTGCTAACTGCTGCATTTGGTTACGGACCAAAGATGCTGGAGAAAGAATTTTTACCCCTTAAAAGAACACAAGGCATAGAACAAAATGCTGAGGCCAGCATTTGCATTTCTGTATCCAGACCCTGTGGTCAGGCCGTAYGGCCTAAAGCCAAGAGATTTCTCTCCTTCTCATCCCAGAGGAGGCAGCAGCGTGTCAGCAGCCCTGCTGGGGCCATCGCTGCGGCACGGGGGCAGGAGGTCTGCACCCATCCTCCTGCCTCCCCTCTCCGTCCACCTGAACCCTACGCGAGGTTTGTCTGTGTTGTTTTGGCTTTCATCACTGCCCCACTTGACTCCTTTAGTGAACTGCATCGCAAAACACTCAGGGATGTAGAGCAAAAGATATTTTTCCCAGACTACAGATAAGGAATGCAGTTTGAGAGAGCTTAAATAGCTCCGCGGCACATTATGGGGACCAGAGGAAATTTAGAACCTTGCGATAAATTTGGGATATTAATGTAAGAATAAAGTAACACTGCTAGAAGCAGTATCTTATTGACAAAACTGCTCCAAAGTTGTAAAGGTAACAAACAAGGAATTGAGATGGATTACTGGTGATATGCTTTTGAATGTATTATTCCATGCCAGCTGTCAGAGATACCTTGCAAACGCATGTACTGCACCCATGAATATCTTTGGCGAATGGGACTGTTTGTGAGAATAACCATGGTAAGTGCAGTGAGTAACCTTGTTACTGATGCAGAGTTATTAACGCAACTGTTAAAGTTTATTATTAAACTTGGTTATTTCAAGTCTGCATTTACTGATTCCATAAGAAATGTATAGTTTATGCCTATAGCTATGGCTATGTATCATGCACACTTCCTCACTTTGGGCTTACCAAAAAAAAAAACCCAAAATTTTCAGTGATGGGCGGAGCCTTGAAGACTTATTGGTCTTGACAACCTATGCAATACACTTCACTTTCCTAGAAAATCCTAGAACATCTAATATTCCTAATATGGGGAAGGTGACCAGCTCTTGAGAAGACACGCCTGTTAGATGTTTGCTGCTTAATTGAAAAATTCCGAAATTATGACATATCTGACAGAAATGTCTTTAATTTGTGATCAAAATTACTGTAGGCTGTAGGAGAAATGCCTTAGAAAACCATGTTTATCCTTTAAATGCTTAAAAGATGCTTTAAAGATTACATAACTTCAACCGCAATGTTTATTTCCATCATTTGTAACCAAATGCAAATAGCGAATGCTACAGATGTTGATTCTTTACATGATTACTATCTGAATAGAAAAAAAACCCCAAACGTTGCAAGACTGAGTCTAGAATTTGTTAAAATACAAGATGTTGCCTAAGAAAAGGGTACTTCTATTAAATGAAGAAAATATTTAAGTATTTGCTAATGGTCAACTATATCCTTTATAAATTAAAAAAGAAAAAGCCTACAGTTCTTAAGAAGTGACAATGGAATTCCTTATAACTTTAAAGACCTTATTTACAAATAAGCTTGAAAAGATCTCTTTGGGAGCTGAAAATCCTTTATATGTAACTTAAGGATGGTTAGAATTATTTTGGGCAGAATTTTAATTTCTGTGAAACAATGAAAGAGCTAAAGGAATATCTAAAAAGGCAGACTTGACTGAAAGAAAACAAACATTAAAACACTAATTATATAGATACCAGGAGTATTTCTGCCACTGGAAAATAAACAGAAGAAAACTGTGATTCTGATGCAAACTCATTAACAACCTGTATTTCAAAGCCTACTAAYGTTTCTTAGGCCATTATTTCAACAACAGAAATACTGACATTTACAATAAAGCTATGGAAAGCCAAAAATAAAGTATCTCTGATTGAAACCCACCTCTCATTTAGCACTTCTCTGATCTCAACATTTTCATTTTGCCTTGGATTGGTCACCTTTTTTATTCTTTAGCAATCAGCAACAACAAATTTTCAGCCCTGCACTGTTTCTAGGATATAGATACATTGCTTGCAAATTTACTATGAAACTGTGCTGTGAGTTTGTTAAAGTCCTGCTACAGGCATTTCTTTTTTTAAAGGTATTTCTTTTTTTTTTTTTCCTGCTCAACTGTTGTCACGGGGTAAGAAAATCTGATGTAATTTAAGATAATAATAGCTACGATTGTTAAATATCAGACTTTGTATTTCTGGAAAAGAGATAGAAAGTAACATCAGAAAACAGAGAAAATAGCAGGGTATAAAATTCTTAATAGTCATTAATTTGTCTCTTTTGCAACAGCTCCCCGAACGACAGGCAAGTAACTGAAACGAAGGGCATTAATTGCCTTCACGCCATTCCTCCTGGGCCCTCGCCATTGCCCACCGTGAACAGGGTGATGTGTCAAGGGTGCCCCAAAGAGGACCCGAGTCACCTCAAAAAGGTCTTTCTCATCTATCAGCTGCTTTACACACGGTGGCATGAAAGAGAGCTCTCTGCTAACGTGGCTTTACCACCATATTTTGTGTCTCCAGATGTTCCGAGTCCAAATCTCTTTGGCTGGAAAGAGCCGCCCACCGCAGCTCTTTGGGAGGCCTTCAATGGCGCGGGCCGGCACCGACCCTTCTCGGGGACGGGCCCCGTGCCTGGCCCCAGCCACGCAGGGCTCTCGGCCCACGGCAGGGCTTCCCGGGAAGCCTGGGGGACGGGGACGAGGACGGGGAGGACGCCAGCGTGGGTCAGGCCAGGCCGGGCTGCACAGCGAGACTCGGCTCATTGCATCATTACACCCCTTGCTTATCCAAGGAAGCCACGTTTTATTTAAAAACTCTGCAAAGAATAAATGTGGCCACAATTGAATAAACAAGCCAGGTCTGCGAGGGTACCAAAATTTATAGGAAACTTGCAGCAGTTACTCATTTACACTGAATGAACCGCACTCCACTTTGCTATATCATTAAAAGTAATTGCTTTGTATGCACAGCAACTAATTTTTGATGATTCATTTTTCTGCTGAATCATAAGAATTTTTTTCTAGTCTTCTACGCTAGAATAAGCCAGAGATTCCTAAATCACTGAAAAATAAAATTTTGGTTATTTACTTAATTTTTGGATAACGCACACAAGTTATTTATACATTTGCTTTCTAAATTCTCCTCTGGCCAGTGCCTTGCCTGTCGATCAGATTGCCTCTGTACAGTATTAATGACCTGTTAAGTTTGCTATAAACTTTCAAAAGGGATCATTACAATTTTAAGCTATCCATGTTCTGGCTTCTAGCTGGATTTGGGACTGTGTTCAAATATTTGTGTTCTTGAAGTTCCAAGAAACATCTTATCTGTCCCTACAATCCATCAATGAATTTTGGCATAAAACTGCCTTTTATTTTCTGAACAAACAGAAAATATTTGACAATCAGGTTCTCCTTCAGCTGATAATTTCAGACCCTGACTCACTGTTTAACTGTACTATATGTTGAAGCATTTACCTCTACAATAATCTGACACCACGCAGAAGGGGAATGCATAAGGATATTGCTGAAGCAGGTTGTCTCCTCCATATTGTCTGAAATTTTGGTGAAAGCTAGTGTCCACATTAGCGCACTAATATAACATCGATTTGAGTTCATATACTTCAGATTCCTGCTTATTGCTCACATTATTTTAAAGGCCTCTCAGCTCTGTAGTTAACAGAAGCTTGTGCCACGGCTAATAGAGGTAATATCCGTAATCGTCTTAGCCACAAAACATCAACAGCTGTCCTAGGATTATCTGCAGCGTATACTTCGTTTGGACAGGGAGTAGAGACGAATGCCTATTAACTCAAGTTAATTAACGTCCTTGCACATTCTAGCATGGACATCCCAGAGATGTTTGTTCTGCGAAACAAACTGGTGTCTTCTTAATTGTGGTTCATTCTAGGCTGATCCATTAACTACTGCGTGTCTTCCCAAGAATGCACATTCATTAACACAAGTTAATTGCTATTCAATTACCTTGAGTTATAGTATGTCCCTAAACACTGGTGCAGACAGACCCCCTAGAGATTTCATTTACTTCAACTGTTAATTAAGTCATAGCGCGTATTGTTGGTAACTGATTATATCTAGTTTTAAAATAATAACTTTGCAGTTACGCTAAAATTGTTTCCTATTAGGATTTTTTTCAAATCTCCTTTATAGGTAATTGGAGCGATAATATTTCCTCTTTGCAATAAAGCACACTTGCATTAATATTATTACGACTGCACTTGGCCAAAGATGTTTCCTGCTGTCATTTTTTCATATAAACCTTCTGTTAGATGGAAAAAACAGTGTATCTTTGACCTGAATAACCCAGAAAAAAGAATATGAAATATATATGATGGTAGAGGTTTTTTAAATTTTAGGCTTCTTTTCGCTTTCTTTTCAAATGTTTTCTCAGATTTTCCCACAATCATTTTTGTATAAATATCAAAAATGTACCTTACCACTTCACACCTCTTTTGATTTTTCAGCTCCCGCTAACTGAAAAACAGCAGGGCCAAAGCTCTTCTTTTCACAAACTACAGCAATTTTGATAAACAGTAGCTAGGAACAATTAACAAAGATCTGAGACACTTACCACTGCAAGAAGCTAAAGCTTTTTAATAGAAAAGCACAACAGAGAATGAGTAATGCACTGGCATCTCTCTGCAATATTGAAATGTATTTAAAAGAATAAAAGTGATCAATAAATTTACGGTATTTAAAAAGGAGGCACAGAAGCTAAGGCAATGACCTTAAGGTGCAACTTCTTAAAAAAAGAACAAATGTAAAATTAATTGCTTTTAATTTAACACAATCCCCCCATTAAATGTAGAAAAAAAAATTGGCAAAGCTAAGACCAAAGACAAAGCAGTAGCAATAAATGTATTTAAAATGTGTGAACTTCATTTTAATATATTTCTATTCAGTATGTTCTCCTGAAACTAATGGAGCCCCTCTTGGGCACTCATATCAAATGAATATAAACTAGGAATAATTAAGAACTCTCAATGTTGCTACATCCAACAGGCACTCTACAGTTTTTCCCCATGCGGGCTGGGAATGGGTGGATGGAAACCCATCCCAGCAGTTCCTTGTCTAACAATTACCTCATGAAAAGCTCTTCTGGAGGAAAATTTTATCTTGGTACGAATGAAGCAAACATACAGTATGCACTCATTTGCTCCTAACGTTTTTCCATCCATGCCAGGAGAGAAGCTTTGCAGACTTTTCAAACTTGTTAATAAGTCCTCTCTTAAAAAAAGGAAAGTGGTTTTTGGATGTWTGTGTGTGGAAGCCCATCTGACTTCTGCCAAAGCAGCTTGCAGGGCTCCTAGTTATGGAATTTGTCAACCAGAGAAAAAAACCCATCCTATTCTTGGTGTCTCAGCTATTGGCAAATAGGCAGAGGCGGTATTATCAGTTCTGGATGTACCTCCACATAGTAATGATTGCCTGACAAGCAACAGCAATGCAAGAAATGGAAGAAAGGAAAACAAGTGAAGGAATAGGATCTTCAGCAAGGAAAGCATTAGAATGGATAGTTTTGATAGCAAAATATTTAAGTAAAACAACATACAAACCAGTAGTGGCAGATTTCTTTGTTTCTGAAGATCAATTGYTCTGCTAACACTCATTAAATCATGCAAAAGTGAACTAGCTGGTGACACTCACTGTACACCACTGAAGCACCCAGAAATCACCAGTGGTGCACGGGCCTTGCCCTCACTCAGCCGTATTGCAGAAAGCCATGGGGAAGTGAGGCAGAGCTTCCACTTACACAGTTTCAGTCTTTGGGCATTCTGCGCTGGGTGACAACGCTCCACCGTTTGTTCAGAGACAGGCGTCAAACCCTATTTTGCCACCAAAGTGTTGTAAAGGGAAAATCCTGAGAACAGGGACCCACAAAGACATTTAGATGTCCAACTCACTTAAACTCCTGCTGACATCAATGGGATTTAGACACTTAGGCAGGAGTTATGAACCTGCACCCATGAAGAAATGGACTCAAGCCACTACGTATTCCACCTCTTTAGCAGGGACATTGCTACGCAGGGAGCATGCAGTGCAGCTGCACCAAGCTCCAAGGGTGGGAGAAGTCCTCATCCGGAGCGCTGGGATGAGCATCAGTCACCGGCTAGACAAGTCCTGTGCTTCATCCCTTACTCCTGCTGACTTCCCGATGTCCTTGATCTAGTACTCCCTCCACGCTGACATGCTTTCTCTCCTCCCTTTCTCCTCCACGGTGCAGTAATGAATTCCAAACCCACAGCGCCAAGCCAAAAAGCCAAGCCAACAAGAGGCCACATCAGAGCTGTGCTGGGCTGCACAGCATATGGTTAGCACTGCTAAAGCAGCCAAAAAGCAATAGAAACTCGCAATGAATTTTACACAAGTCTCCCGTCAGGATCAGTTCTCAACAATCTTTAATATCAGAGTAATAGAACTGAAAAATTTCAAAGGTGTAAGTAGCCCCTGAGCAGCTCTGCGCTCCATGAAAACACCTTGGGAAGCAGGTACTGCATGACACATGTCTTTTGAAAATCTTGCCAATGTCTCTAATTCTCTGAAAAAGAAGGGGGAAAAAAAACCCTCTCTCACAGCACAAAGGCCATGCAGAACACGTCTTTCCTCCAGTATAAAAGACCTTGCTGTGCAGTTCCTAGCGGGAAAACTTTCCATTGACTTCCCCCACTGAGGCACTGAGGGGTTGTCCTAAAAACACAGGTTCAGCTCCTACGTGCAACGTATGTAGATTGATCTCCAAAGTCTCAGGAGCTAGAGTCCAGGTTTACAAAATTACATAGGTGCTTTTAGCTAAAATTCAAGTTACCAGCTAATATTCATTGTCTCAAAATTGTGTTTCTTGTCTATTAGTCTGAAAAGATTTCCAAAGATGACCAGAGACTTGGCACTTCAAATGTTGAAGTTGCACACAAGAAAAATACACAGGATTTAGATTTCTTAGAACACACTAACACCCATCCTCTGAAAGCCAGGTCCTAATAAAATGGCTGAGCTTGACCAGGCAAATGTAAAAAGACCACATATCACAGTCTGTTGGAAACAGCTACATATTTTACTATATTAAGCAAGAAACCTCTTGGAATTCCATCAGACATTTCTCCCGAACTGCCTTGCCCATGTGTTCCAATTACAGGGGTTTCGTTGACACCTCATGATACAGCTACATGATAATTTATTCATAAGCATTTAAAAAAAAATTGTGCGTTTCCAAATAAAGTCACGCACGCTGCTGATTCATTTACCTCAAATTGAAAAGCTTCATCTTCATCTCTCTCTCCCAAATTTAACTTTCAGCATTTTAATTGTTTCTTCCTTCATTGTTAGATCAATATCAATCATCGTCTTCAGCTACCAGAACTTGCGTCTTCCTGAAAATTATGTTAAATTTAGATGCTAATGAAAACTGTTTACACTGTTTAACCACAGAAATGAAACCTCTATTACAAACCATAAAAACTGTTAGTAGTAACAAGAAACCTTAATTCCTACCTCAATCTCCTTTCCACCATCTGCTGCCCTACAAGACCCATTCCAGAAACCATGGACTAAAACACCAAACAAACAATAAAAAGGATAATTGTTAACTTTGCTTCAAAACAGAACAAACATTAAAGGAATTAAAACGGTCCCATTAACCATTACACTGACAATTACATTATAAAGCAAACTAATCTATGTATGCCAACACATGTCAATATTCCTTCTCTCCAGCCATCTTCCCAAACAACCAACCAGACATACTATATAGAAATATATAAAAATGGGGCCTAACCAATGACACTGAACACTGTCCATCCTCCCAGAAGGAATAAGACAATTGACTCCCAGTCAGTATGACAAACACCATGAACACACCTTACAACAGTAGTAGATGATATTTATTCTTCCATCTAAAGCACTATGCAGTTCATTTGATATATTATTTAATATATTTATATTTAAATAATATTTATCCTGGCCAATACCACAGAACTCAATATGTGAGACACTGAGACATCATCTACATCTGTTGTTCCCGCTTGTTTTTCTCATGGGTCACCATGAGTCTCTGTACAATTACAGACACTATCATGCTCTGGGAAAGGCTGCATCACTGAGCTTTAGCCTGCTCATGCGGTAGGATGGAAAGAGCTCAAGACAGACAGTGGGCTTCAGGATCAGGGCCATATTCAGAATACACCAAAAAGATTCAGCTCCACTAACAGAAACCGTTATTCACAGAGATCTTTCAATCAGCTGGAAGCTACATTACTTTAAAAAAAAAAAATTACTTGGCTTCCTCCTGTATAAACTCGAAATCTAAATTGTGCATGGGTGGGGGGAAGGTTAAAACAAAACTCTAGTACTTTTTTAAAATTATTTTCTCTGCTGCAGAAACCAAGAAATCTTAGAAAGTCATCCTTCATTTTTATTGTGCTTAGATGAGATCCTATTAGATTAGGTAAGAAACTCTGCACTGTTTTTTAGTTTTTAATGGTTGAAAAATCTTCATTTCTTGCTTTTCCTGATTTGCCCCAGAAGAACATTCAATATATCTCCATAAGGGTTATAGTACCAACAAAATTGTTCCATTTGTGACTCACACATCAGTCATGTTCCAAGTAAGACAGAGCAAAGTCAGACAAACAACCATGCTACACCAATGCTAAATAAAGTTCCACGAAGTAAAGAGCTAATGAACCCATTTGAGCAATAATGTGGTAATGTGGCTTCTGCCATCTGGAAAGCAGAATGAGCGTCTAGTTCACTCTCTGCTTTCTCTCTCTCTGAGTACTAACCCCCCCAGCTAAGATGCACAACTACAATCAGACGGCTTCGATCCCTGGTGTAAATCCAGTGACTCCCACACACAAAGGCACGCATTTGTACCTTCTTTTTTTTTTTTAAAGAAAGTGTACATAAACACATGATTTCTTTTATAATCTGGACAATTTAGTCAGCAGCTATAACCAACCTCTTGACTGAACTAATTCTCTCCTTCCCTTATCTTACACACCTTCTTTAATGAATACATGTTCCTTTAATTAAATTAACATTTTTGTCTACCTAATTAGCCTGAAAAACTTGTGCTGAACCAATCTAAAAGTTCTAAGACTTCATTACTGTTCATTGGTGCATGTTTGCTACCCATCACGTCAACTCAACAGGCTAAGGATTAGAAGAACATTAACTCTGGCTTATTTGGCTATCCATGGCAATCATCGTACTCGGAGTGAGCAGCCAATCCAAGCTTTGAATCGACCCGGTAGGACAGTGACAGATGTTTTAATCATGTGGCTTCATTCATGAGTGCTCATTTGCCCGGTTGGTCAGGTTTGTGGTTCTGAGAGAGTTGAAACAAAAACTAATTAAACCTAACCAGCTTAATTACCATTTTACATTCATCCCTCAGCTGGTACAGTTCACGAGTAATGACAAATTGAAAATATAAATAAAAAACAGTTTATCCAGACCAATGAAGTAATAAGTACAGTCACCAGAAGATGCATCATTGCTTGTCTAGGAACATGAGCATGAGTTGCTTAATAGGCCCTTAAAGTACATTAGTTAATCAAATCATACCAGAGCTGATGAATATATGTAATTGGGTAGGCAGCTGCCACTAAAAAAAAGTTAGTGAAGCCATCCCGCTAATTCAGTTTGCAGAAACAATTAGAGAAGGCCCCTGAAGACAATGCAATAAACCCTGCTAATGCTGTGACCCTTATTGATTTTTATTTGCATGGTGAAACCAGATTGCTTCTTTCCTGATTGGCTTCTCATACAAACAACCCTCATCCATCTCTAAAATAATAATTTTAAATACATTAGATTAAAATAGATTTAAAACACTGAATGAGTGTCAACACCTCAGTGAACCTGCTGGGATTGCTCATTGATTGATCATCAGGCATCATTTCAGATTCCATCTAACGTGTGAAAATGCTACTGAAGTCAAATGGTTGTTGAAGAAGCACAGGCAAGAGCTACAGCTTGAATTTGTAGTGAGAGTTATTAACGTCTGCACTGTGAATTTGGTATGTGAGGCCTGGGAAAACCTGTGCCAGTGAAGCTGCTACAGAGTAATATTCATCACAAACTCTCTGGATGTTCTTGGGTTTTTGCTTTCACCTGCTTTGTTCTTTCAGTACCAGAGACCCTAAAGTCTTGAATCATTAAATATCATTCTGCAACAAAAAGATCTCTCCGTTTAACATCWTCTAGAAGCCGTTCAAAATATTAAGAAATGTTCACATTATTTTACATGTGACATTATACGAAATCAAACCTGTAGCTGGATGTGAGAGAGTGTCTCTTAGGATTTTATTAAAGGTCCTTTTGATTTTTTTGGAGTCACCATGGACTATTGTTTTTCCAAATCCCAGTTGTTGAATCAATACAAGGGAGAAGTGAGATGAAAAGGTTAGAGCTTTTTTTTTCAAGACCTTTCTTGAATACACCAAGACAGGATGTTTCTGCGAGCAGAGAAGAGTCCATCAGGGACTGTTGAGAGTCCATGCTACCAAAAGGCAGCAGCAGAACAGAGAGCCCAGAAGCTTTTGAGCAAGAAGGTGCGAACTCAAAAATTTAACAAGGTTTTCTTTGGAGTAAGGGTAACGTGAACACTTCTGGCTGAAGAGAAAATGAGCTGATTTGTTAACAAGTCAGGAGAAAAGCAGGCACCCCGGGGCGAGAGGGGGTCCCGAGGGC
This sequence comes from Apteryx rowi, assembly GCF_003343035.1. Classification (NCBI taxonomy): domain Eukaryota; kingdom Metazoa; phylum Chordata; class Aves; order Apterygiformes; family Apterygidae; genus Apteryx; species Apteryx rowi. The sequence goes on from NW_020448307.1 coordinate 11,264,650, forward strand.
AAGGGAGACGAGGCAGAGGCAGCCTGACCGCCAGCCTCCCCTTGAGGCTTACACGGCTGCTGCAGGCAGGTACTCCAACCCAAGGGGAGAAAAATCTGGAGATGTGCAAGCGCGATAGCATGGTTTTACCACAGACTATTTGTCCTCCTATCTACTGAAGAACCTGAACTAAAATTCAAGACCTCTGCAGTATAATTTAGCAGACCTTAATCACTTTTTCCATTAATGAATTGTTTTAAAGCTCTAGACAAATATTGGTACGTGCATTTTATCCCATTCATAGTTTGTTCATATCTTCTCAAATAGATTTCTCCAAAATATCCTGTTGAGACCATTTGGAGTTTGTTTTCATTTTCAGGCTCTGCTGAACTAAGCATTTGATTCAGAGAAAATAACAGGTTTGAAAGAAAGGCACTGGGAAACTTAAACATAACAGATGTTTATTTGCAGACATCTGATTTAACCAAACTGAAAATCCCAATCTAAATCCTAAGAACCATAAATGTCAGCCAGCTAGAACAGAATAATAACCAGTTATTGATATGGATGTACCAAATAGATAACAGAGTTTCTGGATCATAATATTCATATGGCTATTCTCAGTGTGCTTCTCCTGCACTCTGAAATAACAACTGGCAATACTGCATTTCATTTCTCAGTGCTGCTCGCTGATAGCTCACAGTGAACTTACTGGTTGGTTACAAACTGGTGATTTTTGTCCAATATCAAGAATGAACCACTTAGTTTGGAATTAATATCTGAAGAAGCTAATAACACATGAAATTTCTAGTGGTATATACAGTCAAGAGTAGCCACCTTTGTGCTTTTCAAAAGAGCCCACCAAATCCCAGCTGACAACTGACACCTTTTCTAAATCTCTCAAACTTTCAAATTACCCCATCTTTTTTTTCATTCTCTGTATGATTGAAGTAAAGTCACAGGCACAAACACTCCTAAACTATGAAGCAGCCTGGATCGAGATTTGACTTTTCTGTTTGTCCCTAGTGAGGTAACACCAAACATCTAAATACCACTGAGGTTGGAGAAAATTCAGTGAAGATGTAGAACTGTAAGTTTATGACTATTGGAAACAAAAATGTTAGCACTATAAATCTACCTCAATGTACAGAGCAGAGGGGACACAGGCATTATAATGACAATTATGAAATCTGAGCTTCAAAATCAGAACCGGGTCAAACTGTTTAATATTGTCATACACTTTGTTCTTTACCTGGGTAAGATGCTCACAGTCCAAATAAACTGGATTGCTTTTTGCCCTTAATTAAGAAATGAAGTTTTGTTCCCTGTGCTCTTGCCCTTTAAAAGTAGGACCCAGATTATCTTCATAAAACATCAGTCATCTAATAATCAGGTGCATAATCTCAGCCAGTTGCTGGTGTAGCCAACCAAGACAAACAGAAATCATCATTCCCACGTTAGATGTCTACTGTGGGATGTGCTAAGATAGCACTCCCACTGAAGACCTGAAATTTGATAAAGGAAATTTCAAATCAGATATGTAGTATTCTTGTTCTCAGCCAATGGCCTATCCATTCAGCAACGCTAACACCATTGCATTTCTGTTTACGCTTCTGGTTACTTTACATTGCATTTTCAAACATGTCTAAGACACACTTGGAGAAATGTCATCAGCTTGATGCCCTTGCAATTTTTTAAAATCATAGCTCAAACCCCAAAGAGATATTAACAGATTTTAATTAAATTCATAATTCTGTTAACTGAAGATGATCTGAGGTAGTCTAGAAGTTTCTTGCTGGTCTTACTGGGAACTTGGCTGAACACTTTCTGGATAGATGAGCTGACAGACAAGGAGGTGACTGGCTGAGGCTGACTATATACATGGCCTATGTGTTTTGGGCAGCATTTTTAGGTGGTAATATCCTAGAACTACTGTCTAATACACCGCATATATTTTGTTGGGCAATGCAGTGTTCTCCAAAATTTGATGAAAGTACACAGTAGCTTTAATGAGATTTTATGCAAACCTTTCCAGACAAAAAATAGATGTTGCATCCCTTATATCAAAATATTCATTGAAAATGAGGAAGAAACATGTATTAAATACTCTCTGATGTACATGTAGATGTTAAAATTGGAAAGAGATGAGACTCTAGCATCAGTCATTATACAGAGAAAAATCAATTTTGTATAAGCAGCAGCTTATTCTAGTTAGCTGTGCAATAGAAAGAAATTAATTACATCACCATATATTGTGGAAGGGGTTGTTCTGTCATGTTGTATTCAGCAAGTCAGGCCACAGAAAAAAGAGAGTTATTGAATGAGACAAGAATAAGAGAAAAAAGGAGGGACGGCAACACGAAAAGAAAGAGGGGTGGACAAGGTGCAATTAAATGGCATGCTAAATGAGTGGTCAGGAAAGCAGAAGACAAATGACTATACAGTCAGAGAAGTCAAGAAAAGAGATCAATATAAAATATAAGATGAGGCACAAGGCCAGAAGAAATGAATCGTATAATGAAGGAAGCGTCAGTAAAAAAATGAGTGAGGACTCACTCCACGCAGTCTTCTCTTTGCCCTGCACCGGCAGCATAGGGTGATTGATGCCGTCCATCTTCGGACACTGCCAAGCCCGCACAGCCCATGAGACACTGAACCGCGGCTGAGGCAGCACCTCCCTGCAAGGTGCTCGGGAGCTGCCCGGGGCCAGCTAGACACAGCTCAAACCCATGCCACCACCGCTCCAGCGCAGCCTGACCAAGGGATACTCACTGCAACAGGGCTGCAAAGCAGAGGCCCCAAGGGAGCAGCAAGGCGAGGCGGCACAGGGCAGTGCGACGCAGGGCGGCCAGCTCCTCGCTGAGCGCCGCGTGCTGGGGCTGGCTGGGCAGCATGGCTCCGTGCCCTTGTCCATGGGCTGGCAGAGGTGGGGACCTCTCCTCTATCAGCTCATGCTCTTGAGACAAGTTATGGAGAAAAATGATGCAGCTGCTGAAAGCTAGAGAGCTACCGAAGCAAGGAGGAAGGGTAGGAAGTTTGCGCAACCCGTGACACCGAGCAGAGCCCCAAGATTATTGCACTTTGGAGAAAACAAACTTGCTGCCAGGCTCTCAGCCTTAACGTCGATAACTGCCATTACTGAGAAGTCCCATTTCTCTGAACGGATATAAGAGATTCAGTTTTCACATTTTTATTCCATTGCTTGCTTTTGAGTCAAGAAACTAACAGCTTCCCTAAATTCTGTATGTGGACATAGTCCCCTACCTCAGATTTACAATTCAGWTGTACAGATTTACAAACGCCAGACCTGTCACTGTTACCCTTCCCCAGAAGAAGCACCCAAAGAATAAAAGTATTTTAAATACTACCTAGAAAGACTATGTGAATGGGCCAGCCCTAMAGGAGTTTGCTTGGCTGCCCTTTCGGGAGACGCTTCCAGAGGCGGAGAAAGCTGCTCCATCAAACAGCACAGGACAAAAGAGGAAACCAGGTTATCTTCACTCCAACATGAGGAGCAGAAGGAAAAAGGGTCACATAAACACATTTAATATGAAAGAAAACTTKCAGTTTAAATATTACATGCGCTGCTGTAAATACAATAATGCCATCACATTTAACACAGCATTTCTTCACACTCATGCTCCTTCTCATACTATAAAGTCAGCAGAAATCGTCACTCTGTGCCCTCTTCTCTCCAGTGGCCTTTAGCAGAACATCCCTTAAATCCCTAACAGAGCAGAGCAGTCCTGCCCCTCACGGTGGTGGTCCCGCTGGTGGCACACGCCCAGGACGGGCTGGCCCCAATGCCCGAGCTGTTTGCAAGCAGGGACCCAGCTGTGGCGGCGTGTGGCGACAAAGCCAAACGTCACATCCACTGGCCACAGCGGGTGGCTGTATGCTATAAACACTGGCTGGTCAGGGCTATCTTCTCACTCCCCTGCATGCCTTTCCCGAAGCATTAATATATGTGTTCAGAGCCAATAAGCAACCGAGCTTAAGATCAACAGGGCACAACTTCACGTGTGCCACGGAGGTGCCGGCTTCACTGCATCAAAACATCTACCGGATATATAATGTTGAAAGAGAACTTCAATATTACTTTGACCGTTCTGTGGCACTGATAGGCATTTTTTTCCATACTGTAACCTCAGTAGATGGCTTCTGAAGTCAGAGTAGTAAAAGTAATATCCTGTTGCCACAGGGCAAAAACTTTCATTCCACGCTCACGTAATGCATGTTACCGTAGCAAGGAAAGTTAGTGAAAAATGAGCTTTTAGAAGTGACTATACTTAGAGTTAATGTTCCAAACTTTTTTTAATATGGTGTAAGTGAGTGGACTTTTACATCCAGAATTTATTAAATAAGGGTAGTGGAGTCTTAAAGACGCAGTCAAAACCCTGAGGTCACAGCAAGAATATAGCTCGGACTTTTAAATTAGATTCTTTTTTTTTGTTTCTTATTCATGGTCTGCTTCAGGTGAACGGCTACATGGAAAATAAAAATGAGGGCCTGACAGCTAACTCTGCAAAGGACACCCAAGTCTTTTGCTACCCATACTGACACAGGAAAGAAGTGTATCTCATGTCATCTGGAGAGCCCATTTAATCTGCCAAGATCCCTTTAGTAATTACTTTTATTTTTTTCCCTGTCCCCAAAAGCTTATTACTTTTATCAAGTAATTGATAGGTCTGACTGTCCCCCTTCAGAGGTTGTAGTTGAAAATTTTTGAGAGAAAATCAGCCTGGATGCCTACCTGCTAGATGTTCACAGTCAGCTAAACCAACGCCTGTTATCACCGGGGCGGGACAGACGCAGCGACCCGCAGACGGACCGCGGGCGACACGCTCGGCGGCTCTTTGGGGCAGGCAGCACGTGCGCGCAGCTGCCTGGCGGAGGGCCCCAAACGGCCAAAATGCTCGTTTCAACTCTCCAAATTCGTAAGCATGAGCAAATGTTATAGCTTTTTACACATTGCAAGATTTTTACATACTGTAAAAATGAATCCGTGTCTCTGCTTATGTGCTGAACACAGCCTTTCACAGTTTAAAATTCTGAGAACTTATTCAGTTCAGCTATAGGCATATTTAGTTAGCGTAACAGTTTTGCTGGGTTAAACTTTGTCTTATGTCATGAGAAAGATTTCCTAAGCCACATAAAGGGCACAGTGTTGCACATAAAACTACAGTTTTGCTTTTAAACAGTTTTCTGAAGAAGTCTCCCTTCCTTCCCTCCTGAAAGAAAAATCTTTCATAGCTTTCGTAAAGCATTTTAGCATACTTCACAATTACCAATCTCCAAAGGCGTGTTTAACTTCCCTCATTTATAAAGCTGCTGGATAATATTTACATGTTCTCAGCTCTCACTGAGCTCCTCTGCTGAACTTTACCTTCCTATCGTTGCTACTTCTAAGTTCCCGCACTTTCAAAAGTAAATATTTTTACTTTCTTTCTTTTTAGCACACTGGAGTCATTAATCCCTTTAGAATTAAGTGTATTCATCTCTCAGCGTATAAAAGAGCTCATCTGCAGATTGTACAGAGTATTTTCAATTCACCCTGAATTGCAGAAATGATCGAAAGTTTGCAGAGTGCCTTCAGTACCTCTGCGACCCGACTCTCATTGCACAGCTAGCCTGCTTCRCCGTTGCTGCAGTTCAAGCCTCTCACTTTTGTCCTCTCCACTGTAGTCAGAGAGATCAGGCAATTCATGTGATTAGGAGTTCCTCAACATGAAGATGGGTTGTATAATAAAGTTGTGTTTATTTTTGGAATCTGATAAATAACCCTTTTGCAATTCATGCAGACGGATGAGTGATTAAACATACTGACTATACATAAATAAGGACAAAGATCCACATCCAAAGCCATATCATCCATTTTAATAAATCATAGAAAAGATGATGGAAGGTGAAAATAAAAAGTATGACAAAAGTGAACATGTGCACAAGATGGCAAAGCTGTGTTTTGTTCTCCTGTTTTTTCCTCAAGCATTTCAGACTATATCAAAAGACGAGGACTAATTAACTGATACCTGACTTTTAACATCGTAAGCTCATTGATCCTGGCAGAACTTCTTCTAATAGCTGCCAAAATCTCAAATCAATTTGCAGAAGAAGCAATAATGAGTCAATATTCGATTTCTGATTCCATATTCACCACAATCAAATTCATCCATATTAGGTGTCCTCAAATAAAACAATGAGTGCTTATCAGATTCACTTTGTCATGTCTTCCCTCTACTTCAGGATGGAGCCCAAAACATGTCAAGGAAAAGTCACTTAAATCTATGGCATACTACCAGTCACATACTACACCAACCTGCACAACAGGTCAGGTTTCCCTTTGCTATTGCATGAAGGGGKTTTTTTAGGATTTGGTACAAGAATGTGTGTACCTATACATAGATGCATCTGTAATTGGAGCTGTTGTATTTGCATGCTCAGCTGTAGGCAAGCAAAACTTGCCCCCCCTCTGGGAAGTCCCAGGTCAAGATCCAAGGAACATGTAAACTCAGTTTTGGCCTTAAATGTGTCTATGCAACCAATAGACCATACATAACACTCTGTCCACAGAGGAATTTTACCTTTTTTCTTAGCAATTTACCATAAGGCAAATTTTCATATTTTAGGTGCAATATTCAAAAAAAGTGTTTCCAAAAAGTATTGCCTTCGTCTTCATTCAAGCATTTTTACAACAGTTAGGCATTTCTTGACGATTTGGAGCTGCTGATACAAATTGACAAAGCTTCATTTCAGTTCCCCTAGCTGAAGGTCTGAACTTATATTTCTTTTTAATACCTGATGTTTAACTCTCTCCATTTAGAAACAAACAAACAAAYGCATTTCAGAGACAGCAGAGTAGTGAGTATAATGAATTGAACAACTACTTCTAACCTTCGCAAGTCAGATTTGAGCAGGAACCAGGGTTCATGGGAAGCCAGCCCAGCAATTCAGCTGTGCTCCAGTGGAGAACAACCCACAGCCCCAACTGAAGCCCAGCCTGCCACAGTTCAGCACGTGGCAGGATCTCAAATGGCAAAACACAGCCTGCAGCATGCTCTATATAGAGGAAGGGGGACAAATTCTCTCCAAGAAATATGAGAACGATTTGTTCTTTTTTTATGAACGCACTTGGCATCGCTAATAGTTTGACAAAATGTTCTGCAAACAGCCAATGGGCTGCTCATGAGATAACCCCTAGTTAGCATTCAAATGGGTATTTATGAATGTCACTTAGGAGTATTTCTCCAGAATCCCTTTTTGCTCATAAGAAGGCTTTGAGCTGCTGCTGCTACAGTTACAGGTGAAGCATATTGAATGTCTTTCCAATACCTGAACACAGCTGAAGTGTGAACTTCAGTCTCAGGCATTGCTTAGCCTGTGGGCAACACAACCCCCAGCACCACCATGAAAAAGAGAAAAAAAAMCCCTTCTTTCAAACCCTTCAACCACATTATATTCTTTTTTTCCCCCCTACATTGTGTTGAGATACTACATTTACTTTCATTCTGCCCTGGGAGCTATTTGGAGTTTATGCAAACAAAAAAATATTTTTATAAAGAAATATCATGCATCAACTTCTAATTCTTCATCTGCTAAAACAGAGTTAGCAGAGAGCATTTGTAACTTCAGCAGGGCTATGCTAATACTTCAGCTGTGCTTCGAGGTGCAATATATCAGGACTTGCAGGCCCTTTGGCACTCTGTAACCTCCCATGCATATATAACTTGAATTAGAAAGGCAATGACATATTTATACTGCAATTAAAACATGCTTAGCATTCCCTCAAGGCACCACCCTTTTCAATTATTTTTGCTAAAGGTGCATTAATCTGCTGCGGCAGCATGCCACAATAAAGACGACAGTTGTTCCCATATCTGAAGTTTAAATACTGAGTGTGGAAACTGATTCTGGATTTCCATAACCTTGAAATGTCACCACACATGGATKATACTTATGCTTAAACGCAGCATGCTCTTTTAAACAGAACCTTTAGAAGTATTCCCATGCAATACATGCTTTCATGCTCCTTGGCAGTAACACATTTCACCAGGAAGTGTGTGAATCCATTTGCTGCAGGAGAGCAATAAAAAACAGGCCAACGTGTAATCATAAAAATAGGGAAAAAAGTAATACTTAGGCAACAAAAAAGAAAAGCAGGGACATGAAGGAAAGAGTAAGACAGAAACAGCCAGCCAGCCAGCCAAAGATGTTTCACGCTTYTTCACTATGTTAAGAAAATTCAGGAAAATAAGTTCTGCTGCACTGCAGCAAGGCTGTTCTAACTCGCGTCTGACCTGGACAGCTCCTCCCAAAATACTGTGGTGGGCTTTGGCTTTAACACACATGAACAGCTGGCTCCTGAGGGACCCACCAGGTATCCACAGCCCAAGAACCAAATATTTGGGACATATTCTGCACTTTGCAGTACCTATAAATCATGCTTTTATGACAGAGGGGGGGGAAAAACCCTTCCTTTTGCAGTGTTTTTGCACTGAGTGCCTAACAATTTCCTAAGCTCTAGCACAGTCCCAGACCAAGCAGTGATAGTACACTACATCACTTTGTAGCTGATTTCTGCATGCAGCTACTGCTGTTATCTTTTACTGACTTACAATAGCTCAACGGATATTTGAGTGCAAACCGCAGCTGTACAATGACAAGTTGGCTAGCGATCTGTTCTGCAAATCGTTCAGACTGGGTTGAGCTTATCGAAATCTGTCTTCTCCAGAACAAGCTCCAAAACATGACTGATAGGCTGATTCTCCTCCAACAATATCTATCTTGGTTCCTGCCGTAAAATAATCAATTACACTAAATGGAATTATTTATACAGAATACGAAAGCAGTTTGGCTTTGGTGGAAGTAATATGCTTATCAGATGGATTAAGATCTAATCAGCTTTTCTCTTGAGAAGTATAGCTCTTCCTGATAGTCTAGCAACCTCTTATGTAAATTACTTTGCTCTTAACATTATAAATTAGATAAAAGAAATATATTTTGTTTACAGACCTCAAGTAACTAGATTTTTAATATATTTTAAAGCTGTGCCAATAGAATCAGCAACTGTATTTATGAACTGAGCTTGTGTTAGCTTATTTCCGCTAATGAAACAAAAGTGAACTCTGCATACTTTTTGTTAATATTGTGACTCCAAGAAAATTAAATATTGATGTCTTTGGTCTAGACGAATTAATATACAATTTCTCTATCACAGGAAAAAGAAGGCAATGCCTTCCTTAATGAGTGCCTCTAATGGAGTTTCTTATTTCCCTGGGGGTTAGCACAGGAAAGCTGAGGGCTGCATGCCAGGGTTCAAGGGAAGGACCARCAAGAGCTGATGACCGAGGCCAGCCTGGTGACCATCTCCATTACTTAAGGAAGCTAAATGTTGCCTATTCATGGACACTGCACAGTTAACTAATTCTCCACGAAAACTTACTCAGAAATGAAATTAAGAAAATGTATTCAGGAGATTTCTAGTACCTGGAGTTTTACTTCTTTTCTTACTCCTTTCCTTTAGCTCTTCAGGTAGGTGGGAAAGGAGCTCTTGTCCTACAGCTCGAATAAGGGGAAATTCGTTCTTTAGGGACACATTACAAGTCTCGAAAATGTTCTTCATAACAGCTTTATTACATGCAAATCTAACACCACCACCTCTCAAAATAAAAGGGGGAAGTATATATAATGTCTTATTTAGGAATATATTTAGTATATTTRGGAATAACAAAATGATACCTTACGGAGCAAAACATTGGACTTACCATGATCTCAAGCATAGTATGAGAGAGAGAGATCTGGGAGTTTGTAGAATCTTTTTAAGAAACTGGATAATACAGCACAAAAGCAGTTTGGCTGTGTATACTCATTTCACAGCTTTGGCCTGCCTCTAATTAATATCAAATAAATTACAGTTGGCCTAGAGCTTGACTAAACAAAAAATAAGAATGCACTAAACCAAATCTTAAATATTTCTTTCAAAAGCCCAAATGATTTCCTTTACGAGAGGCAACAGAGCATTTTTGCCAAAAGAGAGCAAAGAATGTACGACTCCATTTAAAAGCTGGTAACTGCCTCTCTCACCTGAAAAATATAGAAAGGAAAAATGAATCCMCACCTTGATTATGATTCATTGTGTGTATCAGTTCTCTGCATCAGGGGACTAGAGTATCCTTTTATCTGTGTTATTCCTCAGGACAGATTGAATAATGACAAGTGGAGCGCCGAGCTGGAGTTTACTCGCAGATTGGTTACCATCATTTTGTTCACAGAACAACTCTCATTGGRCCTTATCAGGAGTCTCCCAGAATTGTTTGAAAGTTATGGGCAGCACACCAAGAAAATTAATTTCCCTGTCTCCCTTCTAGGATTGTCTAAATCTTGTTACCCTTATTCATACAAAGTAATTCAACAATCTCAGTACAAAGTGCCACTGCATTTTTGCTTAGCCTTACAAAAACGAGTAATGTGTTATTTCCAGGGACCCCTGCAGAGTTCATTCTCCATTAGACTTGCGCATGAAATTTTCTTTTATATATACATGTTTTATTGTTGTTTACTCTTCATTTCCTTGCAGCAATTATGAACCTAGCTCACCACCAAACTGAGACACATTAGGAGGTTCTTTAGAGAAACAGGGCCCCTCCTGCAACTGCGGCTTGCACACGYGTGCGGGAGCCTGCTCCAGCTGGCGAAGCAGCCACCCTGGCACGAGAAGGCCACATCTGATTTATGGCAAGATGCGCTGAGGGTGTTTTTATACCACAGGAAATCCAACATTCTGTTAATATTTTCAAAGAATTTTGATCTTTCTGAGCTCACTACCAGAATTAGGAAAAATATACATGAATCAGACTACATTTTATCCTTTCCTGCCTACCCTGAGATTCCAGCTTTACGAATGAATCAAACAGAAATTATGCAATCTGAAGCAGTCTGTACAATGCATGGACCAGATAAACAAACCCGGGGAGAAAGGTTTTGCATAAGAAGAATTGCACCAAGAACTTCTAACTCAAAGGAAGGGCTGATAGGATTTTTAAGGCTGGTTTCCTGTAATAAATGAAGATTGTAAGAYCATGCTCTGCATGTGTGGACAAGGAACTGCAGGTCTGCGTCATGAATTTTTAAATACATTTGCCCTTTTAAATGAAATTTAGCAGAGATCTTCTTGATGATTTCATTTACCTTCTGCTTTAGTGGAGACTTTAGCAAAAAAGCAGCATAATAAAGAAAACATATTCATAATTAGAGCTTTACACTTGTTTTCAAACAAACTTCCAGTTTTTCACCTTACATGAACATCTGTGGAGGCTGCCCAAAACTCTTCCCAACAGCACGGCCTCAAGTGATAGATGCTTTCCGCCCATCCGAGTCATCTCAGTCCTGGGACTCACTTAGAGGTGCTGCCTGAGGTTGTTCCCAGTTGTTCTAATTCTTGGGAAAGTTTTGCATTGTACCTTTTCCACTTCAAGTCACCTTGCCCAAATTTAGGTGTTCAGGTAAGTGCAATACTGAACTGGGGACGATCAGTAGATTGGGTTTAAGTTTCAAAATCAGCAAATCTAAATACATTTCTCTGAACAGATGCTGCGGTCAGCTGTGCAGTTCTGCATGAAGAGGAGTGATTACGAAGTTACCACCTTACACCCACTCTGCGCCRCTCCTCAGTCCGCCCCCACGAAGGGCACAGCTCCCCCAATCCCGCCGTAACCCAGTTCTGTCAAAACAGGCTGGATTTCTAAAAGCTGCTATTAAACGTGTTGAAGCCAGCTTGGATCCTTGCAGCAGAACGGTGAGAGGGAACAACCATTTGTGCAGCTCTGCTGGTGGCCCTGAGGCAAGGAAGAGCCCCTCCAAAGGAGACCCTCTCCTAAACCAGCCCAGCACCTCTGACCACAGCCTGATCCTCCCTAGGACCAGTCACCCCGTTCACCAGCACTACATGCCAGCCCAGAGCAGCCAGTACAGGAAAGACAACTTGCACAGAACCTGCAAAACAACTTACAAACTAATTCAACATTTGAAGACCTGCTTCTTAATTTATGGGCCAGATGTGGCCGTATTAACTTAAATAAAATTTATGCTACTTTACTGAGAGCAAGGGAAAAGCATCGAGGCTGCAGACCGCTCCAACATGGATGCTGAACAGATGTTTTCAATGTCTATTTGCATTTTGAACTGAAATTAAAGGGCACAAATCTCAGTGGGTTTAAGATCTCTGCCAACAACTTGCGAATTCTAACAAATGGCACCTAATGATCCATCAAAATGGGTGATTTTTCTAATTTTTCTTTTTGGGAAGTTAAGATGAAACTAATTGAAMTTAAAAAAAGGGAGAGAAGTGATAAACATCAAATAATAAAATCAAGAATTTAAAACAGAATCTTAAAGTCATAGCTACAAAGCCTGACAGTCATGCAAAAGTCTGACAGCGGAGCTAGGGTTTAATATTCTTTTATATGAGTGAGCTTTGAATCTCATTTAATTTTATCAGATTTAGAATCATTTGCCAGGGGCCAGACAACCAACTAGTGTAAATCAGTTGAGCTCCATTAACTTCTACGGAATTACAGTTTCCAATTTACATCGGCTGAGAACCTCGCTGTTATGCTACTATTATTAGCAGCTATTTATAATGCAATAATACCTAGAGCAGCCATCTCAAACATGTGGCTCAACAGGCTTTCTGACATTGCCTGCAGATACTGGAAGACTCTGCTCCTCCAGTCCACACTGCCCAAAACAGCAAAGTTGGCTGCTGCATGCACTGTATTACTTGCTCCATACTCCACCAAATGGACTGGTGAGGCTGGACACTACTGGTTAACACTGAAATCTGAGCCTGGTTTAGCTATGATATATACAGGCAAAAATAATAATTGCAAACCTAATAATAATAATAATAATAATAAATATACACATTATTATACAGAAGGTAGCTTTTCCAAAAAATCTCATAATGGTAAAAGGCAAAGGATTAGGAAGGAGAAAGAAGGACCAGAGAAATGATGTGAGGTTGCACAGTAGGCCAGGAACAGAGCTGAAGGGAGACCCCAGCATTACTCAGTGCTGACTGGACCACTTGCTTCTCAGGGAGTCAAAAATGATTATGGCCCAAATTCAAAAGCTTTACGGGGTGACAAAAGGGATCAAAATCCTTCAACTCTTGCAGGGAAAGGAGTTGACTTTAGGCTTAGAATTTCTTAGTTTTAAAAAGAAGTTTCTGAAGCTGATGCATTGGGAATATTCACACTAACTATATTTAGAACCTAACTTATGTGCCTGAATTAAGTGGCTAGTCTTCCTACATAGAGAGACTCATCCAAGTGCAATTCAATGCACAGGCATAACTTAGATGCTCTGAATTATCTTCTGAAGGAGCCTCTCTCTCCTTTAGCTATTTAGAAAACACTTAGGAGCTCTCTGCCTGTCTGAAATCAGACATCAAAATAGGGTAATCAAGTGAGACAAGGCAAACGTTCCCCACACTCATCCTGGGGACACAGAGACAGGTTCTGATAGCTTCTCGTGTCTCCCTCTGCTTGGTTTTCAACTATTACGGATGTGCATCCTGCTTTGGCACTGTCCAAACAAAGACCCCGCTGTGCCCACAAAACCTACCGCAGCCAGTCAGTCACAGCCCTTCGTATTACGTGGGGCAGGGGGGTTCTCCCTGACATTGCAGGGCATACAGAAATGAAGGAGGACATGCTATGTCTTTGGTCCATTTCATTCGCTACCTGACTTTCACACAAAATCAAGCAAAGCTTTCCCTCACACCAGGTGGATAGATTTCCTGCAGAACCTGTTTGCTGCTCAGATGGACTTCTCTCCTTTTCTGCAACATACAGAGGAAGCAGACCCCAATCCCAAAGCYGAAGTCCCCTTCAGAGATGAACCGGGCTTTTCACCGAGGTCTGGCACTGTTCAGTTTCCTACACACAAAGAGGCAATTCTGGCAGATGGCACCAGAAGGCCCAGAGCTGCGAGGCCCAGGAGAAGGCAGGCAGGTGAGAGACACCAGAGAAACTACCGTTTCCATGAATGAATGCAACATGAGGCCCATGTCTTCTGGCATGATCAAACCCATGCAGCATTCCTAATCAAAGCAGTCTGAGTTTGTTCCCTGGTTAGTTCCACATTTTGAAGCTGAACTTCCCGTAAGTTCAAGGGCTCAGGAAGAGAAATCTGGTTCAGAGCTTTCTCTTTTTATTTATGAACTCCTACTCACTAGACTTCAATCTAGCAAAGTGCTTAAGCTCATGCAAAGTCTCTCTGAAGCAAACGGGACTGTTCACATGCCTGAAATGAAGTCCTTTGCTAGAGCAGGGTGGCAGCTCACTTCTTGTCAGTCCTTCCTAGCTCTGTGCGTTCTGTTCCAACATTTTCTAAGGCACATGGGTTAGCGTTAGAGACCTCTCCGTCCAATTTTTTCTCTGAGACTGTTGCTCGCTGCTGAGTTTTACAGCAGTATTGTGCACAGTTCTGCAAAGTGCTGGGCTGCCACTGCTTGTCCACAGCGAGCTGGTGGGTGCTTAAAGGGAAGTGCAAGACAGATCATCTCTGAACTTACAAATACTAAGAAAAAAATTTCCTTTAGGACCCAAAAATGGGTACTTATCGTAAGTATCACACCACAACATCTTATTCTGTTCCTGTCAATAAGCTGGTTGACTACAAATCCTGAGCCATTTGTTGGATTTGCACTGCTCTCTAGGAGAATGATTGAGAACTCTGTATAGACTGATCAAGCAACCCATTAATATTTCACAGCTGGGCTCAGGTTGACTGGCAGTAATTATTCCACAGATTACTTTTTCATTTGAAGTGCAACTGGTCATTCATTACTTTCTCCACGGCTTTGAAGGTCCAATAATTCCAATTATTTTTATCAACAGGAGACAGATAAACTGCCTCTGTAGAAATCTTCACTGACGTGGGCATTGAGTTGGTGACTGGAAGCCCACTTCCATTACAAATCCATTCTTGAGAGCTGAGATGTTTGTGCACACAGACAAATTCTTTCTGTATATTCCAGTCTAGAACTCAATATTTATTACTGCTGAAATAGCCTGCAGTTCTGGCCTGTACTTAAAGCCATCAGCCACTCAGCTTTCTTGCTCGCTCTTTTACTGTGGACAGAAGCGGACAGTGCAACTGATTTTCATTCTTGAAGATACTGGCCAAATCTGTAAGTGGCATGCTACTGAAAATAAGGCCTTGCAGCACCAYGGAGCAATAGTGACCAATCTTCTTGTCCTTAGAAGCCACACAGCAAAGTTTCCATATGGCAGCAGCAACAAAACATGTGCCATGAACTTCAGGGACAAAAGAAGGGGATGTCCAGGAACAAGGCAAAAGCAGCTTCTTGTGTCATCTTCACAAGTCAGCTCCCCCTTCACACCATGCCACCACTGGTCACAGAACATCGTCCAGGCAGGGCATCCTACATTTGAGCTCTGGGAGGCCTGTGTGTGGCTGAAGGGACACCAGGGTGACCATCACAGCTCTAGTGCATCTGCTGAATCCAAATGCTGAAACGAATGATGCCTTTCACAAGGCATCATAGTATGAATAGCCTACGTTGTTCAAACCGAAGGAAGGCACTTGAGCTCTCTCACATTTCTTGCTACCTTTCTCTTTGCATATAGTGCCATAACTTACATTAGGGAGCTTGAAGCCTGCAGTGGACTGAACGCTGAAAATTATATCACAGCAGAAAGGGTCCACCATAAAATTGGCAATCAGAGATGGTCTGCAAGCACAAATTTAATCCTGGAAACATTAGCTGGAGAGAACCTGACTGCTGATAAGTTATTTTCCCTTGCCTGAGTGAAAGGTCATAAACATCCCTGATATTAATGGTCTGGTGGAAGTCAAGGCTCCATGTGGATGGACCATTGTCTCACCATTTTTCATGAACTGAAAACTTTCTGCTCCAATTGTTTAGCAAGCGGGCACTGTGAATAATGTGGGAAAATGCCACTTATCTGCTCATATGATTCCTCTGCTTCACTGCTGCAGTTTTGCCAAGTTTGCTTCAGGACAGAATCTTGTTCTGTACGTATTTTTCTTAAACTAAAGGTCTGCTTAAGAGATCTGTTCTACAAAATGATAGTTCTGGTGTTCACTGCTCTGCTCTAATAAGAACTACATTTATTTCATCCTTTCAGTGGGAGCAAGATTGCTTCTCTTCATCTCAGTGGGAGAGAAACTTCTGTGATTTTTTCATGCCATTTCTTGAGCGTGTGCATTGCAGCAGCTTCTCTTCCATTAGGACCAGGATAATAAGATTAACAAAGTGAGGCTCTAGGGCTCTTCCAGCATCCTTTTTCCATTACTCTGATCAGACTCTTTCTTCTCCTCAGTACCACCTACAAGTGACTGAACAGTAATATGTGTTAAGCACACACTGCCCTCCACATTTCTAAGTGTTCCTTTGTATACTTCTCTTAATAAGAATAAGACTCCATGTCCTTCACACTTTGTGGAAGGACTGTTCATACGCTGTCATGACGTGAGAACCTGCATGCTCCTACACAGCCCCATGTGAGAGGTACCAATGGGAAGGTTCCCAAAGCGTGGAGGCGTTTACAGCCAGCAAATCCCAGCTTTCTGTGGGCAAGTATCGCACTTTCATGAACGCAGAACTAGATTTCTCCTCATGGAGAGCCACTCATAAGGTTCAAGGCCCATGTTGCCCACTGTCGGTGCCCCGTAACAGCTTTGCCTGGAAGCCAGGCTTTCTTATGCAGGACACAAGAGATGCATTCTTCTAACAACATTGCATTCTTCTAAAATACTTAGACAAAGATATAAAAAATGCCCTTATTTCAGCTCACTGGGTATGAAATACATGCATAATATTCACTAACGCTACAAGAAGATAATTTTATTGGCCATAATACTCCATCTTACTGAGTCCCTTAAGGCACACCATAATCCACTAAGCACTGGGGTAGTCCCAATGAGTATATCTACCTTGCTGCTTTAAAGAAGAGCAGAACGGAGTCCTGGGAGCAGCTGAGAGCACAGTGCCCTGCGGCACGCACTTGCCCTCCGGCCACACAGGAGCATCCCAGGCGACTTGCAAGCTGCTTGCAGAAATTCCCACAGCAAGCCTTCCTGAGGCTCCCAAAACTGCCTCCCAGCAGATTGGGCCACCTGGCCTGCACCAGCACTCACAGGCCCATGTCCTCCAGGCAGTACTTTCCAGACACAGCCTAGAGCCGAGCTTCCARGCTTACTGTCTGGAGGGGCAAGTAGTTTTGGATCAGGCATTTATTCATCCAAATGAGGGCCCTGCTGTATCTGGAAAGCCAGGGCAATCAAATATTTAACGTATCGACAGAAAGCACTCCCAGCTAAGAGGAACAGCAATTAAAGACATGCTGTCTGATATCAAAGGGGAAGCGACACAGTGCGGAATAAAAATATGCTGAAGGAGCCAGACATTTGCAGAGCACTAGGCCAGGAATTCCCATTAACGGCATCCCAAACAAGCTTTGACAATGTTTGCTTAAAATCCCCAGTAGGGATTTGCACCACCAAGAGCAAAAAAAAGGAAGGAAAAGGGCATTTTGAAATTTATGGAGATTACATCCTTTATTCCCAATGAAGATGATGAAAGATGGCAATGTTATAGTCCTAGATGAATGGAACCTGTTTGTACACCACTAGCAAATCTTTAGGTATTTTGGAAAACAGGCTCTTTTCTTTCAGCTTTCTCTGCTGAAAGAGGGTAAGACGACAAACCYCAATTCCAATAAATCCATCCACGAATTGAATAAAAGCAAAAATGGACCTCCAGGCATTAATATCCACATAAACAGGGCTGCTGTGACTTCACAGGTTCCGTAGGTGCCAATACTATGGAAGGTGACTGGGAATTTTTGGTATTTCAGTCATTGTCAGGAGACATAAAAAAAAAATGTTTAAGAGATGGAGAACTTCCTATAGCTGATGATGCTGAACAGGTATCTGCTAAAGATATGCACACGCTTACAGAGGAGCATGCAGCAACACCRACCGGTCAGCAGCAAGGGCAGGCAGCAGCACAGACCTGGACAGGAATCCAGATCTTTGTGACTACCAGATGGATTTAGCATCTGCATACCTCTAAAATTGCACTTAAAAGCAAGTATCTGCCATAAGTCATTACAGGACTGGTGATTTACCACTTACCAGTCATTCCTTTGGGAAAAAATCCTTTATGTCACCGTATGCTTTACTTTTCCAAATGTCATAACACAAGACAAATAAACTTTCTCACTGCAATATCAGAAGTGTGATTTACAAACCACAAGAGCAAGCCAATGCTGTTTTTTCTCTCTGCTCCAAAATGTTTGTCCACTTCTTTTTCTACAAACTTTCCTGGTGTCTTATAAATATCCTCACAAAATTATCCACCTGTAGAGAGAGTATCCTAATTTCCCTGCCAGAAAAGGTCACTCAAGGGAGTCTGTATTCCTCAGTTTAGGTGTTCATTTTTAAGTTTGGCTAACCTTTAAGAAAAGTGCCCTTTAAATGCATATCACTTTAGTCCTAAAATACTTAATCATTAATGATTTAAAGCAGAAAGGAATTTAACTGAGTTAGATAGCCTGTAATAGGCCTTTTGACTAGGGCCATTAGGAACATTTTGGTTCAGTTCAGACATAATTTATCATCCTGAGTGGAATTCACCTGAAAGGCAGGCAGCTCCTTTTGCTCTTGTAGCATTTTTCTTAAAAAAAAAAAAATAATAATAATAATTAAAAAAAAAGTCCATTCAGCCTTTCTGGTTTCCTAAATAGCTTAGGGTTATGAATGCCAGAGAGCTTCCAGGTAGGCATTTACTGCCGTCTTTAATAGCCAAAACCTATCAGAAACCTCCTGAGGATAAATACAGCGGAGGCAGCAAAAAGTAATCATTTTATATCCCAATCCCTGGCAGGCAAGACCTGCTGAAATAAGGTTAAAGCACTGCAGACTGGTCTCCTTTCCATTTCTAGCTCACTAGTTCACTAGCGCAATGGGGCCAGCTCCTTAGCCAGTGCGTAGCTTTGCCGAATTTGGGGCAACCAGGTCACTTCTACCAGCAGAGGAGCTACCCCGGGGCTGCGGCAGCAGCATCCCTGCACACGGAGGCACTTGTGGCCAGCAACAGTAAATTAGGAGAGGGCCCAGCTTAGTTATTGAATAACAATACAGCCATAAAATAAGACATTTCAGCAACTATATGTGATTCTTAGGCTGGTGTCAGCTTATAGGGACACTATAGTTATTTTGTGGAATAGAAAGTCTGACAGCCTTTATAGACACGGCTCACTTTTATATTTGAAACACATAAAAATGCTGATGCATTATACTGTCATATATAACAATGAAAAATAACAAAAGTAAGACAGTAAAGGTTTAAGTCCTTCAGAATTTAATAGAAAAAATATTCAGCCATCTTTCTGAATGAATAGAGAAAATTACATCCCTATCAAAGAACTGTGAAAGATAAGAGAAAGTCGCTCAGATGGACATGTTCTCTCCTTAATTTAGTAAATTTTGAATGCCATTTCTACTGAGCCTTATGGTTTCATTGCTCTTAAGTTTTAAAGATCATTCCTATACAGACAAGCATACAAAGGGAATGGAATACCTGAACTATACTTGAAAACACCCGAAATATTCTCGCATCACACTGGGAACACAGAAGTGTATTACCTCTCTCCCCTCCCCACAATTTATAAACGTCCATGCCACGATGCTTCTCTAACACAACGTATGGGTTACCTTGGCACTGTGATTCCAGCAGGCTCTGGCACAGCTACACTGACAGGTATCAGCCACGGAAAAATACTCTATTGAGACAGGAAGGTTCACTTTGCTGGTTATAACAAGATGGTGTTCAATGCCTGACTTGGCATGGCTGTGTATTATTTTTAATGGAAGGAAGGTCAAGAAAGAAGGGACCTCATTAAAAATAAATACACCTGTCCACCTGTCACTTTTACTAGCATGCACTGCTGGACTACGAGGAAGGGAAGAAGATGTGCACATGCGTAGACTACAGTCAACTGCAAACATTGTAAACCTTTAATTTACTCATTAAGACTCAATGGAGACCACTATGAATGGACTCCTTATCCGTAAGATTAAAAAGGAGATGCACAAAAATTACTGATCCAGCAACAGGCCACAGTAATGAAGAAGTCAGTCACCTCCGTGGCCCAGGCGTGACAGCCAGGTACTGCCAAGTGACTGAAATTAATGCAACTATGCTGCTTCCATTCTGTATCATTTTAAAAGATTTTCATGGGGGCTGGCAGCTTTGGTAAACTGATTAGTACCTATTACTAAGACAATTCATAGAGCTTCTAAAAACCAGAAGTCACGCTGGGACATGTGCTTCCTGCTCTAAATATAGTAGCATAAGAAATGAAATCCAAGTGCCAGATTTCAGTGGGATTTCCCAGGGTGAAATGGATTGCACACATGGTTCGTTAGAGACCTTTAAAACAAATACAACAACTACAGATTGCACCAGTGTATTCCCTTCCCGGTGCTACTACTGAAAACATTTTGGATGAATGGTGGCCACTTCCCCCTCACGCATCTCATCATCTGTCTACGCTTGCTTTCAGGAAGCATTTTAGACAACTCCTCCAAAATGAACATCGGTGATAACTGTAAGACTAAGCAGTGAATGTAGTCATTTAACTTCACAACTCTTATTGAATGCATTAATTTTAAGAGCCAGAAAAAACATGAAATGAGGGGAAGGAAGGAAAGAAGCACAGCATATTAATTTACTCTCATTTACTGGGATTCATGCATTATTATCCAGCAGCTACAGATTCCTGTGATACATGTTTTCCAAACCAGTTTGCTAGTAGCCTGCTTCTACAGGATTTCTGAGCACAGATTTGTAGTTTTTTTAGCTGTTTCTGTGCACAGAGTTCTCTCGWGTCCTTGTCTGTGCTGCATAAATTCCCACAGCATCTATGTATTTGTTCTAAACTGACAAACTTAATAGGTGAGTGAAATCCATTTAACATGTCACCTTATAGATTATTACTAACCCAAAGCAACACTCTCTTTTGTTCCCTATGGAAAAAAAACAGGATACACTCCTCTTTTCAATTGCCCAGGTAGCGTCTATATTTCAAAGCTTAAAACTCTTTCGTTTGCAGGCTGCCTGCCAGAGCTGTACGCTGCCAGCCTATTCGTTTCTCATTTATACCTGTGCAAGCCAGCAGCAAAGCCACTGATTTACACCTCTGTAAGAGGAGAACTGAGTCATTCGTCAAATGACTGGTTACTCCGTGTTTATTTAGCATACTCCGCAGGCAGGAGAGAATTAACTGCCTTGTGACTGCCACACTCGGATCCTCCCTGCAAAGAGAGAAGCCCTTCCCTCGCACAGGCTGCTCCGGTAGGACAGTCTCGTACTCCGTCCCTTTCGGTGAGTACCGAGTTTACCCGTTACAGCGGGCTGCTCTGCCCGGTGGCGGCAGGACGGCAAGCAGAGCCAAGGTGCTGCTCCCGTGGGCTCGAGAGASCGGGGAGGACGCCCGGCCTCCAGCGGCACCCACGGCTCCCCGCGCCGCCAGCGCAACAACGGTGGCAGCGGGGTGTCTGGCTGGCTGCAAGTCCCCCCATGCAGAGAATTGCTGTTTTCAGCCCTGAGTATGTAAAACGTTTTCATTCTYGGCTAAAAGAAAAAAAGAATGACATGGCAAAATATTCTGCAGAAGAGCTTCTTATTAAGAAGAAAGGTGTAATGGCAATAAATAACTCCACTGGGAAGAAGAAAGTAAACACACCTGCTGCTTCTAATGTACAGGACTTTTCTTGGGCAACACACAAGGCTGAATCATTTATAGCACTAACAAAGACCTTTGGTCAATAGTTCTTGACAAGTAACTTGAAATAAAGATGAAATTTGCCTTACAATCTATACCTGCTGGTGAATTGAATCACTTTGCTATCTAGACAATGCAGTTTTCTGCAAAACCACAGCAGAATTGCTGGGATCCACCCATTTCCCCCTATATTCCTGCCATCAGCTACTCAGGCTGAAGTCCCTCCGCTTCACAAGATTTAAGGCTTTGCTGCAAACCTATCATGTCTCATTTGATGACATCTGTCCATAAATAAGTGCTTGATTCAGAAGTGGTCTGTGTGCACAAATACATAATTAGCAGGAACTCCCTTTCTAACATGCGGGAGACGTACAGAAAGTAAAAGGCCATTTGCTTTCTTAGTTCCCCAGAACAAACTGCTTTAATGTCTTGTTTGAAAGATTAAATACTTGTTGTCAGAAACAATACCACCCTACAAAATAATCTGAATCAAAATCAGCACCTACGCACCTCTATATGACTTGCACCTACACTAAATTCAAGTGTTTCAGGGCTCTGCAAGCAGAACTAAAGCACTGCTTTTCTAAAATGAAGAGGAGTACTTTGCCAGCATGTCTGCTTCCTAGGAAATAACAGAGGAAGGTCACATGTGTTTTCATGTATTTAACTGTAGCTACAACTTCAAAAAACCCCCATAAATCTACAACTGACAAACAATGACATTTCCATTTCTGACTCACCTGCAGCCCTCTAAGAGGTCACTCTGAAAGACTTCAGTCCATCTAGACATTTTATGTGTTGCAGCATACATTAAAAAGAACCTTCAAGATAATAACAAAACAGAAATCAGAAGTATATTCCTGCTGACTGCTGTGATCCACGGTGTTAATGAACAATGCAAGAACAGAGGAAAGCAGAACGTTTTCAGTGTTTTTCAACATCCGCATCTGCAGCATAGAGAATAAACAGTGGAAAATGGCCATATCTGCTGCTACAATGTACACACTTTTATTTTTGTCATGTGTGTTTTCAGATCCATAATACTAGAGGGATTTTAATAGAGCTGAAGGGCGCAATTAGAATGACTGTGCTGCCAGAAGCGGCACAAAAATGCTGGTGGTTGTAATTAGGCAGAATGCGTAATTCAAGTGCAGCACGCTTGAATCTGTGATGGTGATTTTACACACAACGCGTTGTGTTCCCCACCAGATCCAGCACTCCTCAGACTGAAATCGGGTCCTTTCCAGACAACAGGCACAGCTCACCTCACTCTGCCAAATTCACACCGTGACATCTCAGGGAGAGAAGCAGACCTGATTTTTAACACCCGTGCCCTCCCTTCATCACGTGCCACCAATGGGAACAGCTCTTGGTGACTTAGCAAATGCCATGCTCCATGCACCAGGATTGCTGGAGTAAAGTAATGATTTAAGGCGCTGGTAAGCATCTTACAAAGGTTGTCCAAGTCCACATAGCCCATATCGACACCAACTGCCAAACTATAAAGAGTTTGTGAGAAGAAAGATCAGCTTCTTACAGTAACAAAGAGTACGTGTGTGGCCTTGGAGCCACATCCAGACAAAGCAGCAGGCAGGTGTCCACGGCTGGTGGCCACGGCTGCAGCTCCCAGCCCCGGAGGCAGTGCTGCTGCACAGCACTGCGCAGCTCGAGCTGGAGGAGCCACTCTCTTGCGCTTCTCCAGACACACTCAGCTCTGTTGGTTTGGAATTTTTTTCTGGAACAAACAGTCAAAATGCAGGTGGAAGACAACAAGAATTGCACAAAACCAGAAATCCATGATGGAAATGAAATGACCATCAGGCAGTCAGGTACACCTGCAGTTCGGAACAGGTTACCAGCACATGGCATTGCCAGTTGTGCGATACCAGAAGATTGACTGTGCTCATGGACTTTTCATAAATACACCACAAACCTGATATTGACTAATTAAACTTTAATTTTAGCCACACTGAAGAATATTTTATGAGCATCCTTGGTCACCTTAATTACATAAGGATAAAATAATTTTCAGGCACCCATGTGTGGGAGTAAACTTTTTTTTTTCCTGTGGTGGGGTGGAAACTCTAAAGACTTCAATTAGAAGCAATTACTGGAGATGTCGAGGCTTCTCTGAGGTTAAGCTGTCTTTCATTTCTCAGGAGAAGCCTTTAAATAAATGCAAATAATCACAAATTTCATATAGCAGATTGCTGTAATTTCACTATTAGTTACTGGTTCTCATTTAAAAAGGAAAGAGGTGGGCAGTAGTGCTGGGCGGATGAGAAGTAATGAGAACTCAAGAGGTCGAGGTTGAATTACCTGCATAAATCTATTCCTCTTCTATAAATCTGTCTGCAACCATATCATTTCAGTGTTAACAGGTTGTCCTTCATGCGAGTGCACT
Source organism: Apteryx rowi (assembly GCF_003343035.1). NCBI lineage: Eukaryota > Metazoa > Chordata > Aves > Apterygiformes > Apterygidae > Apteryx > Apteryx rowi. Next base: position 11,288,869 of record NW_020448307.1, read on the forward strand.
GGAGTGTAGTCCCAGGGAAACTCTGGCCTCAACACAAATAATTACCTCATTCCATCTTACTGTTGACCACAGTAGTGAAAGCAGGATGGGTAATGGGGAAGATGTAATTGAAGTGGAAATAACCTGAAGAAAAATGTGAGCCAAACTTAAGGAGTATGATGTATTCAAGTGGTGTAGTCACACTCATCTCCCTACCAGAAGTCTGGAAGAACTGGCATATGAAATGGTGGCGTCCTGTAAGCGAGTATTTTCAATGCATCTATCAAATCAGGTATGGTAGCATATAGGTAGAGAAGAGATAACACAGCACCTGCAGGAGGGAAGGGGAAAGCAGCAGTCCACACAACTGTAGGCCTGTAATTTTGTTCTCAGAGCTCCGTAAGACTTAAGAACAGATTCTGAAGATTACATAAGGTAAAAAATGTAAATAAATACAAATGTAAATAGCATATGCCACTTTTTCTTACTCCCCTACTCCATTGGTATAGTCAAATAAAAGCTTATCACAGCTCATCAGCAGCAGTCAGCCAACAAGCTGGCGTTTCACCCAAAGAGCCCAGTTTTCTGCTGCTCGCTACTTTGCATTTTGCACAGTAATTTACACTGTTGAATGAAAGTCGCCTCCATCCCCTTTCCCTGGATTATGCAACACGAGCTGCAAAACAGCAGGGAGTCAGGACCAAATGCCGAGAAACATTTTAAGAAGCCTTCTGAAAAAAAAAAAAACAAAAAAACCAGCTTTGCGCTTTCAGGACAAGTTGAAAGAAGCATGGAGGCTCTTCCAAGCAGCATCTCAGCCTTGAGGCAACCACACAGAAGAGGTGCTTCARAAGACTTATAGTTTGCTTATAGCAACGGCTGCTAAGTTTTCAGAGCTGAGAAGGTCATTGTTTTCTGACATGCAAGGAGTTCAGGAGGGACGTCAGCAAGTTCAGGGGGAAAACAAGCACAAGGAACAACAGAAGAAGCAGCAGCAAACTTATTGTACGGATCAGCTTGGCACATAACTTCTATGTAGATTCCCAAATTAAAATGTTTCTCCTAATGTACTGTGAGAATATTGGCAGAGGGATCCGATTGTAAGCTATTCAGAGAAGCAACTGATTACGGGGATTTTAGCAGAGCACTTGTTTTTGTTCTTTTGCACATTTATAATAATACCTCTTACATGTTCTCTTAGAGACAAATCTCTACTTCAGAACTGCTAGTCAGAAGATCTTTTGTTGGCACTGAGAAGAATGCTAATGTGRAATATCTTATTTCTTCAGATTAAAGAGAGGCTGAGAAGAAAACCCTCCGGCGGGTGGTGGCAGAAGGCGGGACCTGGAATTGAGAGCTCATGACTCACCTGCCTTGCACAGCCCACCCGGGACCTCCTCACTCAGCTCCGCGGCCCATTCCCACCATCCCGCAGAGCAGCTGCTCCCCATCTATTTGAACAACCCGTCACCCTTCCCCAAAGCACTGGTGGACCCAGAYGCGCTCGTCAGCTGTTCTCTAACAGGGCAACCCTGACTGGAGCTGTGCTTCCACCCTGCGGCAGGTAAGACCAGGCCACGACGGGGTGCTGCCACTGTGTGGGGTATTTGCACACCTGCACTGCCCGACAGCGTCCTGGTGGGAACAGGCCCAGATGCACCATCCCTAATGTGGGACCCTTGCCATATCTGCTGGAAGCTCCCCAAGAGGACAACGTTCACCACGTGGACACAGCTCGCCAGGAGCTACGAGTAGCTCAGCAGAGCCTGCTTGCTGCTGCAGGCTGTGGGACTGTTCGTGGGCAATAATTAATTCTGATCACTGCTGAAACGCCTGGAAAGGAAGCACTAAGCCAGAGACCAAATGCTTAGCCTCACATTACAAACTGCCCAAATCCCTGCTCCTCTCCTTCTCCATCTATTTTTGTCCCTCTGTTCTTGGAGGGACCAAACAAAGCTATAATGCATTTTTAATGCAGTAATGTATTTTCTTGCTGTGGAGATGCACAGGGGCCGGCTATCCAGGCTTGACAGCATGGCCCACGCAGCAGGTCTGGTGAATGATGTCAGGGCCATATGCATACACTGAACCACATATGAGGAGAAGGGTATTGCTGAGTGGTTTTTTTTACAGCTTCTTTCAAATCAGAAGGAGTACCAAGAGCAGTAGAACTAGTGACACTGGGTTCCCGGGGTCTCTGGGTCTCATGGCTAAATTCTCCAATGTCTGATAAGAAAATAGCACCAACAAAAGCTTTTCCTGGCAGGGGAACATTTATAATATCTCCCACTCCTGGCAGCTAGTAAGTACAGAGCTCATGCAGCAGCCTCTTCCACATTAGGGGCACTAACAAGATTGCTTTCTTCAGCCTCTGAAACCCACAGAAACTAAAAGTGTTAGAGAAACACCTGCCTCTTGGACACATACTTCTGTTCAGCTAGCTTGAATGCGGCCAGTGGCTTAAAAAATGATTGAGAAGTGAGAGTTGGAAACCTGTACATTGAGAAAGAAGTGTAAACCTCATTTCTTCAGGAAACTCAGCCCAAAATATTTGAGGGGAAAGGATCATCTGCTTTTGTAACACCCTTTACAACACAGTCAGTCTTGCACAACAGTCAAAGAACAAAAGCGTGCAACAAACAATTACCTGACTGCAGGGCAGCATATCTAGGTTGGTTTAAAGGTACTGGTGGAAGGCTTACTATTTTGCTATTTATTTTGTTTTCATGACATACTTGTAAGCATATCTAATGCCATGGCAGGTCTCTGAAAGACTCAATGGTTCTTATGTCCTGAGGTCCAGTACAGAATAAAGACAGTGAGGTGAAAATATGGAGTCCTTCCATCAGTTTTTGGTAACAAGGAAGATGAAGGCCTTATGTGCTTATGTTGGCCAAGAAGATGTGCTATTCAGGCAATAAAAATGAGATATTATCAGAGACTGAGCTTTCAAAGGCATAGCACTAGAAGAAACCGATGCATCATAACTCAGCAAGTCATCAGGACAAAATGTCTTAAAACAATGAAGGGATCAACCTTGTAGTAACAACGTGCAATATCCTATTAACACTATTTTATTCTAAGCTCCAAAGGAGTGAAGGCAAATGAGCACTATATATCTCTTTAAAAAGATAAGTAATCCTGATTGCTTTTGAAACAGAGCGCAACATGAAACTCTCTAGAAATGTAATTCGAACCTCTAAAAAGAGTAAAAGAAAAACATAACATTTTTTTCCCTCAATCAACCAGGAAGTAAATTAGAATTTAGTGTAAAAAGCTGCAAATAAAAACCCTTATGGTGAGGATGATGTCTGTGCCAAAATTCCTACTGAATTACAGGGGATAAAGATTCCACCCTTAGAAACCACTTAATAGTAGAGTCACTCGTAGGATTGCTGGTGTTGCCAGACCCCTATAAGATCAACATCATTGCATCTGGAGATGCAGTCCATGTGAATGAGGAAACATGGCAAATACACAAAGCTCTTGAGTCATGCAGGCAGTCTCAAAACAATTACTTGTTTTATAAAAAGAGTAACATGACTTAAAATGGAAAAGTGAACAATTTTGTATGCACGTCTGTGCGCGGGGGGAAGAAAGGGAGACAGCCAGAGGGAGAGACTTAGCTCTTTCATCAGTGAGGACATAGCATTATTAAATCTAACTCTAAACAATTGCAGCTGATTTAACTGATTACAGTTGCACCACAAAGCAGAAACTGAAGAGCAGACCAGATTTCTTTCCTATGTTGACTTTACCATAATACCCCCAAAGACCCCAGTAAATCCTGAAAAAGGAATATAAACTGCACAGTCATTTTATTCTGCAATTTTTAATAAAAAAATTAGAACAAACTCTATTCCTTTAAATCATTAAAAAAAGAAATCTGCCTCTTAGGGAGATGAGCTTTCCTAATGCTGATCCATCTTTACTGCTGTGTTATTACTGTTTTCCTGTAATTAAAATGTGGCAGGTAGTTTACACACAAGAGGGAGTAATTGCATTGGAAATAACTGTTCATAACCAAATTTTAAAAGCTCACTTTTCTTATCAACTTTTAATAAAGAAACCAAGATAATAATGATATTTAGCATTTGTGCCACGTACAACAGCATTTTGTCTCTCTAAATTGCTAACATTTCATTCAACGATGCTAAAATAAACCCTTTCAGCTAAGAAGGCAACCTGCAGCAAAAAAAGGAGAAATCTTAACAATCGCAGCCATTTGTTCCTGTTCCAGTTAAATCATAAAAGATGGCTGAAGTTCATCTAAAGGACCCAAACCTTCAAAAAACACCGCGTGGTTCTGGAAGGAGAAAGCAGAGTTTGTATGTGCTGCGGCTGAACACACCGGACCGTGGGTTGATGGTGGCCAGGAAGGCAATGCCAGGAAGGGGAGACCCCTTCCCTCCCTGTCCTAAGGGATGCGGCAGGAGATGGGTCCCTGACTTCCCCCCGCCTGGCCATTTCTGTATCGCATTTCTTCAAAGGCGCGCACACGGATGCCTCAGCACGGCAGGCACAGAGTTCGCGTGGACTTGCACAGACCTGGGAGCAGCACATGCTCTCTGCTCAGAGGAAGATGTTAATTTTGGCTTTGAAGGGCCAAATTTGAAGGGCCTCCTGAATATCAAAGTCGCAGGGTATTATCCTTGCAAAGACTTTTCTGGAGCTTTTGCTTTGGATGCTTTATAAGGCAGCTCTTTAGGAATTTCAAGCCTTGCAAGCTGACTTAGGGGAGAAATACTATTTATTATTACTTATAGTCTGATAGTACCTGCCAACATATAGGACTGCAGGCTGGCGCACGCAAACAGCCTCTGTCACAGACAGCATAAACCACCCCCCACAAACACCCAGTCGTGATAGAAATACCAGGGAAGGGAAAAGAAACTGCAAAGGGACCTCAGTGGTTTTATGAGCAGACAAGTAAGCAGACATTTGCCATTTAAATGCAGCCAACAGGCCACAATTCTCATCTTTCCTGTTTTGAGGTCTTCCTGCTATATAAAAGGCTCCACAAAAGGGCACTAATGGATAATGCTGTATACGGCTAATGCTGCTGACAATAGCAGGCACTGTATGCTAACTCTGGGGGAAGAGGTCAATGCGCTGCCATTGCCGGTTATGAGAGTCTTCTGAGCCACATGCTGCTTAAAATAAGCATATTGGTTTCCTGTGTGTTTATGTAAGCACATCTCTTGTTATATCCAGAAACTAGTACAACGGGAAGCTTTTCAAAAATGGTTTAAGTTTGCTACTAATAGCTGAAATAGAGATCCCCAGCACATCATAAACGAGTACCCTCCTGCATGAAAGCTGTGCATGCTCACACACACAGCCGTGAGCAAGCCTACTGTTGGAGAGCTACATCAACGGACATCAATACAGGTGGACCAAAAAGAGGAAGGTCATTAAGAGCGCAAGTTCCAGCCTTCTAATTAGACAGCCACATAAGAGCCCTGGAGGGGCTGCCCTGRCCTCAGCCAGGCTCTGCACAGCGCAAGATTTGGCACCTGCGTGGATGTGACTGCAGGATGCAGCCTGAGCTGGCTCAGGGCCTGCAAAGCGAGTGGGCGAGACACACGGGCAGCCCACAGGTATCGCTGCTTTCTCCCCACACCCAATACATACAGACCGCATACTTTTACCAGGCTTGCCCAAAATCTGAACAAACTGGAGTTCCCTTTACCTACAGATCATGGGAAAGCTAAGCGGCAGATGGTGGTTTCTACCTCAATTAGGTTAAGCCACCTTCAGGGTGCACTTGGGTTTCAACCCCAAATTTGTGGCTTTGGCCCAGATCCATTCTGTGGTTTGGCTTAAAAATCAAAGTAAGGTTTAGAGGTAGCAGCCTTCGGAGTGCTTCCTGCAGTCCAACAGCAGCACAACTCTAATGTAAATGAACTGGATAAGATGGACCTGATCATYTGAACCAGTCACGGGACAGGCAGATAATTTCTTGAGGTCCCCTGCAGGCCTGTTTTTCATGTTGCCTGTGCCTCATAAAGCCATTTAAAACAAACTGAGGATCAAATACTATACGAGGGCTGAATGACTGCACCAGAGAATAGAGAGTAACCAGCTGGCCCCATTGGAACATGAAACTGCTGTTTGAAAGCTCTTTGCAAAAAGGAATAGCCCTACGTAAATTTGTTTAAGCCTTGAATGTTCATATTAAAGCACAGCCTAAAATAAATTAGTTATGCTTTGCTTATCAAAAGCCATGGATGGGAAGCTTCGGCTTTGATTTTTACAGGAGATTGTCTCCCTGAGCGCGAGTCAGCAAGGAGCACTGAGGGGAGGGAAAGGGGTTCAGGGCTTGGCACAGAAGAGAGTGGATTGATATTGCTACAACATACCACAGACGCTGTATTTCTTAGAGAAGATTTTTTTTTTCCCTGAGATTGTCTTGCTTTCTCTCCTCCTCCCTTCTGGCACACCCCATTATCAGCATTTAAAACACCCCCAAGTTTTCCTGAGCAGGTTTGCTGTGTTCATTAAAGTACAGTGAACACTTATTGGCCATAATGAGCCCTCATTAAATTCTGGTAAGTGCCAGGACTGTCCTGTTGAGCTGAGCAGATTCAGGTTCTTGGAGGAGAGCTCAGGGGTGGGAAGATACTGGAAAAAATGTATTTTCCACAACAACAGAACTAAAAACTTTCTCCTCCTTTTTGAATGGCTGCAGCCAGAGAACAGGCTGTCCCTCTGCTCTGCAAGCACAGGGTGGGGTAAGTCAGACCTGTCAAGCAGTGGCTATAGATTATTGACCACTTGAATCGTTCTCCCAACCCAGAAGGCCTCTCAGCTCCTCTTATCAGAATGGAAACAAATTAAAGATTTTGCATATTTGCATCTCCTCATTTGAGAGTTTTACTACATTTGTTATTTAAAGATAAAAGTCTGCCTTTAAAAATTCACTTACTGATGTGATTTTCTCAGCCTCAGGGAATGGTGCAGGATAGATTGCAGAGCAGAGACCCAAATGAGCTGGCAAGACTGTAGGGAAGAGCCCAACATCATGAGATGTACTGAGTCAGGCCCAGAAGATACACGTGCAGTTACATGCTGCACGTGGCAGGGCTTCACCAGGCAGAGGGCCACGTGACCCTAACTCTACCTTAACCCATACCTACACCACTTTGGGCACCAGCTGGGCTGTCTGTGCACAGCGAACACAGGTTCTYGTGGTTCTCTCGTGTGCAGAGCTGATCTGGGGCTCAGGCTTGTGATGCAGCTGGCACAGCTATGCCATTAGACATGCTACTCCTAACAGACCTCAGTAAAGTTGATGGAAAAAGCAGCCTCCTCAGCTGACTGCTCTCTGCAGGACCACACTCCATCCACCGTCGAGGGAGCAGCTGCTTTGTCTTTTTTGCCTGTTTGGTTGGGTCATTAGGTCTCAACACAGTTGAGTAAGTCGAGTCATAACTTTGAAGCTAAGAGTCTCAAACAAGTCTGTTAGGCTCCCACCAAGTCTGGCTGAACCCTTCTCTTTCATTGGGGTCTTACCAGTTCCAACCTGGAACAAGTTGTTCCACTGTAAAAGTTGGTTGTTTTCTACTACACCAGCTTAGAGGAACCAACAACTATCAGAAAACAACCACCTGGAAGAGACAACAGCTACCAAAGGGTGACTCTAAGGCTTCCCCTGTGGTGCTCAGAGCTTACTTCAAAGCTGTGTGCTACTCAAGGACTGACTGTGCTTAGACAGATAAGTTCATCAGTTCCCTGCCACCAAAAACCAAGTAATTCCAACTCACTTAATAAAAGATCTCCTCTGTCTCCTCTTTCACCAGATATGACAAGAATGAGAAATCTCTCCTTGAGACAAGACACTGTTGAACACAATCTTCTGGGCTACTGCACATGTCTCACTATTGTTCCACATTCAGTGGAGACAAGCAGATCACACAGCAGAGCAAGAAGGTCCATGCCTGCCTTCAGACAGCCTTTGATTTTATGAGAATTGATTTCTTTTGTGTTATAGTCCAGGACCTGACACATGCAGTGTGACTCTTCAATATCACTCATCCCTAAATCAAGAGAAAATGAGAGGTGAAAAATGGCTTATCTTGGGCCAGAAACACTTCCAACACTCACAGAAGGTAGCAACTCTGGAGTGAGTGCAAAAATAAAAATTAAAAGCCATGTGTCAGCAGAAACACCTAATTGCCCCATATTAATTGCTTAGCACCTTCCTCTAATTACCCCTGTGGCACAGTCTGGGTAGTGCATACACAGAGCGCTATTTCACAGCAAGAACCATGACAATCTTCTTAAATCTGGGCTTGTACTTTACAAATTAACACACTCTTCAGATTCAGACGATGATGCATACCAGGGCAAGGATCACATTTTACACACCCTGTTCTTATATTTATTTCGCATTGGCTGTGTCAGACAGGATACATCCTAACCCATATGGTCATTCCCACAACCATGAAGCAGTTTCCATTGCAGGATTCAGTATTAATAGTCGATGTTTTTATCACCAAAAACTGTTCATCACCTACTAACATTAAAACATATGAATTAACTAAAAACATACACAAATATACTTTAACCTGGACTAATCCCCAATGAGTCACTAACGGTAAGCGACTATTTAAGGAAACTGAATCAGACGATAGCTAGAAGATCAGCTCATCCCCCAGAAAGCCAGTGTATATCCCAGTGGGGAGGAGAGAGCTGCTGGAAGTGGGAGGTTTCTGTAAGTATCCCTAGGAGATAACACTTCTGCAGATGGCTGCAAAATGTAATGGCTCAGGAGTAGGCTGTGAGGGAAAGGAGCAGAGAAGTTCAGCTGGCTTCACAAGCAGGCATGTAGAGACTGACCTCCACCAAATAGCAGAAGGCATGGGACTGTACTGAATTTATGCTATTCTGAAGAAATAGTTTAATTCCTGAAAAGAGAAAATTTGAAATCTTATTATTYGGTGCTTGGGATAGGGGCTGATAGGGGCAGGATAAGAGCAGGTCTTCCAGCATCTCAGAAATACCAAGTTTCAGCTACATTCATCTAAACAACACAATACAGGCACAAGATACATATCAAAACGGCATTAACTTCACAAGAGGAAATAACTGGTCTGGTCAAGAATTAATTGCTCCAATTTGGCTCACTCTTTAGTTACCTATTTACAGGAGCTTTTTGTGGATTACTGCTTTATAACTGCTTGCTCCCGAAGCACACACGCACTGCAATTTTCTGCACACCTGAACAGCATACTGGTTAGAGAAAATGAACACTACATATTCCCCTGACATAATATTTTGTCTGCTGGATACAGTAAGTCAGAGATTGCTTACTTGACCTCTCCTGACCCATTAATGACATAACGTTGGACACAGCTGTTCAGAACTTCACAAGGCCGAAGCAGAGAAAGAAATGGGGGGAGATGTCAAACACGCTACTCACATCCGAGCCCGGTGGGAAAGTCCTTGAAACTGGTCTAGGGGTATTTAATCTTACAACACTCTCTCCTGAAGTAAATCCAGGATTAAAGCCTCAAACTTAGTGTCTCCTGAAGACCCACACGCTCCTAAAATAGCTCCATCTGATTAAGGGGGCAAGGATTTCTTTGAAGCAGGGGTCACCAGTCATTTCATTTTCACTCTGCTTGGCCAAATAAGCTACTGGAAAACTGTGAGGTGTCTTGTATAAAGGCTCACTAGCAGTGGAAGTGGGGTGTATCTCATTCATTATGTACTGACCAGTACATACTACCCGTTTGAGCAATGGGGGTGAAATTCACCCCTTAAAAAAGCAATTCAAGGTCTAGGCATCCCTTCATATCTCAAAAAGAGTTTAGCTAGACCTCTATTGATGCACAGAGCGCTCTGGGCCCAGAAGGTACCGTCTATCCCAGTGCAATCATGCTCCCATTACTGCTGACCAACATTTCCCAGTGGGCATCACCGGTTCAAGCCCTGCAAGTTGGTCTCAGTCAGCAAGTGAGTTCTGCTTGCAGTGCTATTGCATGCAAGCCGTGCCACGCTGAAGACAAATATATGCTCCACCTAAAGACCATACCCAGAAAGCCACCTTGGTAATTTTATTTTTCTTCATGAAGTTTCTGGAACCATGACATTATGTAACAATATCAACTTCCCTAAAGAAAAAGGCAAATCAAGTTTCTTGACTTCCCAGTCATGAAGAAAAGCAGAAATCAGTAAGAGAAAGGCTCAATCCCACCCCACTCCAGTTAAAAATACCCTAATCCATTAATTTTAAAACACTTCATAATTAAAATTTGGAAGTTTTATATAAATATATGTATCAGCTGGTAGGAGGAGGACCGTGATTTGTGATGCTGGAATTCCTTGGCTTGGCAATACTGCAGAGATCCCTGATAGCCTTTCTYCAGCAGAAAAAGAAGATCATTGCGTAAATTTGTTCCTCCCTGTAATAACTGCTATCCATGGTAACTAAAGCASCCTGTTATTGAGGCCATATCTGAATTTATGCTCGGAGGAATGCCCATCACCCTCCCCCATCTTCCCCACACCTTTTTGGGTACCCCTTACTTACAATTGTGAAGTTCATGACCTTCAGAATCCAGATGGTCATAGCAAGGTTCACCAGGATTAAAATCATTAGGAGCAGCACAAAGAAATAGAGGCATCTCTTCCTCCAGCCATAAATCCCCACTTTGTATACCTGGGGTCCTTCCGAGGTCTGCATGGTGCTCCTGGGCGCGTACTGTTCCTGAGGCATCTGAAACAATCACATAAAAATAACCACGTGTATTAAGCGGCAAGACAAATCCTAGGGTAAGAACTGCTAAGGGCTTGTGTCGATTCTTCTTAGAGTTTTTTCTTTTTTTTTTTTTTTTTAACTTCAGAATTTACCAGCTGGGCAGTGTTTCTTTCTGTATCTTGGCTCTGTATTATTTTTCTTGCCGCTCACTGTATAGAATAACATACCATAAGCAAATTGTGTGTATATATATATATTTTTTTTATAAATATACGTAAGCACACTGTCTAAACTGTCTAAAGGCATCCTGTGGAGATCGCTCCCCAGTGACTCCCTTCTCTGCTCCAGGTTTTTGCAAGGCAGGCACTCCAGGGCCTCCAAGAATCCTAAGGGGAAATTTTTGCATGCGTTTGGTAAAAGAAGTTGAGTTCAGCAGTTTGTATTGAAGATGCAATATTACTTCTCTGAGGCTTTAATTCAAAAAAAAAAAAAAAAACAAAAAACCTCAAATAAAATCATTCCTTCCAGCCAAAGAAAGAAGGCAAAGGGGAAATGTTTGTCTTTTTTTTTCTTTCTCTCTAATCTTTCTTAGCCAAGGAAACCTGAAGCATAAAGTTCTCCAGCTGCCACATGCCTAACAAATTATCCCCCAAATATTTATGCTGATTTAACAAGGATGCTGATACCCTGGCCAGGCAGGTACAGCACGCAACAATGCATGGGGAACACTGAAGACAAAGGCAAGGAAAGAGGGAAGGAAGGAAATCCAGCTCAGAGCAAAGCAGAAGTGCTGACACAACACAGTAGCCTCCCCACGAGGAATTTGCCCGTTCGATCCCCACTTTCCGGAGGCGCAGCCTGGCTGCATCCCACTGCGTGCCAGGACGCGACCCGCAGGCACAGGTCCTGCAGCTGGTGCTCAGGGGACGACGCGCCGAGGCAGGGCACGGAGGGCCCCGCGGGCGCTTGCTGTGGGCAACGGTTGTGCGGGAACTGTTGTGTGCACGTGGGCTTGTGTTTGTGTAGGTATTTTGTGCACCATGAATTTGTGGTCTTGCCCTCTGTGCTTGGAAAGCCACTGGCTGATTGAAACATCTGCTGGCCAAAAACTTCCTGATCTGTTCTGCAACAATTTCACAGGATTTCCCCAGGAATTTGTGTCTTATGTTTTCAGGCACGCACAAACTGAAGATATCAAAACATGTCAAATAACAAGTAGTTTGCTAAATGTTTTGCATTTAAGGTGAGAGAGAGATGAGAAGCCACCGAAAGCATCCTTGTGCTACTGATTCAACACCACTGGCTTCTTCCTCCGAGCGTCTGGCCTCAGCCTTTGTATTCAATGAGTTACAAAATTCACATAAGAGGATGAAACAAGGCAAGTTCCTCTCCATGGGAGCAAGATCTGCGAGGACAGGAATAAAACAATGATAGAAATGAGACACTCATTGATAACAGTTTTTGTTTGTTTGTTTACCATTAGTTTCATGTTTTTGCTTACTTTTAGAGGAATTTGCCAACAGCTTCATATTACAGGCTCTAATAAAACACCGTATGTAGTAGACGGTGGTGCAGAGCCCACTGCGGGTCAATGCAAGGCAAGTTTCTCTCTGGCACAATTTTCATTTCAGTAGTGTTGTGCTAGGAATGAAGTTAGAGCCTCATCTTTGTTGCTCCAACATGAAAGCCTTCCAGCGTAGCACAAGATGCAGGTAAGGCACACTTGCAGGAAGGGCTGCCTGATGAATCAGTAACTTTTTTTTACCTTTTCATTGCTCCAAAATTTGCTGAAACCTGTGTTTTCTAATACCAGTAAGCATTCTGTCATTCACAGTGTACAGGATCAGGCACCTCTCTCTCTCCTTCTCCACCACCTCGCTCTGAGACTGAAACGCAGTCCCCGGTGCTAAACACGGAAACTCAGGCACTGCTGGGACGCAACAGGAGACCCCGGGCACCACCATGGCCCATCCACAGCTGGCTGCCAGGCCGCGCTCGGCTTTGGGGAAGAAGGGGCTTCCTGTGCTCGTAAAACTGAAACTAGAACAACACGAGCTTCAGCCAGCCCTTGCATGCCTCCAAGCTTGCTTGGTTTGGTTTTTTTTTTCAGTTTTCTCAGCTGGTCTAAAAAAAGGATATTACATCCCCCCCCAAACTATGCCTCATTTGCAACCTCAGCCTATCCCAGCTAAAGATAAGGCTGTGAAGATCTGCAATGCCAATTAGTAAAAATAGTCACACCAAGTCAGTGAAAGCCAACAGCTACAGGGCAAGTAAGTGTGTTCTTAATATGGGTTGTCCCCGCCAATATAGCTAACTTGCATTAAAAGTACAGGAGAGAAGAAAAGCGTGTCTGTACCACGGAGCGGTTTGCAGCAGGGAAAGCGGGATCACCACGAATCACTTCTGCTTTTCAAACTAGGGTATCTCTGCGCTGCAAGACAACCCGAAACCCAGGAAGACCCTTAGGTCATGCAAGGGCAAGCAAAGCAAGCTGCTTACAACAGATCCAACTTGGTCTTCACCAGTATTTTCACTCACAGCTGTTAAGTCAGAACGGTAAACTGCGGAGGGTTTTGCAGCGCAGAGCGTGCTGGAGGAGAGGAGCCAGGTCACTAGCAAATACACCTACTCAGAGAGAAACAGGCCTTTGCATGGCTACAATCACTCTGACGCTCTGCAAAGGGAAATCTTAAACAACAATAAATTACAGGGTTTCCACTACCTGAGGGAAATTATAACAGCAACTACTGTACAGTCAAGGATTTTATTGCCTAATATTTTAACAGGGAATCCTGGAGAGCACATATTAAATGCAGCCTCTCCCTTGGAGAAGACAAATAATTTTATCTCTAAGCCTCTTGAATCATGCAGCAGGTTTGACCAATCAAGAAACAATATGAAACACCCAGTTCAAAATACCTTATTGCAAAACTTGTTTTTTCTCTTTCTCTTTCCCTTCCCTCCTCCTTTTTTTTTCACTTGCAATTGCAAGGATGGAGAAAATGGCATATTCAACAGGGTCAAAATTTTGCAGACATCAAAAGATTTATAGAGGAACAGAACATAACCACAGAAAGCTACTTGAATCCACACAGAAGCCTCATTTTTAGAATTTCTCTGATTCAGATAAAATATTTAGCTCAAAGCTGTCCTAACAGAGATAGAGAAACTAAAATACCACAACATGAATGGTGAACATGATCTAGTAACACAGCATAAATTTATAACAAGAAAATAACGTGGGATTCATAGATGGAATGTTTTCTCTCTATATATATGCTCACACAGCTACATTTAAAGCTCTGTATGATTTCTAGTTAGWATTTTTCTGCTGCATTGTAAACACCAAAAGAAAATGCTCATGTCTGTAGTTCTCTAGGAAGAGAAGAAAGAATGATGGACATGGAGTGCTGAGGTCTGTTAAACAAGCAAGTCGAGTAAGAAGGTATGTAAGGCAACTTCATAAGAAACAAGCTATATCCACTATCAATAAGCTGCTCTGTGTGGGAGGGAAAAGCATGCTAGTCATAATTTACATTTTGGCAATTTCTCCTGACTCAAACATTAAAAAGAAATAACCAGCAAATTAAGCATCAGAAAAAAGTATTACTGTGAAAGAATGTCCAATGGTTTCACTTGCAAGGTACCCTCCTCTTCAATTACTGCAGAAAGGAAAGCTAAGCAAAGGATCACTGGTTGCTATACTGTTGGGTGTTTTTTTTTGTTTGTTTGTTTGTTTTAGGAACAGCCTTTTTTTACACTAGGAACATCCACTCAATTTCATAACAGTGGTGAAAAAATAATACTGAAACAAAACTGTAGAAATCGGAAAGAGAGGCACTCCTTCACTAAGTCAAATTTGAAAGTACCTGCCTTCCAAGAGACGGCTTAAATACACACGTGCACGGTACTGACTACCATTAGCACAGTTACAAGCCCATTTATAACAGAAAAATGCTTTGGTTGCATGGCACATCTTCTGAGTTTAGCCACAGATAACACTACCATGACTATGAAAGCATAGCCTGAAACCCAAGGAATTCTCCAAGGAATTCTGGCTGCTGCAAAAAACGGGYAATAAGTTTTTGCGCAATAGCTGTACACAAAGTCCTTATACATAAACACTGCAAACAGGGCCTGATACAAAATCCAGTTCAGTCAGAAAAGCTTTCCATCTTTTCACTTCACCACACGTTAAATCTGGCCCATAAAAAGAAAGATTTACTTGTTTTTTAAGGCCACTGGAAGAGTCACACCCCTGCATCCTCCGATCGACACAGGCTGCTTGCCGAGTATTTCTGGCAACAAAGCTTCAGTACTTTCTTTCAGCAAAGCTGAATCCAACCTCAGCTGAAAGGTGTCACAAATCAAGACCAACTCTGAGTTTCCAAAAGTCACCCCACACCCCGCTAGTTACAGCAGACGTTTATCACATGCTCCCTCTTCGCTCTGCCCACGTCGTCCTGCCCTGGCAAGAACAGCGCCGCAGTCCCGGTGCACGGGCAGAGCTTCGCGCTCGGGACACACAACCCGCAGCACCGATCCGTCAAGCCGACACGTTATATTCACAGAGACGGATGAACGTGTTTCCCTTGCAGACACCAGAGCTGCAACGTTCCCATAGCCCCGCGCAGGCCAGTTCCCCGGGCCCTGCTCCGCACTCGGCGAGTGAGCGAGCCGCCGCAGCAGCCGCCCTCATCCCTGCCCACGTCGGGCTGGATCCAGGAGCAGCCGCTGAAGGTCTGAGCACAGCCAGCCGCCGCAGGGATCACCCGCCTCGGACAGCCCTCCTGCAGCCAGCGTGCAGGAAAGGCAGAGCGGACAGACAGACGGATCTCACTCTGCTTCCAAACACAAACAGCCTGCAGGGGCTGCAGGTGAGGTGCGGGTGGGGAAAAGCAACAGGTTTGGGGAAGGCAGCATTTATTTCCATGAATTTTACACCAAACTGATTTCCATCAATTTTATGCAGAAACCATGAGCCCTGAGCCAGCCTGGTACTTACGGGGAGCAAAAGAGCCACTCGCCCATAATTAGTAGTTTGCATAACGCGAGCATAGCCGAGCCCGAGGCTGGCGCAACGAGCCCGAGGCTGGCGCATCTGCAGAAGCTCAGGTAGCGCCTCGCTGCACGCCAGCGAACGCGCCAGGCAGAGCAGCCGCCACCAAAAAACGAGGAGCACCCACCCACGGCTGGCCTGGAGCGCGGTGATGAGAGGTGGCCTGGGGCCTCGGACCTACGCCTCCCCCAGCTGCCTGCCCTGGGTGGCAGTGCCACCGACACCCTTATCTCTTTCTCCCTTTGTTTTTTGAAAAAGACGCCTTCTCTTTGGGGCTGAAATGAGAAAAAAAAGCTGCAGAAGTGCTCTCTGTCGTATCCCCAACACAATGTTTTTGCTAGTTCCAAATGCTTCGTAGATTCACACTCCTTAATTTCTCTGACTTTAAAGTGTGTACAATCCATCAGGTCCAAAAGAACAGACATTTCTGGAGCATAACTGAGAACAAAATTTGGCATGAAGAGCAAGCACTGTTTTTGAGCCATCTATCAACACTTGCTGCCTTTCCACTCCCCATAAAACTCTCTTTCAAGCTTGACACCTCCAGGCCTGTTAATCCACTAGCTTCATGACCTAGAAGTGATTTATGGACCCGCACATGGGTCAGACCTCAGCACGAGCCTCCATAAAAGGATCTGGCCCAGGGAAATGCCTTCTGACCTGCAGCTTGGCCAGCAAGGCCTGAGCAGTGGGGACCAGACAGAAGGATGAACTACTTGTTGGGGTAGTTAAATCTTACATCCCTCTTCTGTGGTCTAAGCCATGAACTCACTCTTCTTATTTTGCTGTCTGTGCCAGCACGTTCCCTCTTCTCAGAGGGGGTGTCCCCAAAACCGAAATCTTGGTTCTCTGCATGTCCACTCCTTCTGTCAGCACTCACCAACCCTCCCCGCAGGGAACAGCTCTCTCATGAGCTGGGAAGACCATCGTTGTTCTGTGCTTCTTTCCCAAATGTCGTAAGCTTAATAAGTGGCTGGACAGACAAGAAGTGTTTTTTTCTTATGGAATGTTTTCTTCTTTTCTGACTAGTTTCCATCGCATGTAGAGTTTTCACAGATATCTACCCTGATTCCAACAAGTGCAAGCACACCAAACTTTTCTCTGCACAGTCCGTCAGCACACGTTCTGCCTAGTCCACTAGGAAATACCTCTTTTTCCATATCCACCTCTGAAATATCTTGAGGAAACTGGACTCACTCAGCACAGCCAGCTGGGAAGACCTTGGGGATTCTCCTGAGGAAGCATTTCTAATCCAGATCCCTCAACGCTCCAGGCTGCCCTTTAACTCCAGCATCTTGAGAGCTGCCCCCTAACTCCAACATCTTGAGATCTCGTGTAATTCCCTGAGAAGCTATGGATGATAGCATTTCAACAACAAATTTTCTTGATGATAAGGGCATTGCAAAAACCTTAGTTTATAAACCAGTATCTTTAAGCAGACAGACTGAACAAAAAGCTCAGCTCTACCCAGTTGCTGTTCTTCATTCAAGGAGTGCTTATGGTAAAAACTCTAAACATTAGAGTTTGCTAAAATGAAATGAAGCAACAGGCAGTTCCATCTCTGAATAGTATCTCCTAAAACAAAAGTGGTATTTTATTCTAAGATGCTGTAAGAGCCTGTGGGCAATGCGATGTTACTATTGCTTCTCTTCTCTGGAGACGAGAAAAATGTTTGTTGTCTTATATCATTTCCGAGTGTTTCTTCTAACTTTTAGGTGGCTTTCTTAATAAAGTTACCTTGTCTTGATATTTTTCTTTGCCAGAATTAAGGAGGAAATCAAAAGGAAAGTTAAGGAGGAAGAAAACATTTCTGCAGTGGGTTCTCTTAGGCATCAAACTAGTCTGCAAAGAATTCTTTCATGAAATGCCCCACAATTTGTTGCAATATATTCACACTGCATGCAAATATCATATTGAATTTGCTGCATTCACACATGGGTTTCTTTGCACTACTCAGATGATGTGAAGCAATCATAAGCCTGTGTCCGTTTGCGTCAGGTTTATAAATGCTCTCTCCCACTGGAGTGTCTCAAAGTAGGATGAGCAGATATGAGAGCTAGACTGAAACAGCCAGCAGCAGGTGTGACTAGAGGAGGCTGTGGTAACAGCAAAAGGTATACAATCAACAGAGTCTGCATGAGAAAGCAAGCTACAGTTCTCAGACTTCTGCCCCCAAACTGAACTCCATTGCCCCACAATACTAAAAGAAGAGACTATGGCTTGTGGGAATGTGCAAAAGAGGATCATAACATGGATTTGGATGGCTATAATCCAACAGGCAGGGCAAAAATGGGGAACCAGGGGCTTGAGCATGTGCCAGCAGCCAGAGTACAGTCTCTACAGTCATCCTGGATCTATGCTAGCACAAGTTAAAACTCGTTCTGCTGCATCTCCCTCTCCATCTTCCTTATATGTGCATACACTGTGCTTACCACTTTTTCAGTTGCACAGACATACTTGGTTTCCAGTTTGTTCTCAGGCAGGACCAGGAGGAGGCATACGCATATTAAGGTGTTTTTACAGCTCTCATATCTATATGCTTGCAAGATCATGAGAATCTCCAGTTTCACTTTATATACATAACATACTCTGGCCAGATACGCACATGCAGGCACACGCACTTCAGTCCTCTTGGTTACAGAGAAAACCTTGAATACGGGACCTGGCTGGAGCTGCTGAAATAACGTCCCTGGCAGCAGGAAGCCCAAGAGTGGCTGTCAGAATTAGGGAAAAATGCCCTCACCTAGAGCAAATCCAGCCAGAGCACTGCAAAGTGACTCTCCTGCCATGCCCACACTCGTGCCCAGAAGTCCCTCCAGTCCCTCCTGCAGTGTCCGTCAGGGCTGGCACGCCAAACGGCCCTGTGCACCACACCAGCTGGGCAGTCAGGACTTGCAGCAACCCATGTTGACCTCCAGCTCGGTGAGAAACTTGCTCTGCTCATGTCACACCAGGAGCTCAGGCAGGTTAGCTCCTAGAGCCAGGTACAACAGCTGAGTCTTGGCTGCTGCTAAGACAGACATATTCCAGGCTGCTCATCTCTCTGGGTCTTCAGCATTGATGATCAGACTTGGGAGCTGGGATGGCGCATGTTCTGAGGCAGAAACATGAAGCTGACTCTTCACCACCCTCCCAAAAAGCATATAACTAGCAGTGAAAAACATAAAAGGTTGACTCAGTGTCTAAATTAATGACTGTCAATATAAGCAATACAGCTACAAGTCTGCAGGGTCATATGGCAGCCTACGAAGGCTCGAGCAGTCCAGATCATTCGAAGTCCTTCATTTAACAGAGCATTTTCACCATGGCTGCAATTTCTGCAATAATAACTTTGAGCTTATCAAGCCTCTTCATTTTCACCATACTTCTCTGTCTTCCACAGCTCGCCTCTGTCCTTCCTCTTATTCCCTTTGCCCTCATCATCCTCTAAAACACTCCAATACATCCCCTCGTCTGGGGAGGATGACCTTCATGCATCCCAAACCTGCAAAGTCCTGATTTGGTCCAACCCAACCCATTTCAGCTCCCTAGCACGAATATTTCCAGTAAGGATCCAATCCACTGAATTCCACTGTGTCCAGCTGGGGTTTCCTCACTGCCTGATCCTGACGGCATCCCCCAGAGCTGTCTACACACATGCTTCACCAGGAGTACCAGGAGAAACTCTGACCCTGTCCCATAGTGGAGCCGATCAATTTTGGTGGCCAACCTGACCTTGTCACTGAATGCTTTGGATCACCAAAATGAATGACCTTTTGAGTCCTGTACATACATCTTGCTGGACACAGGAAAAGCAAACCACAGGGTCTAACTCCTGTGAATTCAGCCAGAAATGTTTAGCACTGTCCCACTGTATAATATAATATCCTTAATTCATTCCTCACTTTAAAAAAAAACCAAAACAAAACAGAAAACATGGATAAAAAGCATTTTCAACACATCAGATAACACTGCTGTGAAAATCTGAGGAAGAGACATTGGCAGAGGCAGGGAACTTTCTGAAGCTACGAGCAGCAGGCTCCTCCTGACACCTCCATCAGCCTTGACAAACACACTGTACCCAAACTTCCAAACACCAGCCTGCCATATAAGGTGTTGATATCTCTGCAAAGGCAAGACGAGCTTTAAGGCTGCAACGAAAAGGATGAGAGAGCGCTGCCGAAATCTGGCAGGCTCCTAAAGGGAGAAGAGCTTTTTATCATAAATGTTTCTTAAGTTATTTGGGGAAAGAAAAGCAAATCAGAAGAGAAGTTGCAGATAGAACAGCCACTAAATTAATGTTTTTCCTTCTAATCTACTCTACATGGTTCCTGACTGTGCTGTCTGCTGCAGTTTGCCAGTGCTTTATACAATACAGAAAAAAAATATGCAGAGAAATCACAAGGCAATGATTATTACTGAACTACTCCCTCTCTGAACAATTTAGCTATACCAGGTGGCAGGGATAGTTAGTAACAGCTAAATAAWCCCCCAGATAAATACATTTTCAACCTATTAAGCAACTACAATGATATATATATAAATATATATATATATGTATGCGTGTGTGTATATATATATATATTTATTATGACTGAATAGTATTTTTCACAAAAA
The DNA here is from genome assembly GCF_003343035.1 of Apteryx rowi. Classification (NCBI taxonomy): domain Eukaryota; kingdom Metazoa; phylum Chordata; class Aves; order Apterygiformes; family Apterygidae; genus Apteryx; species Apteryx rowi. The sequence goes on from NW_020448307.1 coordinate 11,309,211, forward strand.
TCTGTGAGTGCCACATTGTACAGAGCAAACCTTTCTGTGGCTTTGGGTTGCACTCATACTTACTTCCAAAAACGAAAAAGTTGGGCATGATTCGGTTACCGTGGGCGCACACAGCCAGAGCCATGGTGCACGAGCTGCTTTGCCTGCAGAACTCCTATTGAACAAAAGTTCGCCAGAAACCAACACCCAGCCTCAAACTAGTCCAATCCTTCAGCAAACATGCCACAGCAACGTACCCTCAACTCTTCCTCTCTAACCGGCTGTCTGAGAGCAAGGAGCCTCTTCTGCCCGAGCCCAAAAYGACAGCAAAGCAATGGGCCGCGCCGAGAAAGAACCAGCGAGCTCTTACCTCTCTTTCGGCGGCCAGAGGCGCAGCGCGGGCAGGGCGCGGTGGGCTGGAGGCAGCAGGGACGATGCGGGGCTGCTCGCAGAGCGGCACGAGGCCTGGCCTGCGTTCACGAGCTGCCCCTGTCAGATTTTCCAGCAGCAGAACGGCAGCCAAGTCCCTGCCCATGCCTGAAGAATTTCCTGAACAGCATTCCCGTTCTTTTTCTAACTGCTTTGAAACCACACTGTCTGTACTTCAATAAGGCTTTGTCAGGCCAAGTTACAGCTACTGGTCTGGCTCCAGAGAGCAATCGAAAACACATGTGCTGTGCATTAAAAGCCCCCTTCTCTGTGCACACATTCATACACAGACATCCCCCTCTGCACCGAGCCCATCAGCCTGCATGTCTTGCGTTTGCAGCTACGCTTGCATTTGCAGCTACAAAGCTAGCCACGTCTGTAAAATATAGACATCCGTATTTCTGGGTTTGGTAGGGATTTTGCCTGGGAAGAGGAGAAGGGGGCGGGAGGGGTCCCATTGCCACGCACGCCACCTCAGCTCTGCCTCTTAACGCTGTGCGGGTGCCAGTGGTCACGGTGCCTAGGTTAAGTCAGCCCTGCCCAACCCCAACAGGCGAGGAAACACAGGCATTAAAATCTCAGGGCACCGCCACTCTCCTCTTACCTTTGCCTCTGTCTCTTCTAAAAATYGTGAGGAAAAGAAAGCATATTTTTAGCATCTCTAGACTCAATTCAGCACATCAGAACTGCATCCTAATCTTGACACATACTCCTGTATCTGCTTATRCTAAAAATAATACAACTATTTTTGAATACTTTCATCCCTCTCTGCTCTCCAGCTGTCCTAACCTTTAAAAATATTTTAAGCACCGTACATCTCCTTTTAAAGAAAATTAACATCACTTTGGTGTTGGCTTAAGGAAAAGAAATAGAAGATATAATGTTATATACCTTTAATCAGAAYGGGTCCCAGTTCTTAGTATCTGTAATCATTTCCAGATAACAGCACAGGTCAAGGCAAGGAACATGCGCTCCGTGGCTGGAGGCGCCCTGCTCCTGACACGTGCCCGCGAAGCAGAGCCGGAGTAGATGTGCAAACGCACATGCATGTCCCCCTTATTCCACCACAGCCAAGTCCCACCAAAGATGAAGCACAGCAGCAGAGTTGTCAAGGTAACAATATAGAAAAGAGAAAGTTTAAAGAGAGAGAGTTGCATTTTTCCCTCCTTACGTTCCTTTTCAAAACCGTGCGCTCCACTTGTATCGGGTTATTCTGTGCTGTGATTTACCGAGGCGCCAAGTCCAGATGAAGTGTTTACAAGAGACAAATGCGGCTGGGAATCAAAAATAATTGAGAGCCTTATGTATGGTCTGGTCCAGAGCGCATCGAAGGCAGCAGAAAGCCTGTTGCCTTTCACAGGCTTGGGATTAGGTCCATAGCAAGGACTCCTTTAGCCAGTGGGAAGGGGAGCGGGAGATCTGCCTTTCACACCCCGCAGTGAGATCTCCCAAAACCCGCGGGTGCTGCGCAAACAGCTGGCCAGCAGCACTTAATCCGTCCTGTTTCGAGAGCTGCTATGGTAATGCCGTGAGGGGCTTCCAGCAGTGCCCTGTCCCGGTACCAAAGTGCCCATTTCTAACTCCTGCAAGCAGCCACCCATCAGTCAACACCACTGAGCAACCTGTCAACATGCACAGGCCAGGTTCGGGCAAGCTAGACTAGCACCTGAACTTCACATATATATTCAGTGGGAATATATATGGAATAAGATGCTATTTTACAGAAGACAAGACAATGGGAAAGCTCCTGATCACCCTGCCTCAGTTTGCTAAACTGTAAGCCAAGCAAAAGGCATGCACACAAGCCACATAAACGTGACCACTGGTGACAGCGTTTCAGTTCTGTTTGCACAGCTTGTGAAAATTCAGCTTGTGCCAGAACAGGAACCACAGTCTCTTGGATCCCAAATCAGGAGAGCTATCAATGCAACCAAAAGCGAGTCTCCAAAACTGGCTACAACAGCAATGATAACATCCTTTGGGTTGGCAGCCAGTAATGACCGAGACCACCAGCGCCTCAAACCTTTGCAGTCTCTTCTTTTAAATAAACTGAAATAGAAAAATATGAACTGTAGATTCACATAATTAGATCTTCAGTCATAGGAGACAATCAGGCATCTGCAAAGCTGCTTGCAAAGTTATAGTAGCCCTTGCCTTCTGTTTTAAATTTCCCACAGGTCTTTATTCAGCAAACCAGTGAAGTATGGTGACAGGCACTAACTTCAATGGATCGATGTGTGTTTTAAGTTAAGCACATCCTTCAGTGCTTTGTGGGTCCATGATTTTTTATGGCAGCCTGGCTCTGGCAGGACTAATAGTCAGACCATTCACTCTGTGGAAGTACGGTACTTTGAAATTATTCATAGTTCTTTACACAAAATGGTAAATCAGTGGATTTCAAATTTTTCTCAGTGTTTGGACTCTTAAACATTTGGCAAAAGTGGTGCATAGCCCTTTAATAATTTCACAGTGAGAGATTTCTATGTACCCTACACAAATCTCTCTTTTTCTGTCATTTTTCACAGCTCCCTTGGGAATAGTCCACAGGCCTGCCATACATCTGTGGACCACAGGCTGAATCTATTGCTGGAGATAACTTAATTCCTTATTAAAAATGTAAATTATCTCTTCGATGTACCATACTTTCTAACTTCAGAATTTTTCTGTGAGTGAGCAGCACACTGGCAGGTAGAGACATGGCGAGGTGACAGTATTAAGACTGCATTTTTTCCACTGGCATAATTAGTAGGCCAAGTCTATAAATATTTACATTAAATCTGTCAGGCATCACACCAACCTCACTGATAAGGGTGTCTTACTGTAAACTGCATTAATGTCTAACTATTTTGTCATCAAGTAACACAGAAAATGTTCCTTCGAGCTAAGCCGTTTTGACTAAGTTGTTTTTAGCTCTTTCTCATTTGGGTACAGGGTTTACTGAGGTTTGATGACCCTTCTTTTTTCTGTTATTTAGCTATCACTTGTATTACTGCCAATGCTACCAAAAATATATGAACCTTGCAAATGTAAAACTTAAGCTGGTATCAACATAACTATCTGCATAACTGCTACTATTTCTCAGTATTGGCAGCACTATGAGGATTAAAAAAAGGTTTTTTTACTAAAGCTCTTCAGCAAAATAAAAACAAATTAACTCCCCCAAGCTTTGGCATCTTTGTAGCTAGAGATTACAACGGGTCGGGACTGCCACTTTGGGCAGGAAATCCACCCCACTGGAAAAGGGAGGCTTCACACCAGGAAATCCTTAAGACCTATGGCTCCGGCGGTAACATCTCCATGTTTTGTTCAAAACACCGTGCACTGTTGTTCTCACCACCCCTTTGTGCCCCCCGGGCTTTCCTCGGCAGCGGGAGCCATTCGGAGGCTATTCCTCCCGCGGGCCTGGGTGCCCAGCAGAGCCGTGGCTTTGGGCGCCGCGGCTCTGCCCTGCGGCCGCCGCTCCGAGGACACCAGCTGGGATCCTCCCACACTGCCCCAGCGCCTCCAGAAATCAGAGATCTTGACCTCCTTACTTAGCCGCTCAGTAGTGCTAATTTCAGTATTAAAAAGACCAAAGCCAGGCCTACAGGCTGACAGGGAATGGACCCAGTACCACCAATTCCCAGCACTGGCAGAAAGGATTTGGGAGCAGAAAATTTCCTTCTACCCTACCACTTATAGCTGACCTGTTTTTTGCCTCCCACCTCTTCCAGAAATAGTTGAAAATGACTGTTTAGTATTTATTATTGATGTAGCAATATACATAATTAATTCTGTTTAACTGATAAAACCTATTTGCATACAAAAGAAAACTCATGGGAATTTCATGCTGTGCAGATTTCCAGGGGCTTGCTGAAACATTCCCAAAATCTTCCTAAGAAAAATCAGAGTAAAACAAATACACAGAAAGTATCTGCATGTAAGCCCAGGTGTGCGTGCACCTGGAGTGGAGAATGAAGTCAAAATGAAATTTTTAATATCTGAATGAGATAATTAAGCAATCTCTTGCTTTGGCTTTTCCTCCAAATGACATTTTTTATTCCATTAAGTCTTTTGAAATACGACAACAGAGTCAGTATAAATGTTCAAACGTTTTTAAACTCTAAATTGAAAGGAATCATCTGCCTAATTATTATTTGTTGCTATTTTTTAAATCAGTTGCAGCCCTGGACTCTTGTAACAGATCTCTTGCATATGCATGTGTAAAGAGAGAAGCTGAGACTTTAAGAGCTACGCTTCCTAAATGCAGAGTTAAGGTAGCTAATGGACTAGCAAGATAGCTATTTTGAGTCAGGAATAGTAAGCAGGGGAAAGGAGGCTACATATTAGCACTCCTGAAGGACTCTCCCAGCCCTCAACATGTGTTCGAACAGGATGGAGAGGACTGCAATTAGAAAGGGAGGGGAGGAAGAGGACCCCCAAATTTGTTCAGCCCATGGGAATGCTTATACGAGAGGAATGGATCTTAGCACGCCCAGCAGGAGGAAAGAAGCTTCATCAGAGGAAGAAAATCCGCCTCTGTGTGTGTGAGTGTGTGCGCACGCAGCTATAAGGACTCTTACAACCGGTGCTTAGAGACCAACACACTCTGTGCGTGCAACAGTGAGCTGGAAGCAATCAGACCTTCGGAGTCTGCATCATCACCTACTGCTCTAGTTTCTTCAGATGAGATAAATATTGCAACATTCTAGTAAGAGAATATAAATCTAGGACTGGTTATGAGATGTAAGATCTTCTAATTCCTTGAAACTAAACACAAAGAGAAGGACAAGGCCACAGAGCTAACGCCTTTGTGGCCCTGCTCTAGCAGACAGGGCATTCAAGGATGCACTGAATTTTCAGCAAATGAGAAATTCCAGTGACAGCAGAGATGACCCTGAAGTTGAGTCCCTGCTTTATACAATCTGTACATTAAACTATTTAGAACTGGGAACTAAATTTTGCCCCTTTAACTCCTCTGGAGCTAGCAAACAGCAGTATCACAGCTAAAAGGGGACCAGGAGAAACAAAATAGCGGCAACAACAACAACAATCCCAGTTCCGTGAGCATTTTGCAGGTGGCCTGGAGAACACTAAGTTGGGCAGCAGGCAGGGTCTCCTGCACAAGGCTGATAACACCGCAGAAGTGCAGGTGAAGGGTTCAGGGAGTTGGAGGACTGAGGCCGAAATGCCCCTCCAGGCTTATTGGGCTGCTGCAGTCCCCGCACAGTCGTTGCTCGGTGCCTGGATTTTAGAGAAGATCCCTCCGCGTCTCTGCTGCTGCTGTGAGACAAGGATCGAGGCGGCAAAAAGCCATCGAGGAAAGCAGTGATTTTTCCTTCCACGTGCTCAGAGGAGTTTGAGAAAAGGGGAAAGGAGGACGGAAACGCAAATCAATATTTAACTTGCCACAATAACAGCAGACTAATGCTCAGTGTTGCACAGGTCGATCTGAAACACCTATATCGAGAGCAACCTATGCCTGACGGCTGTTTTGTCCGTAGGGTTCAAGATGCGCAGACTCCCCAAGCTCATCTGCAGATTGCCAGATGGCAGCTCACCTAAGACGAAAACTCTGTGCTCTGCTCCCATTCCCACAAAAGCCGCTGCAGCATTTACCTGGCCAAAGAGCCCCAGCCGGGGCCACATGCAGCTCTCCCCCCCAGCCACTGCTCTGTAATTATTCTGATGATTTCAGCCATTTGCAGACTCTTCTCAGAAATAATTTAAGCCCAGCAGAGCTTGTTAATAGGTAAAATGGAAACTGTTCCTTTTCATTTCTCTGGCAACATTACTGCAATTATCCTGAATCATTCTCAAACTACGTGGGCTGTAATTTCAAGGCAATATTACTATTACAGAGCCCTGTTCTTCCAGCCAGCATGTGTCATTCTCCCCATCCAGAAGTTATTTATCAATAATCAGAGAGGTCTTCATTTACAAATGATGGAGCCTCTTCATTTGCAGTATGACAAGGAAACAGCGTGAGCGTCACCATGCAAAGGTGCACAACTTCCCTGGGCTCTCCCTTTTCTGCAGGATTGGTGTAAACAAACACAAGAAAGAAAGAAAGAAAAAAAGTGAAGATTAATTTTATACAGATGTAAGAGCAAATATTCAGTTGGCCAGATGAATAATTATTCTTCTATTAAAGTCTTAATGGTATCCAAATTTATTATTCTTATCTGAGCAGCCTCAACCTTGGCTCATTTGGAAATCAGGTTCTAGGCACACAGCTGCTCTGTAAGCTTCAGTTAGATATATGCCCCAATTAAAACAAATCTTCACCTTAGTCTTCAGAAATCCTCTTCTGGGGGGTGGGAAGGGGCTCAGTTTCTCTGCCAGGTCTTTTGTGATGTTTTTTTGAGCACGGATATGTCATACTGCCCATATTTAATGCAGAGAGCAGTCGCTGGTCAAGTGGAGCTGTTTAGCAGTCTGTGCGTATCACAGTCTTTTCCTTTCCACTCCCTATTTTGATTCTGTCAAGAAAGCAGCTCTGCTTGTTCTTTCACTCAGATATACTTTTATTACATCAGAGAGCTTCACACCACCGGATGCACCCAAATTTGGCTCTGCAGAACAATTTTTGCAGGCAGCGTATCTGTATTCTTACAAAGCAATTAGCAAGATTCTTGCAGGACGCTAGCAAGGCAGACTGCCAGTCCCCAAACAGCCCTGGACACCGCCATCTGTTTCCATGAGCTGTGGCACGTCATTCTGGACACTAAGACTTTCATACGATAGCACGAGCCTCCTGACATGAGCAGCAGTGACCTTGATGCAAAACACTTGATCCAAAGGGGAACACTTCATGTCCTCCTCCAACAACAACATCGGCCACTCGCCATCAGGCTCAAACCTGAGGTACAGGCTTCTCCAGAACTCAAAGCAAGGAGGCAGCAGTCCTAGCAACTGAATTATGATCTATCTTTGGACAAATTTTGCAAATTCTTTTTTTCTGTTTATATCCTGCAAGAGGCGAGAAAATACTTACTGCTTATAAAGCAGCTCATGACAGTACGCAGATACTTGGAGATGTAATAGAGTGAAGAATTACTATGCTTATAAATAAATGCACACAGGCGTATACACTCACATATTTTGAGTTTTAGCAGAGAATGAGGGGGAAGGTTTAAAAAGGAAATGGATAGGGCCATTCAGCTAAATGGAGATTGCWTGGAATGTATGGGCCAGAGGGAAGAAAAAAAGAAAAAAAAGACATAATGGCCTGAGAAATAAATGTACGTTTGCATATCACTAATCACGCTTGACCTTAAACACTGCCAGAGAATTCAACATGGTAGAGGCGTATCTGTGGGGATATTTACTTCAAAGACCATGAAAAGGCCATTGTGCAAAAATTCCAGACTCAGCCTTATCTGTGCAGATGTAGCCCATGGCCCCTCACCTCAGTAGCTCTGTAAGTTATTGGCAAGATGCCACAAAGTGGCAGCGTCATTTAACTGGGAAATCCCTTTCTCCATCACTGTAGCTATTACTTCTCAATTTCTGAGAGGATTCCTTGTGCTTTCCCATATCCGGCTGATTCCTTGGAGCCTGGGCTGGAGGTTGCCTGGGTGGTACAACAAATGTGATCAGATAAGACTGCAAAGTCCAAGAAAGTTGATGAGACCATTTGCACTTGGTCTGCTCTTTTGCAAATATTTATGTAGTTCCCCAGCTGGAGAGGCTTAGCCCTCACTCCAGTGTCCCAGAGAGCTGCTGCTGCTGCTTCCAAATTTGCGTGAGCCAAAGAGTCATTCTAGCACAGCGTGTAAAAATGTATGGCCCCAGCACTGCATGGAAGAGAGAATCAACCTGCCTGCCCCCTCTGCTACAGAGTGAAGGGTCAACATGCAATTTGGTTCTTGACGTCCTCTTTTTCTCCTATAAATGTACCATTACAATCCTGGGTTACCTGTGAGCCCAATGATCCCAGCAACCTTGCCCAGTGCCATACTGCAGAAATCCCTATTGCGTAGCTGGAGGAATGGAAGAACCTTCATTTTGTAACATTTATTTCTATATGGTTGACAAATGAGCAGTTCATTGTGCAATTCCTACTCTGACTGAGCAAACATACCCTACGGTTTGGCAGCAACAGCTTTTTTTTTTTTTTTTTTTTTTAGTGGGACACAGGGGAAATCTTGTCTCATTCATGTATTTTGGAATGAAATTTCATCATTGCTGTGATTAATGTTAACATCATTTCTGCCCTAAATTCCCCATTCTTTCAGGCTAAATATATCCTCCTGGACTTCCTGATAGTGTCCAATGGGAACAACAAGGGGAGTGAGGGCAAGGAGAGAGAAGGAGAGGGACGGGTTTTGTGTCCTGCACCCAGGCACACTTCTGGAGCAAAGGAGCTGTCAGGAAGGTAGCAGAGCTGTTCCTTTCTAAAAAGTGAGGGGCTTTGCCTTCCCGGTTTTCTCCCCAAATGATGGGCAACACTTTCTCCAGACATTTCTCAAAGAGTACCATAGTTTTCAAGCTATTCCTCACTCAGAGCTATATTTACAATTGCAGTCTAACTCTATGAAATCACTAACTGGTAGTTAGAAAAAGGTTATCTGATTTTGTCTTTTTTCCAAGTGCCCATGTGGCTTTTTCTCATCACTCAGAAATGTCCTGCCTTCTCAGTTTCTGTGGATTAAAGGTACACTCAAGCTGGAGTAAACCTTCCCTCCACTAAGTCAGAAAATACACAAAGTGAAAAATTAAATCCCTTTCCCACAAAACCTGTTTCCAAACACAGAGATGATCTAATAAAAAGCTTAATGCTTTTGTAACCTCCTTGCCTGACAGAAGATCAGCAAAAGAGCAATAAGTGCAGAGCGTTTGTTCCCAACTGTGTGTGAAAATATAAATATGTATTTAAGTACAATGACATTTAAGTAACAAGTAATGTATTGTTGCAGTGGGGTTGCACACGAATGCTGCAGCAGCAGATCCTATCTGACAAGGCCAGAGGCTAAGTGTTTCTCAATATGCTGCTTTACTAAGTGAGCATCTGACCCGTTTGTACGAAGCAGCGCTGCCCTGCCTTCACGTTAACATTGCTGAGCAAAGCTTCCCCGTTTCGCCCCTTCCGCTGTTTATCATCATCATAGCAAATCAGAGCAACGAAGTTCCCATCCCTGCTGCCACACAGAGGTTAAACCAATCTCGCTGCAACAGAGCAGCAAGGCAAGTGCATTCCCCTTAACCTAAATCAGCCCGGTACCCGGGCTTTCGAGGCGAGCGGGGGGGACGTGCTTGCTTGCAGGGAACGCGGCTGTGAGCGCGCTCTGGAACAGGCCCAGAGTTTTACAGGTTTATCATCCCCACGCATAAACTACCTCCCAGTCGGGCCCTTTTTCACTTACCTGTTTTTATTATTCTACAGCTGGAACTTCACCGCAAATCTCTCAAAGGTTAACAGGCCTGTCCAGAAAGCACAAGAACCAGCCCTGCTACAGCCTATGAATTTTAATGCTCTACATTACAACAAGCGTGCTATTTTTATACCTGATAGCAGTCCACAATCAGCAGTATTTCAGTAACTGTATAAGATATGACAGAGGCCAAGGAAAGGAACAATAACGGTTTGTGCAACAGCCAGCCTGCAAATAACAAGAGAAGACCACCAGAAAGGTGGAAGGGTGGGAGGGGGGGAACGTACCAGGGGAGATTCAGAGAAACTCCAGCAAAGGCACCTCCATCTGCTAGCTTTACAAAGCAAGAAAATTTTGTGATCCTATCGCAAGCTCTGCAGCTCTGGAATTGCACAGTCTCATACAGCTGGTCTGCAAGTGTTTCAGACAGATGGTGATCCCCATGTGAAATTAGTCAATCTTTCTTTGATAGGTTTGAGAAAGTCCCATCGCTGTCTCCCTAAGAGAAATGACATCTTTTTGCTGAAAGTTACAGGTTGTTGCAGGCAAAAGGATAAAAATACACCCACGCACTTTCTGTATCCACTGTACACTCAAGCTGTCCATGTATTTTGCAGCAAGGAATACTTGCATGCACTGAGACATCTCTGAGGCACATGCTTTTTAAACCAACATGTTTTAGAAGTTATTTAAAAAAAAATAGCTACCAAAATATGTTCATTGCATCTTTGCATCTACTGCAATGCAGTGAATAGCAAATCTATAAGCGATACTTAAGCCTCACACTTTTCAGTAAAGGATTTCTGAGCACCTTATGGAGAAATACTGTCACTGGGCTAAAATCAGGCCACATCAGTTTTTCGGTGCTGTAATGAACCCCAAACTTGCTTAAATAGTGGAGTAAGGACACTTGCTAAAGCAGCCCTAATAAGGCTGAGTAATACTTCACTCTCGCCAAGAAGCCATGACTGTATCAGCCTGTGCATCATCAGTCTGGCTCTGCTTGGGGCCCCGGCTGAGCCACGCTGCTGAAGTTGTAACTGGAGGCTCCGGGGTTGGCGGATGTGTCCAGCAGGCCTTCGGCCCCGCAAGCACGGCACGGCAGCGTGATTCACACTTTCAGTGTGTCCCTTAACAGAGGCTCACACAAGCATTTGGCACGACTCAAACTCCATGCAGTGCTAGCCGCAAATAAATGGAGTAACCATAACATTTCATGAAAAAACTGCTTCGGTGACTTCTTTAAACAAGCACCAGAAACCCATCAGCATCATACTTTCTACATCTTTTTATCTCCTTTGTAAACTAAGCTAGCTTGCCTAGATTTCTGATCTCCTTCCAGTGTCAAGGTTGTGAAAGGGTAAGGGCCAAGCAGTCCAGCTGGGGGAGAAGCCTGTGCACAAGGGCAGCAGCAACGCGGTCCGTCAGTCCAGGCACAAAAGCTGAGATCGGGCTTGAAGCACAAGGGCTGGCTGGCCTGCACCGCAATAACACCCCTTACACCAGGTCCCAGTCAGAGTTTAGTCTTATCTATCCTAAATTACTTGCACTTCTATATGAAGATGAACCTGCAGCCCAAGGAGTCCTTAAATACAAAATTTGTCACAATTATGTGCTGACATTTCCTTATAATTATCTTAACTACTTCACTCTCAAGAAAATGTGGTTGAAAATGCAAGAAAATTAGGCTGATCATTTGCTCATAATTAGAAAGATTCAATAAAACCTGGTGCTTAGCATGTTTGGCATCTCTATACTATTAATACAAAATTAACCTCAAAGATCTCTCTCTTGTTTTTACTGCTTTGCTATCAAACACAGCGGATCTGACAAGGATGGTCTTCCATAAACAGATACATTCCTCCTGTGGAGTATTTAAAATCATTGCTCTGTCCTCAAAGCAGTTCCCTAGCCCTCCAGTTTTCCCTCCTGCTATGGTTACACAGCTTGGAGAATTATGGGCTTAGTCCTGTTCTAAGAAGAAACTCATTATGGGCATTTCTGTTGGAAGCCTGGTTACTTATGAAGAAAATAAGAAGTCTTATTTCCATGGAGGGAAAAATAAAAAAAATGTATAGTAATCTCGTAGCCCACCACTCCAAACTTCTTTCAGTCAGTACTTAATCAAAAAGTTTGCTCAAAATGTTAGCTTCTTCTTGAAGCTAAAAACAAGAATGAATATGTACACCTCAGCACAAAAGACATCTTATCTAGGGAGCGCTGATGAAGCTAAAGCTCCTGGTAGGCTCATAAACCAGACTGCCGTAATTCACCTGTGGATGCAACTTCCATCTCTTGATCTAGCCACAGAAAATCTCTAGCAGGTGATAGACAGAAAGAGCTGCCTGTTCTCCTATGCAAAATGGCCCTTGTGTCATGGAAGTGCCATTAAGTTTCACGGGGGAGTACAAAGCTGTCATTAGAATTAGTTAAGAATGCTTATCTGTACTACAAAAAGATATTTATAGAGCTCCTTTCTGCTGTCTCTCCAGAGCAGTCCAATATATCTTCAACTCCATACACAAGCACCTCCATTTACCACTCTGAGTATCTGATCTTCTTTTCTCTCTGAGAAATTTTTCTTCTGTCCTTCTGTTGTAAGTCTGAAGAATATGAAATAAAAGGTACTGCATATAAACAGTGTACAATATAATGTACAACAGAACTTCTAAATTTGAAGTCACCCTAAGATACCAAGTTCGTTTTCTTTCTAAATGATTGATGCCCTGTAGAAGTGGTAGTAATTATATGGCACAATGAGGAGGAAGAGAGACAATTTGAATGATACAAGCATTTAGTCAAAACATATCTGAACATTCGGAAAAAAATTCTTTAAAAATGCTTTGCCTGCATACGACAGCATTATCATCTGTAAAATGGATGAAAAATAAAACCCCTCCAATAAGAAAAGGAGCGAAGAAATCTGTTATACACTGACGCCACCTACCAGACATCAGTGGAAGCAACAGGAAAGAGTCATGAAACACAGAATACGGCAAAAATGAAACACAGAATACGGCAAAAATTAAGTAAGATACGGCTCACAGCCCCAAGTCTCTCTTAGCCAGCAACAAATCCAAAAGCTTGTTCTGTCTTTCCTTTTTTCTCAGAGCAAGGATCTCAGTGAGGACAAATACTTCTCACTTCTAATTGTCAAGGTATCAGGAAGAATTTTTAGACTTCCCTTCCCAACACAACTTTGAGGCATAACCTATATTTACAGGACTCAGAACTGTCAATATTCTTCTCCCACAAACTACTATTCTCTTTTGCAAGAAAAGGAAAACTTGTTTTGCACATTTTCTCAGAGCCTCTCAGATCTGCTTTCACTATTTTGACCAGCAAGTCCAAGCTTAACGAACTCTGTAAGTAGCTACACTGTCAACTGATCACAGTTCTTACTTGTATGTGGGCACCAGTTTCCAAGGATTGCCGGATATTTGGCATGGGGTTGCTACTTCTCTTTGTCTTCAGACTGGCTCAGATTTATAGCTGGCTCCAAAACACATCTCAAGGTCTTGTGCCAAACCTTAACAAAGCAGTCACTTTTCAAGGAGCGAGATTTCACCACCATTGAAGTTGAAGCCGCTTGAGTTGCCCCCCTAGACCTCCTGTTGCCCTCTGTCTCCTCAGCCGCTCAATTGGTGCCCAGAGAGCGAGGTGGAACAAATGAACCTCAAAGACAGCATCGCTCTCAGGAGCGTATTATTTTAAAGGAAGCACGAACATCTGTGTATTCTGATCGTTTGTAGCTTGCAGACAGGATAGAAAACACACAGAATCCAAGCACATGAAGATAGCCAACTTCACTGGGGGTGATGCTTTGATGTCTTCTCAGTGTCTGTTCCCTGGCAGTTCACCTTCATTAGCAAGTCCAAGGCAGTCAGGCTGCTGCTCCCACCCCTTCCTGCTCTTGCCATACCAAATAGTTTCAAATTGCTGATCCCAAACCCTCACTTTGTATCTACCTTCAGATCAACCCTTAACTTCTGCTAGGGATAGCCTAGAGGTGGTCTGAACTCTTTCCTGCAATCACTAGTTTTTGTCTCAGCATTCACTTCCTTTTGCAAAGTTTCTGGTCTCTTGGAATATTATTTTAACTCTATTTGTGAAGGCTTCAGGTCTTGTTTTGGGACTTGTTTTATGTAGACTTTTTGTGGATTCTTAAAAATGCACCCTTCATGGGGAAGTCATGAAGTCAGGGGAACTGTTTACATGCATAAAATTCTACTTGTGCTGTACTCTTTGTATAATCAAGGTCAAAAAAAAAAGTACAGCAGGTACAATTTATTCAGCAGAAGTCCATTATCAGCACTGGACACTAAAACCCTAAAACCTGTGTGACTGAGACACAAAATACTGGCCGTAACACTGTCTTTTGCCTATGCACTTTTCAAAACGTGAAGTTAGATTTTTTTGGTATTCTGAAACTTTCCTTTTGGACATCCACCAGAAATACACAGCAGGTGCCTGTTCAATCCCAGAGCTGCGGAAAAGGAAGAAATAGCTGCAACTACAAATCTGCCCCTGCTGTGCCATGGACATGGTGAGCATCTGCTGATATGGGCACATGCGTGTCCAGAAATGGGGAGATGGACGAAGCCATATCTGAAAGCAGCAGAGCACAAGGTGGCCCTGAACCATTTCCAGAGAGCAGAGAACACCTCCCTTTTAAAAGTAACATCAGTCATCTACGTGTCTGCTATCTCAGACACCAGCCTGTTTCCTCCGGTAAGTAAACTTATTCAAATCTTCCCCAAAACATGCTAAACTGCTATTCTGTAATATCTCTTTAGGAAAATCTTCCAGAAACTCTCTGACAGTTAGAAAGAATCTAATTTTCTGTACAAACATGTTTAGATCAATGCCACTTCTTTGCATCAACTTCACCTTTTTTTAAATTGCTCTAAAGAAGCTTTCCAGCAGTATTCACACCTAACAACTAACAAAGGCACTACCCTGAAATTCCCCCAGTATTTGTCTCTCCCCTGCTCCGACATTCCAGAAGGACAGAAACAAGAAATATTTAGCCACCGCTCTTAGTCTCTCCCTACAATAGAAAGGTTCAAATGCTGAAGCCATGCTGAAGAGCCACTGATTAAGAAACTGCAGCAGAGCTAGGAGTTGCTGTTGATTCAAGGTGAGAGAAATTGCACGAAGCCGGAGTTAGCTGGCAATGCACAAAGAGGAATTTCCATGTTGTCAAAAATCCTTCGCTGTCTCTGATTCTGGCATTATTTCCTACTAGCTTTGACTTAAGAAAAACGAGCCCTAATCATGCTTCTCTGGTGCTTTCTTTGTTCCTTAGATGAATATTCTGCAAGCGCAAATACAATGTTCAACAGCAGCAATTTTTTCTGTGTATTACAAAAAAGACTGCAGGTAGCAAGGCTTTTGTAGTGGGAGCTGGAAGCAAGGACATTACGGCAATGCCTCCCTGCCAAGACTGAGTTCCCTTCCTTCTTTTATCTTTTGCTATCTGTGAGATTATAGCCATAAGGCACCACAAGGGGCATATTAACATGGCATTGGTTCCCCATATTTTATCTCATTATCTCTACTACCGTAAGTGCATGCACAGCACTAGCTAGATGTAGCTGCTGATGAAACTCAGTCACGGAGATCCAAAACTGCGTTCCTGAACTACAGAAAGGCGATCCACTTTATTCATAGGCAGAACCTAAGCGGGCAGAGGATCACTATCAGGGAGGAATACCTGCATTATTACAAATCTAGGGTTTCAACACCACATGCCAGAATAGCAGAGATGTGCCATCACAAAACTTCATTTTTTTTTCTACCTGTTGGACTTTTAACTTCCCAAGTCCCCAGAGTAACCATTATGCCTGAGACTCCATAAACTGCCTTTTTTCCTCCTTCCAAACTGCAAACACACAGTGCAGCCATGCCTAAGCCTGCTGGCTCTCCACTCTCTCGCAGAATGCTGTTCACTGCTTCTCCATCTCGCCTGTCTACTTCTCTTCCCAAGATGCTGGCAGCACACGGGTTAACAAGACAATTATTTGAAGGAAAGACAATTCTAATAAATCAGCAGATAGCAGAAAGGAAAAAGCACTAGAGTAATTTTTCTGCTCACAATTTCATTATGCTCTTGGCTTTGAGCCATTATAAGGTAAATCACCCAAGTCATGTTACACTGATATTTCTAAAAGGAAAGCTATTTAAATCACTTTGCAAGCTACAACCGCTGTTTTTGAGTGAAGAATCCTGCTTATTGTGTGTGGCACTTTATGCCCATTTAAAGGTTTTGAAAATGAGAACAGAAGTCAAAGCTAGAGCTGTAATTTGGTCTGCAACCTGCACATCATGGCACTGTCCTCAGGGCCGTCCCCATAGCTCACATTCCCCTTTCTCTCCCTCACCAGATTTGGTGGCAGCAGCCCAACTCTGACGGGTTGCCGTTAATTTTTTGAGCAGGAGCTGTCTAGTGCCCTTTTGGCAACATACCTTGAAGTAATGCTGCCCAAAGAAGGGATGATTACTTGTACTTTCCTCACCTGGGCAACTTTCATTCCCTGCAGAGAATTCATTCATTAACCCTTTCCCCAAGTTTTCGCATCAATCAGCCTCTGGGTATTCATTCTCCAGTCACTGGCTGATGGCTCCCCAGCAAACAAGGAAAATTGCAAAAACCTCAAGATTCCACATTGGGAAGAATCTACTGGGATGAAATTCCCAGGCCAAGGAAACAGTGATGTTGTATCACTGCTGGCAAAAAGGTTATAGTTTTGATGCTAACCTGGTCTTTTTGTCCACTTTTGCCCCACAGCACCAGCATGATCAAGGGAAGACAGAGCAAGAGCCGGGAGGAAACAGCCAGCACATCACAGACCAAGAGGCTGGGAGGAAGAAAAGGCAAACACCATCCTGCTGCAGGCGGCCTTGAAAGCACCAGCTTGTCTCCGCACAGATTATCTTCCGGCCATTTTTAATGGCTTCTTACTTTGCACAGTATCATTAATGTTCAATATTTTTCTTTTTACAGCTCACAGCTTTCCACTTAATGTGTTCATTGTTACTTTTTTTTTTTTTTTTAGAAGTCACTGAAAGTGCCTTTACCTTCATGATTTGGAGTCTCACACAATTTACTGAAATACTGAGCATCAGTTATAAAATCCACACATAAAAGCCAAATACGCACTATAAGAATCTTGAGTTAACACAGTAAAAGCATCCTCAAATCCTCGCACGCACTCAGGCAGACAGGAATCCCAATTAATGCCTTCGACAAAAACAAAAGCTCTTCATGCATAACCCCCAGATCTGGAGCAGGATCACAGTGTTTGCCATGTGTAGCTGGGGCACATTTTAGACGTTTCATTTCTGACCCAACCAGGGCAAAGTCTGCTGGCTTCCCCCTCCATCCATCTACCAATCTCTCATTTGGGCTAGGTACAGCGTAGCAAGCAGCTACTGCATGAGACAGATATTCCTCACCAGTTTCTAAACTAGTTGACAGGCATTTCCAGTTACCTTTCAATGCACATTCCACCATCACTCAAAATTGCAGGGTATAATTAAGCAGGCAACAGTTAAGCAGTGTCTGTCTTCTACCCAAGAACCCTATGAACTGATTAATGTACCAGTGAAATAGAGAGTAAGAAGAGTGTCTCCAAAAAACTGGCAGAATCAAGGCTCCATCATTTTTTTTCCTATCCAGCAGTGGGTTAAATACTGTCTTTTTCCCCTCAAAATACAATGTAGAGATTCTAAAGTCAGGGAGAATTGAGGCTCTCCGTATTATCCCATATTAATACTGGTGATCTTAGTTCAATTTGAGAACTCAACTCACGAAGCCTTCAACATGTCATTCAGCCTCACCGTGGGGGTAACATCACCTTCTACCAGGGCGAGTCCCAGTTTGGTGCCCAGTGAAAACGGCACTCAATAGGCAGCACCCGGCTGGTGTGGGTCCTGCCGGACGCACCGCAAGACCCTGTCCCACCAGCCCGTGTCAGCTGCCGGAGCCGCCAGGCAGCAGCCGGCTGAGGGAGTTTCCTCCGGGAAATGTCCTAGAAAGGTGTGACCGGCTTCAGCTTCCTCTTGGGCATCCCTCTGTCCCCCCCCACCGTGCCACCTTACAGCTGTTGGAGAACAACAGCAGGAGGATGAGAGGAAACTATGATGGAGTCTGGCCCAAGCTGTTGTAGGCTCCCGAGCCCTTCGAAATTTGGTCTTAAACATTTCCAGTACTAGAAAACAGCTCCAACAATAATCTCTCAGCTCTCTCATATTTACAGCCTATTTTCTGTGTGTAATACCTGKGTGTCTTCGCTTTGCATCCTTGAACTTTTAATTACTTTAACAACTTGCAGGGGACTTTTTAAGCTGCATTTTATTTAATCAACAGGTTTTCCATTGTACTGTTTGGTTTCAGCAAGAGATCACGCTAAGATAATGAAAAGTATTGGAGCAGCTGAAAACTTAATTAAAACATGTAAAAATTAATTATACATCTCATCATTGATTTCACTTGAAAAAGCTGATACTGCAAATAGGAAATCAAAAGCAAGAAGGTCATGTAGAGAATCACTGATGCGAAAGGGGTACATCACAGAAAAAAATACCTTCGTACTGAGAGAAACCACTCATTTCAGGTCTGCGCTCCACCGCTGAGCTGACTTTCACCTGACACCACAAAAATGCCCATCAGGCATCAATGAGGAGGCTGATTAAGGGGAACCCAGAAGAACAGAGAATATATAATGCTACTATCATGTGTACAATTCTACGTGAGATTAGAATTACATGATTAATAAAGCTAAACGTTTCTGGATCTTTTTGCTGCCTCTGTACAACAGAAGGAGCTTTGTAGCATAACCATGAAATGTCATTCTTCAGGTTCCCCCAAAAAAGCCTGAGATAGGCAGGTCTAGGTTAGGACTACGCACCGTGTAGCAAGGTGCCACTCGGCTATACAAACAGAGATTATAATACACCTTAATTGCCTTTACTGAACAGAATCATGCTAACAACTGCCTTCAGTCCCCAGTGCTGGAACAGCAACAGGAGCAGCTGAAAGGTCTAACCCTTTCTACTCTGTCCTGGAAAAAATAACGTACTGCCCTCTAACTTAAATAATATTTCTCTCTCCTCCCATCAGTTCCTGAGCTTGTTTATAAAGTGTAATTATCTCCTGTTTCAACTTGGAATCAGTAGAACCAGTTAATACATCTATTTAATAAAGACCACAGTACAAAAGGCCAATCTGATAGCATAGCTTTTATCCCTAGCTCCACCATAGACTTCTTTGGGCAAGTTACTTAACTTCTCCAAGTCTAAAATACAAAATGAGGAAAATCCTGTTTTACCAATCTCGGCAGAGAGATTATCTAATATTTATAAAGCACTTTTAGATCCTCAAATAAATACCATAGAAATGTAAAGAAGTTCTGACCCAGATAAGGGTTCAGAGTGAAATCCTTTTCTCAGTGACAGCTCTCAAATGACCTTGCAAGGTTAGGATTTTATTTTCAATGCAAAGGAAGATCTGTCAGGTCTAGGAGCCATGTTTTGCTGTAACTGTGGATGACTTGCTATCAACAGGGAAACAAGTTTAGTCACTGATCCAAATGTCAAGAGCTGCCAGATCAGTACTTTGATGGAGTGTTAGGAATACAAACCTGGTTTCAGGTCTGCACTGACTGAGTGTTGCTCAGACAAAATGCAATCTGGTCACACTATCTTCCCCCCAGGAAAATGACAAGTAACCAGCAATATATACATTTATATACACTTCTTCACCTTGTTCGAAGTRGAAGTGAACAAGCTGCAAGAAGGCAGCCATATAAATAGTTGCACTTTTTCTGTGCTTTAAAGGAGTCTGATCTACACATATCGCAACTTTGTAAGTACAAATGCCCCATTTAAGGAGACAACCGAAGCATTCAGGAATTTTCTCCACACCTACCACTAAGTCTTGTGCAGGAAGACACGGAGCAAAAGGGAGCGTTCCCCACATAAGGCTGCTCGGATGAATCAAAACACAATCTTTTATGTGACTGAATGTTGAAAGGACATGAAGCACAGAGCTGACACATTCAAAAACCATGAATGTATATCTTAAGACAATTTTCCTAGGCAGAAGAAAAAGCCAGAAAAAATATCAATAGCTGTTATTTAAATTAATGAAATGAATCCCTAATGGATGTCTTGGTTGAAATAGCCAGATGTTTCCAAAGCAATATTTAAAATATCAGCATGCCACTGTCAGTAAAACTTCATCCTGTGGGAAAAGGATGACAATCAAACCCTTGTCATAGTGAGAACAGTGCTGAAGAATTTCAGGGGTGGGAGAAATTATGTACATCTTTAACATACTGGGGAATTGCAACAAAAGCTTCACCTAACTATCAAACACAATCTTGTAAAAACACAGGAAAGGCAAATTTGCTATATTCCTAATTCCACAGTTTGCGCTCTTGCTCACCTCATTGCCCACATGGAAAGTGTAACCAAATAGAAGCAAAAGCATTCACTCTTCAGGAAAAGAGCCACTTTCCCCCACACGCTGTGCAAAATTGCAGTAAAAACATCATTAATACTAAGAATAGGAAGAGCCACCTTGGGTTCAGTCAAGGATTCACTGAGTCTCGCATCCTTCCCGACTCTGCCCAGTAGCAGCTACCAGGAGAGAGGGAAGGAGTGAAGGGAGCCCCAGCATGGCGCAGCATGCCGCTCCGGCTGGCGGCTCCCGGCCCCGCGCAGCCCCAGGAGGCAACGCAGCAGCCCATGGAGAGGCAGCGGCTCCAGTCTATCTCCGAGCAAAACGCTTCCCTGAGCTGGCTGATTGCAGGGAGCCGCCGCGGGCTGCCCTGGATGATGATGGTGGTGGTGGTGGTGGTGGTGATGCTCTCCACACGGCACAGCACCATCGCTCCAAGGCCGTCTGCTCTCCCCGGACCAACCGGTGCCTGACGCGCGGCAGCAGGCGCGGGGTCGGTGCTCGCCGGCTGTCGGAGCCACGCTGCCAGGGCAGAGGCCGGCACCGCGAAGGCAGGAGAGAGCAGCTGGCCAGCACAGCACCCTCCTCCCGCACGCGCTGCCCCTTCGCGCCCGCCTCCTCCAACTTCTTCGCAGTTCATCACCCATAAAAATCCACCAAAGAGCAGCCCTTCCCCAGGATGCCGTTCTGGCAATTACTCTTTTAGAGCAGGCCCAATACGGACTGCTACTAACAGGTCCCACCTGCGCTGCCGTTTCCCTTCTGGTAAAGAAATACCTGCAAACACGCGGCACGGCTGGCAGGGCGGCTATGCGAGCCCAGCGCTTCCCCGTTGCAAATTAACCCAGGAGCAGTTTGCTGCTGAGAAGCAGCGACGGCGTTGCAGGTGGGAAACGTGCTGATAAAAGTTGGCGGAGTTGTTGCAAAAAACACAAATGMCCCTTACAACTGACACTACCACCCGTAAACTCTGTATGATACCCTGCAATAATCTACGTGAATTACCCTATATTGGCACATACATGATTGTTTTGAACACAAAGGAGCCATTATGTGCAGAATATAACTTTGGTCTCATGTTTCAGCACATACTTTGAGCCTAACTGTTTACCCACTACCTCTCACACTGAGAGTCATGCTGTGCTATTCCAAAACACACCTAACATCCCTTTGCYAGCATGGCAATGTTTCATTTTATAATTCAACCTGGACAGCACTTCCACAGGAGGAAAAATAAAAGTATCTCCTGCCAGGACAGCACGGCCAGGTCTTTTAGCAATACTACAGAAGTTTCCTGAGCAGGTGGCCCATCAAATTCCAACAATTGATCCATGTCAGCCAGACCTGGAAGCTCAATACCACGGCACATCATTACAGCAGTCAACATAAGAAGAAAGTCCACGTGGTTTCCCCTGCAGCAAGCACTTGAAAGGAAGCAGAAATGCTCTACTATCCTTTCAGCCTTGCACTTACTTTCCCTGAAGTCTTCAGGGGAATGACAAACACTCATAACCACTGTAACAGGCCCATCCTTCAAGACTCACCTGTTTTTCTGAAAAATAGGAGCATGATAATGTTCTCTCTTTCTCTATTGGAAACATTTCAATGTGAGGAAAAAAGGATTCTTGGCAGGTTCAAGCGGTACCGTTAAATGGCCCATTTCCTGCTATAATGTGCAGTTTGAACAGGCGACTCCCAGCGCTGCAGACAACACCACTCCTCCCTCGGCTGCACGGCTGTGGTACCACTGAAGGCAGCAGGTCTAACTAAGGGCACTGATTCATCACGCAGGTGGATTTAGCCATAGCAGCTGAAATCGTTTCTAGCTCAGACCGACTTGGCCTGCCCACCGGCGGCAGCGGACGCCCCAGCAGGGAGGGCCCCGCGGAGCTGGCTGTCGCTGTTCACAGCCCCGCTTTTCAATGCAGGGGGAATTACTCCCAGTTACAGTGGTTCTGCCTGGCCGTGCATGGACGTAACTCTCTGGATCTCTTCTATCACAGCACTTTCTTGTGCTAATCACAGCCTAATTAAGTTGGTTATAATTTTTCCTTAAGCATCCAGACCTTATATTTCCAGCACTATGGCTCCCATTGGACAAGCAAAGTCACTCAGCAACTACGCATAAGGACTAAGAAAAGATAAAAGTGATGTCTGAATCATTGCAAGCACAGAAGAAAGCCCTCTCTATCAGTCAAAATCATTTAATGAATTATTTATTGAATTTACGCATGAAAGTCAGAGGAAATATGTATATTAAAGCAGTAGCCCACAACCTGTGGCTYATGAGCAGCATTTGCCTGTTAAGAACTTCCAGTGCTGCTTGCAGCCATGGGAAATTAAAAAGTTATAGCGAAAACCAGTAAGCAGAGCAAAGACTGACACTGCCTATGGTGTGTTGCTCATTAAGCATCATGTCTGTGGTCCTCAAAAGGACCACTCCATTAGAGAGACATCGATATCAGCCAACACCCACAAAACAAATTTCCTTTCCTATGGTAAACATGTCTGTTCTTGGCTCTTTTTTGCACTCACTTGAAAACCCCACCAGTGAATATACATGTTAACAGTTTCACAGATGTTTATACAGAATTGTTTCAAAACACTGCAAGCAATGCAGCAAGCTAGCTAGGTTGAATGCTGCTTGCCAGGTGAGGACTGCTAAGAGAAGGAAGGTAAGCTACTTAACCCTGCCAAATTTTGTGCTGCCAAATCTATACTGGAGCATTGCCTGAGATACCTAGTTGAAAATTAGCTCTGCTTGTACTGAAGTTAGCCTAGTGCCTGCAGTATAAACATGCCCTATGGTCTTTGTACAGATTCCTTGTTATTCACAGTCAGATCTCTGCTGGGGAAGGCACGAAAACTTAGGTGCTATAACTTTTGTAAGCAGAAGAGAGAAAGAGATCCTCATTTTTTTCCCCATGTTTTATTCACTCTATATGTAAGGACCCATCCCAGAATGTGGCAGTTGAACTTAGATCTCTGCCACAGGACTCTGAAAAAGCTTGGGGTATTATGCAGAGCATGGTTTAATTTCTAAGTCCCCAAAGGCCACCTGCAATGAGAGTTAACCCACAGGAGGGCTGGGACCTTTTCCAACTGAGATGCTAAACCAGTTCTGAGGGACAGCATGGAGAGACTTGGAGACTGGACTGCTGCCATCTGAAAAGAACCAAAGCTTTAGTTATTTGGCTTTGGTTTTTGTTTGTTGTTGTTGTCATTTTGATTTTAGGCAGTAAAGCACTAGCGATGGTGAGTTCAGATCTAACTTACCCAGTGCTCCCACCAGCCAGTCCCAGGGCAGTTCTCAGCAGAAAATCCCTCAGGTCTTGTGTGTCCTTGAGAGTCCTGYTTCCCTCTGTTATCTAAAGGGGTATTTAGGGTGCCTGTGCTCCTACTAAATGCTCCAGCAAAATGTGTAACATTAGATGTAATGACATCAAGGTCTTTATTTTTCAGTTTCTACCTCCATAAAATGGTATAATACTACTTACTTACTTTCAAAGAGAATTGTAAGGCTTAATTAGATAATTAACATGAAAGTACCTTTAAAAATGCTATGTACACACAAAGCAGCACTGTATTATTAGTGTAGGCAGGCATGGAGAGCTCTCAGAGATTTTCTAGCAGGTTATTTGTTATTCTGGAAGAAATCTTTAGATGCAATACAGCAGTAGTATAATTATTATCATCATCAGATTCACTTCCTAAAGTTATTTATGAAACAATGTATGTGAAAAGCAAATCACATTAAGTAGTACTAAGCTGAGTTTCTGTTCTGTTATATACGCTGACTACAAGGGCTGTTAAAATGTTACTTCGCAGGAGTTAAAATGCTGGTGCCAGAAGTTCAGTTATGTGTTTGTTACAAGAATGACATTATTAAGACATAAGTGGTAGGCACCAGTGATTTCCATGGCTTCTGTTTGTATTTGCATTTCTTTGCAAAGGGATTTTTTTCCAGAGTCTACTGAAAAATCACAAGAACATTCAGAAGCTTTTGCTAACTTGAATGACACTGTTGCGTAGCTGATTTCAAGTGCACCACACATCCAAGAATTTCTTTCTTCCACACGTTACATAAATACGGCATCTCAAAAATTTCATCAAATTATGACCATGACTAGGGGATGCAGGGATTTCATCAGGCAATGATTATGCCATTCTACCTCCATTAAAAGATAAAAATTACTTCAGCTCAATTGCAATAAACAGGCCAATTTTACTCACTTAAGTTATATAAGTACTTCTGTTGAGCTCCACAGAATTTCCGGCATGAGCAAGGTGAGCAGGATTTCACCCCACAACCCTAGTCCTCCAGTTCTTTTTCAACTAAATTTCATGGTAAGTTATATCGTGACTGAGTTCACATTGGTTTCAGTCGGTCTCTTGACCAACTCGCATATGGAATAAAATCAGATAAAGTCTTACTGGAGATATGTCTACACAACTCAGACCTGGGCCCGAAAGCATTGCATCAGCTATGTTTCTAGGAAAGTCTAAAGAGAGCCACATCGTTGGACCCAGCAAGGCCATTCTTCAATATCTAAGAATCAGGCAGACCCAAGATTGCTTTTCCATTTCAAAAATTTTCTCCAGAGAATATCTTGTACCAGAGAGTATCAGCCTGTAATGTTATTGTATAAAGAACTAAGATTCTCTGCATCAGCGTACAGAAGCTTTCATGTCTACTTCCAATCAGCAAGAGCATGAATTAGCTGAATAAATCCTTTTCAAAGTGATGGAATAATAAAATCTTCAGGAATTGCATTTACATCCTTACAGCCTCTAATAGTCCATATCAGCATATTCTATTTTGAAGAAATCAATAATGCAACATATTCCGCAAACAGAAAGTATCTATAAATCTCATTTTCAATAATAAATTTAATTTTTAAATCTGTTCATCTTGATCAGTCTCTAGTATAAAGCTGGGCAGAAAATGTGTTTCCACCCAAATCTAATTGACTAGAAAACCTTCCATAAAAGAAGGGGAAAGAAATCTAAACAACATCAAATATTTATATCATGGGAAAACATCAAGAGATCTTTTTTGTGGCTTGTACTGTATATATTTTACATGTAAATTAAGCTGAGTGGTTCTTCTTCATAGCTTCAAGCTGCTGCTAATGCTTCATAGATTTTTCAGGCAGACAAATATTGGTGAAAAGAGTTTTATAACCTTCATACTGAAGATTTATGGTTATACATGAACTAGAAGGCTGACATGTGACCTTGGCTCAGTCTCATTATGGAGTAATTTGTACCCCTAGTTTAATTGCTGTTGTTTCAATGTAAATCAACTTCTCCTTTCATGAACTCCACCACGTTTGATTTTAGACTGGAGTGTACCAGATCTGCTGGGGTTTGCACAGCTCCCACTAAAACTAGTGTTTGCCTACATTAGAACTGCTGGAGTTTTGGAAGAAAGTTTGAAAAAGCCCTGTTCTGCTCCCTTTGCCAATGCATACTGCGATTGCTTCTTCCCACCATGGCTTCAATAATAAAAATAATCTGCTTGCCATTTTTAAACAGTTAAATACTTTGCTTCAGTTCAGCCTTTACACCATTCCTATCTGAACAACAGAGTAACACTAGTACACGACATAAGGTGACTTGCAGTACCTCTAGCAGCTGGCAAACCTCATGCCAGCAATTCATTGAGATTTCCAAACTGTATTACAATAAATTAATGCTTGTAATGGAAAATGGCCAATGCAATCAGCACATGGTACTTACGCTATGACATTTTCTATTGGCAAAAAATGTATGCCAGTACCACTAGGTATTGTGTATACAACAAGAGACGATTAATCCAATGGACTGCCACCTACAGAAAACAATGGATTTCAGTCTGAGCAGATGACAAAATCCTGCATTTTTCCTACCAGCTTTCAGCCTCAAATCTGAGGCTGACTACAAAAGCAAAATGAGTGGTTTCAAAATATATAACCAGCAAATATTGTAACTAGCAGAACCATCACCCTAGCGGATAGTCCAAGCTCATGAACTACTGAGAGGTTTAAATGGTTTCAAAGGAATTAACTGCATTCTCAGAGGACGGGTCCATGGGGGTCTAAATACAACTGCTGGCTCACCAAGTCCCTGAACTACAGACTGCCAATGGATCACCTCAGCCATCCTATTTACCACTCTTATTTCAGCATTCACTACCAGTGCCGGCTGGAAAAAAAGGTTTAGTACTTTAGCCAGACTGGTGTGACAGTTCTTATGCATTTCATAGCCTGGGACCTTTGGGAATAAACCCTCTGTGAGCAGAGCACGTTAGCGGGAGCCCTGCAAAGCCAAACCCAGCCCAGACAGGGGAGAGCGCTGCACAGCCAAACTGGCACATCCACATCACGTGCCTAAGAAGAGGTACCTGTGTGCAAGACATTTTGAGCAGTCCTAATGGGAGAAGAGGGGGAAGGTCCCTTAACCCTGACCAGCAAATCCACATCTCCTTTACAAGATGCAAGCTTCAGGTTCCTTAATGTGTCTAATGACAAAGTCATACTTAAGTGCCTTGCTGAATTTGCATGGATTCATTGAAGCAACTCAATAATTTATGGAACTGAAGCCTAAAAGCATGAGCTTCTTTTGTTTAATCTAAAAGCATCATCTTTGGCTAGCAGCTATAGAAGGCTCATCGTCTTTTAAAGCTCAGCCACCAGGAAGGGAAAAGACGCTCTCAGTGCATTATACTTGATAGGTGCATACAGTGTCTTTCCTTACAGTTTCAACCAACTTACGACCTTCACCTGTGTTTGATATAGGTAGGTGTGTGAAAAGCATTAATTGTGGAAGAAAATAGTGTTTCTAACAGCCAGCTATGTTATCTATCTTCAGCTGTTTGGTTTTTTCCTCTTCAGGTTTCTTGTTAGAAACAAGAAACCTTTCTTGTTCCCTTTGTTTTTCTCCACAGAAGCTTAACTATAACAAAAATCAGGCTTGCTGGGCTTCCTCTGGAAGATGCTGCATCATGAGGGACCATGCCATCACTGCAGTGCAGCTTCAAGGGATTTTTGCCACATGTGTGGATTGCGCTGTGTTTGCTCCAACCAGCTTTCAGAGAACAAAACATTTTGACAAGAATTTTTGGCAAATCTATGGCCAAATTCTGAAAGGGGGGCAGAGAAGCGTCAGAAAGCAACAAGCAGAACCAGATCTGTTTGAGTCGTGGCTGGAATTATGAGATGCTACTAAAGATGATTGCAGCTTGATTGCCTCAAGCTCCTCCTTGAGCTGTGTTAGATGCCACTTACTCCTGGGCATCCAGCCCCAGGTTTCCTGCACGCACGCAGTGGCTGATGAAGACCTGTCCTCTTCCTGGCCCTGTCCATGCTCTTCATGCTGCCCGGTCCCAGATGAGAGCGTGGCAGCACAGGACATCTGAAGGACAGCTCCCCGACGGAGCACCCCGGGCATTTCTAATGGACACACTCAGTCAGAAATCTTCTATTTCAGATTTCTGCTGATAAAATTAATTTTTTTGGGGGGGAGGGGGATGGTGGAGAAAAAGACAACCTGAGCAGCTTATAGTTCAGCTACTGACTCTGGATCATTGGCTTTTTTTGTAGTTTTATGTCCTGTTTTTAGGTAGAGAAGATTGCCTTCAACTGCATAATATAAGACAGAAAAGAATAACAGATACCAGCTGGGTTGGATCCTCAGCTTGGGGTTCATTAGGGCAACACTGATTTGCACACAGTGGAAATTAAACCTCTGGTTTTCTTAATCTACTAGAACTCAAACCATTACAGAAGCAAATGACCTTTTATTACAACAGCCTTATTATAACTAACCAAATCTAATTTTAAATGGAATATATATTTACTGTAGAATATATATTAACTCAAGAAGCTATTATATATTATGTATGGAAATATACTTGAAACTCTTCAGACTACAATTATTTCTTTAGCTCCAACACTTATCTCTTAAAAATGAATAATGCATTTGCAGGCTGTTTTTTATTTTAAAAGCAGGGTCAATGGTGGGAATGGTGTATTACGCTTTGGACTGAGAATAAGCAGCAGTGATTGCACCTGAACAGTCCCCAGAGAGTAAATCACTGTTCTGATGTTAAATCCTGCAGATGAGAAGAGCAAATAAAACACCCAATTTCAGCTCATCTGCAGTGCCGACCCTCCCAAAACTTTCCAGTTAACTAGTATGTCCAACCTGTCCTACCTTGTCCTACATTCAGGGTAGGCAGCAACTTAAGCTAAGTGCAAAACCACAAGTTACTCTCCTTAATTACAGTATCTAAGGCAACTAGAATATACTGGAAGGTGATGCCGGTCAGCTTTATTCTGCACTGCATTTTTCCAATACCAGTTATTTATATTGAGTAGTTCCAGCCCACATGAGCGGCATGGTCAAAGAAGCAGAAGAGCAAAAGAAAGTTTTAACCCATGTGAACCAGAGATGCTGGGGAAACCACAGGCTCAGGAATGCCAGGAGGGGAAATGCAGTGACTGCATTTTTGTTGTTTTTTTTGTCAGGCAGTTGCTTCCCTGAAGAACAATTCCTCAACCCAGGAATACACCCCCCACACCTGACAAAACAGCCATTTCAATAACGTTATTAGTTTAGCAGGAGAGAGGTCAGTAAATGACAGCATTCCAGGAATATTCCCGTTTTCCCCCTTCCATTTCTGTCAAAATCTTTCACAGGAATAAGATGGCCTTGTGGGCACATTGCGCTCCACAGTGCTCGTTTCAGTGTTATCCCTTTCCTTGTGTGCTAGGTCAAGTGGGAAAGGAGAGGTAAATCTCATTACGAGAAGCACACCAAACAACCACCACCTCAAATTCAATATGGGAAGTAGCATTCGAACTGGGAGAAACTATGTTGGAATCATTTTAATCTTTAACTTTGGATTCAGTCTCTCCCTCCCAAAATCTCTATGTCCTTTCTACAGTCTAAACAAAAACACGACGACATGACAAAAGGACAGCTTGGGGGGAGGACTGAAGACTGTTAACCAAGGAAAACGCTACATCCCCTTTTTTTCCAGCATCGGCATTATCTAATCAACACTGCGTATACTATTCAAAGTATGATCAATGCTTAAAACATTTGAAAACAGGACTGAGGCAGCCCCTGAAATGCACACGATATGTCTGTAGAATCACAAAAGCCCGGTCTCCAGAGCACTTACCATATCGACAAGCTGTGTGAGAAGGGAATATTTTTCTTCAAGTTGCCAGTTACGCTGGTCCATTTGAGGAAGGCATCTCTATCACAGTATCGCTACACATGCAGATGGAGCCCCTTGCTGCCTTTAGAGCCCCAGTAGCTGCAACTCCTCAGTTCTCACTGCATTCCATAGCAGAATAATCACAATAATTAATCTAATGTGTAGAGAAATTTAAATTGTAGGTAGGGAAATCAGTTGAATGCATTAGAATATTTTGCAAAGAAGTTTCTATATACGGCAAAGGATTTCAACTCCAAGCTTTTGTTTTAATAATTTGAAAATGGCAAAATCAACCATGCAACCAACTGGCACTCTCCTTAATTAGGGAAGTCAATTCAGAATCAATAAAAGGGCATTTAATCTGTCAGTGTCAGTGGTTTTGAATTATGCTGATAGTCACAAAGAGGCCAACCCCATGACCTTCAAAACTTCTCCCAGGGTGCAAAGGTTTCCACGTGCTGAGCTATTATTTTCTGACAGACGTGCTGTTGGAAAATATACTGCTAACTGTCAGGAAAAACTAAGGAAGAAATGAACTGAAAAGTGTGGGTGTCTTCTGCAAAATTATTTTAGTTAATCTTGTTCTTCCCTTGGATCTCCTTAAGGGCAGCAAAGCTTGTTTGGGGCAGGGCCGGGGGGAGAAATTCAGTGGTACACAGCCTGTGTGCTCATTCACTCACCTGGGGACTGAGGACCCAGATGGTCATCCAGGACCAGAGCTAGAGACCAAACTAAAAACCAGAGGATTTCTGTATTCTCAGGTCCCTGTCGCTCAGTGCAACTCCTCCTCTGCTCCAGCCTTGCCTCGCAGCCCGCTGTAGCATATCAAGCGAGGCACCACAGTGCCATTAGCTGCATGACCATCGCCACCTCCAGAGCCACATCTGAAGGATAATCACAGAGCATGCAGCGAGAGTCAATGTTGCTTTGAGCAGCACTAATTCTTTAAGAGTTTTCTGACAGATTTTTGGCAGTTTTTTGGAAAAGAGGAGCAAACAATTTAGCATAGTCCCTCTGTCCAAGACAACCTCTTCCCTTCCATTTTCTGTGGAAATCAGGCAACACAGGTTTTTCAAGGGGAAAAAGGAGGATATGAAACAGTATAAATCTCTTGGCTTGTTCCCTCACACATACCTGGGCACAGATCACTGTGGCACAAGGAGATTTATGTTATCAGTGATATACACAGATTGGCACAAGAGAAATTACTTGGCTTGTTTCAGGCCAGATTTTAACAGCTTGTGAGAAATCTCAGTGCCACGGATGGTAAATGCAATGCAATTCAACAGAACTAGAACATCCCATCTTGTGGAAAGGCTCCATCCTTGCAAGACAATTCCTTCGACTTCATTGGCACTTCATTACTTATGGAATAAGGGTACCAGAGCATGTTAAAGTATTGCACTCTGAGCCCTTGTAAAAATACTGCATTAAAGAATACGTAAAATCCAGATCCAGTGTAACCAGAGGTGCAACTAAGCTGTCATCCAGGGGTGATTTAAGAAACTTACTTGCAGTTTTCTGTACTACTCACCACTGGCAAATTTAACAGTCACTTTAAGAAATGTCTTATTCCCTCCACCACATCCTATGCACCTTTAGCTAATACAACACCCAGTAAAGATGCTGTTACACATGTTTTAGTCTGGCTCATGCCCTGGGAAGTGTAGCTTTGACTGAACTATCCCATGTCAGTGAACTCTGACTTTGCTGATCTCTCTTTTCGTTTCTACTCTCTTTCTCGTCTGGGGCACTGACCCACCATTTCCTCTCTCCAAAGCTATTGCTCATCTTTTGGTACCTCCCTTTGCTTCTTCCTTATTACCAATCCTCTGCCTCATAAATTTTGAGTCAGACATTTCACCTCTTTTGGCAGGAGTTCTCTAGTGTGAGATGACTAACAGACATTAAATTGTTAGTCTTATGTTCCCTTTAAAACGTGCTCAGAGAAAATGCTAATAGCAGCACATCTCAAAAAACTCCTACCAGCTTGGTATTTCATTACCCATCTGTCAAAACTCAGGTTACATTTACGAGTTTAAATGAAAGTTCAGAGGCACCTGCTAGTTTCAAAAACTTTTGCCTCTAAGGCCTGCATTTTAAGAAGCAGGGTGTGCTTGCCAGGTCCTGGTGTTTGAAGCGTYGGCAGGAGACCGACTACATGGGCATTGAACAAGGTGGGAAGAGTTAAGGAATTTTCCAATTAACAGACGTTTGGCGGTAAATGAGTCACAGTCCCCTGGGACAAGGCATATAGCAGCTTTACTCTGTACCTCCTTGAACTAGCTTGCATGGCTAAAACTCACCGGGGGACCCTGAGCGTCTGGCTGCACAAGGCAGAGCAGGCAGGGTAAGGCGAGGAAGGACAAAAGGAAAAAGAGCAGCACCGCCTGAACAGTTGGCATCAGCAGAAGCCAGGCAGCTGCCCATTTCTAAATGCAGGAGGCTATTAAAGTGTGCTAATCTGATCAGAGAGGCAGGCATGGCCACACACCTCTGCTCACGAAGCTCAGGCCAATGCATGGAGCTGAAGACAAAGATCGTGGCTTGGCTGCTCCCAGGCCTGAAGGAGGAATATGGAGAGGAAAGATCTATAGAAAGCAACAGCTCTATATCCTCTTTAAAAACTCCCTTTTCTCTATGGGGGTTGCAACTCTTTGGATCCGACCTCAGGTATTAGGTTTTGACATCAGAATTTAGTCTTCCATACTGCTTTGAGAAAATTCGGAATTGAATTTTCAATTCCCCTTCCCAAGGCTGTCACTGACTTTGGTGGAAAATGGACCCTTGCTCAAAGAACTTGGCAACTGTCAAGCATCAAAGCACCAGTAATAGCCTGATATTAAGTTAACTTTGACAACTATTTGTATTGCTTGCTGTAGACTATTACTGCCACACATTTCCAGCAGTTGCAGCACATTTCTACTTTTTCAAATGGTTTATTTCAATTTGAATTTGAATGTCACATATCTACTGAAAAGCCCAAGGAAACAGACCACTGCCTCCACCTTCCTGTATCTTCTGAATACTGATGAGTGCCAGTTCACATCACAGTGCATCCTTCAGAAAGGGCACAGTTGGACTGATGTGGTAGCAGAAACTCTAAAAGTTTGCTAGATGAGACACACCTTACTTTTTCTTATAAGTCACAATTTTTAATCAAAACATTGGCTTTAGATTTCTACTTCTGTTTTTTTTATTATTATTTTGCAGAAAACTTATACCTATACCAAGTTAAATAATTCATGGCCATCACATCCCAGCTGTATGTTGAAACTGGTAAGGAATATAGTTCGCAATACAGCCAAACAATATGTTCTTGTGCAGAAATCATCTTGCAACTCCATTATTTGCAATCAACAAGCAATGCTATGCTTCAAGGATTGATTTTGATACCCTGAATAGGAATGCTGTTTCCACTTCTCTCTCTTGTTACAAGACACTTGGCAGCACAGCATGTGCCTTGTTACTAATCCTGCAGTTTCATTCATAGCATTTGGAGGTCACATCAGAGGTGAGGCTCGCAACCTCAGTGAAATGTGCATATCTGCATCTTGATCAACCCTTCTTGGGCTTAACCTTCATTTCGTCTGTACACACAAATCAGATTTTAAAAACAACCTTCATGCTGGAGGTATATGAAAAAAGTCTGTATGCTAAAGGTACCACTGCATATATTCAACAGGTCCCTTGAAAATCTGATTCACTTTTTATGCCAATCTCTGGTATTAGCCCTAATAAATCAAGATCAGGCTATAAGCCAAGCAATACATCTTTTTCACTGGATGGCAGAATACAAATGCAACACATTCTGATTATGATGTTTGATTACTGAATGTTAGAAAAGGCTCAAACAGAATGTAACTTTTAATTATGCCATTTTACGGCAGTTCATTGAGAAGGCAGACGTTCTTTCAGGGCCATGCAAATGTTTGCCTCGCTCCTGATAAAGCCTGAAATATGTCTCGGTGCCTTCCACAGCCTCTGGGCATAGTCTGTATTCATTCCTGCAGATCTCACTGTTGATTTTCTATATTTTGCTACTGCTACCCTGGCAACACAATGAAACACAAAGAGCTTATTTTTGTGCCTTTCTTTTATATAAAGAAATGTATTTAGATACTTCTAAATAAACAACACCTGGTATCTAATGAAAAAACAATGAAAGTGTGTAATACTGTTGCCATTATGCAAATTACAGTTGACCAACGGTTGCAAATAAATGCTTCCCAGAAGCCTTTCCTCTGCATACATTACACTGAGCATGGCTGCATATTCCTCTCCAGGAAATCCTTGACATAAAAATAGTGGCCTAAGGCTGAAGGAATAAGGTGGAATTTAAATATGCTAAGGCTATTTGAATAAGCCTCATATGTGTAACTGAGGGCAAAAATATTCCCAGTTGACTTCTTTTACTTAAGTAAAATACTTAATACTTAAGTATTAATTACCTTATACAGAATTTTCATCCCCCTAGTGAGATAACTTTGAGCAGGCAATAATGTCCATTTGTGGAGTTCAGTGACACATGAGTGATTCTTAGTTCATCTGTATTGTACTAAAAAAATTTAGTGGCATGTGTCATTGAAAAGAAGTATAAGCACCCAAGAAAACTTAAGTTTGGATTAATATGAAAGACTATGTTCCCCTGGGCATAATAACAAGAATACTGTGGCCCTCCAAAGTTAAAATTGGTTTCCTACTTCTTTTCTTGTCTCCTCTCCAATGCCTGAGCCTCAGTGAATGTTTGTGTGGGCATGAGTGTGGAAAGGGGGGGAAATGCTAGAGTATTGCAGCAGCTCCTGCTGAGCTTACATATGGAGAAACAGTGGAAAAAGTTAGAAATATCCCACAGATGGATACTACAGTGAGAGCGAGGACAGAAACAAATATTACTGGCAGAAACGGAGGAAAGAAGATACACTCAGGAGATGTTGCATGGAGAAAAGGAGAAGGATTTTGCAAAAACTTGAAGATGGGGGAGGAATGACAAGTGACACCAGAGTTGTGAGTCTGTGGGACACTGGGCGGCAGTGGAGCTGTCAACATTAATGGGAAAAGGAGGGGGCTGGGAGGATTTTGAAGGATAGATAAAGAGTTCATTTTTTGAGCTGTTGGGCTTCAGTTGTCAACAGGACATCCAGAACGAAGCACAAATCTGCAGAGGAAAAGGGAACGGAAAGGGAGAAGCCTGTGAATCATCGGCTCTGAGCCAGCAATTAGGGCCTCCATGCCACGAGCAGCTCTGTCGGGAAGCCCCTCTCCAGCAGCCTGCGTGTAAGCTGTTCAGTGCTTGGCACTTGCTACCCCATTTCCTGGATGAATTAATGCAATTCACCTTTCATGCCCACCTTCTAATAACGCTCGTGTGGAAATAAGGCGTATTAGCTACCAGAAGCCGGACGCTGGCCAGGGCCGTGCGGGCTGCCCGGGCTCTGCAGCACCTGCGGCATCCCCCATCCACAGACCGGATTCACGCTCAGACCTGCCAGCCCCAACGAGCCAACCCTGCCTCCAGGTTTTAGTCCATCGGACCTGGAAGCCTGTTGCTAAAATAGATAGGCAGACACTTCAGAAGCCTTTTTTAAGCTATCACTCCTTGCATGGTGATTTGGAAGAGCCAGATGATTATGCCGGTGGTCAGACTGGTTAGCCTGCCTCTGAGGCGTGCTGGAGCAACTTTCCCCCACAGCAGTCTGAGAGAAGAGGAGAAAAGTAAGACCTTTTATTTACATCCCTAACTTCCCATCTGACACAACATCTGAGATGCTTCAAGTGATAACTCTGCAGCAGCTTTCTAGACACTGCCACGTCGAGCCAGACTAACCCCCTTCGGGTTCTGTCTACCCCACACGGCTTCATCCAACCCGACATGTTTACTGCAGCTTTCTGAAGCAGATGTCTCCACTCTGCAGCTCGCGGGCTGCCAGGACCCCYGAGGCAGCCGCCATCCACTGCCTGTGCTACGGCTGAATCCGTTCGTGCAACCTGCTTTCTCGGGGCAGCTGCGATACAGCAGGACCATGCCTAACCCTTATTAGAGCTGCCAGTTAGTACACGGCTTTGAGCTGGTTTTATAACGCACAGCAAGGTTAGGAAAAGAAAGCCACAGTTCCCTGAATCGAACTTCTAGTCACCGGCCCAACAATCACAGGACATCTTTTTAATGTACAATTAGCCCTTATGTCTTAAGAGATTTCTGGGCAACTTCACATCCCTCCTTAAGTCCAAAACTTTTAAAAGCTTTAAATATAAACATTTTCTCTTCTGAGCCTCCGAACAGAAATGTGAATCTGGCACCACTAATCCAGTCATAAATTAGTCATAAATCTCCTCCCACTAGACGAATAGTGCTATCTTTAAGTATAACGAGGCCTGCTGTCCAGACGCGCACACCGCGGCGTCCCTGTGGCCCTCGCCCCATGGG
The DNA here is from genome assembly GCF_003343035.1 of Apteryx rowi. NCBI lineage: Eukaryota > Metazoa > Chordata > Aves > Apterygiformes > Apterygidae > Apteryx > Apteryx rowi. Next base: position 11,345,075 of record NW_020448307.1, read on the forward strand.
GACTCTCCCAACCCCGCCGGCCCCGCTCTCCAGCGCACAGGGCAGGAACCGCGTCCCCGTCCCCATCCTGCCTCCCCCCAAAACCGCTCTGCACAGGCCCAGACAAGCTGCCTGAAGGGGACAGCAGAGGAGACACCGTAGCCCTGAGACACCGCTCTACCTCAGAGGTGATGCAGTGCCCAAGGAAAACCTCTGGGAGGGAACCAGAAGGACAGCTGTACACAGGGCTTCCAAAAGCCTTCAGAAAGCCTTACTGCTAAGCTTTCCTCCAGAAAGCCTAACTTCAATCCCTTTGGGCCCTGGAGAGAGCCAGAACCACACTTGCGCCACACAAGCCACGCTTGAGGATGTATTTCAGACTGCTTCAAGCCTTCTCTGCAAGCGAAAACGTCACCAGCCTGTTATGGCCATGCGAGAAGGGCCATACTCCCTCCATCCCTAGTCATTGCTTTTCTCCCACTGAAAGGAATGCACCTGTGGCAGCACAGGCAATGGTTTCCACATCATTTCTCTTCGGGTTCTTGGGAAGACCTTCCTAAAGTCTTACCACAACTTACCAGCTTCTCCAAGGAGAACTGTATCTGGACTAGGACATAAAATTAAGCCCCTTCCTCTGAAGTACAAAACAAACAGGGCCTCAGCACACAACTGTGGGTAGCAGGTACAGATTTCAGATGGATTTCAACATCCAAAGCGGAGCTTAATAGCATTTACTGTTCAGAAACAATCCTGTCTTACTATTTTTAGTACATTTCTCAAACATGCCATTATGTACTTCTGATTTACAGTATTAATGCCAGGCAACTGTGTTGCTTTTATTCTTCCCTACAGCATTACGTGAGAATATTCTTTACAGTGACTATCACACTGGGTTAAGGTTAAAAAACAATCAAGACCTGTAGCAAACTCCAAGGTGCCTTCCCATATCTTTGAAATATAAATGATTCCATGGCATAAGAGATTCTGAAATACGTGGCCATAAAGTCAAAGCTTTGCTAAGCAAATAACAAATAAGAGAGGAGGCTCTTTCCAAAGGCTCTGAATCACGCTGACAGCTACGATATGCGTGAAGCTAAAATAACTGTGAAAAAGCCAAAGGCTGTCAACAAAAGGTAGCAAAGCACAGCCAATTCCTATTTTTTTATTATAATTCACTATGGGGAGAGGGATGCAGGAGGGCACCCACAGCTTATAAAAAGTGCAGTAATGTTTCTTAGAGAGTTTTATATCTAAGTGTAAAAGGCTGAGGTTCTTTCACTGTTGTAACAAGGACACTCAAAAACTAAGAACTCGTAACGACTAAGTCCTAACTCTGAGAGCAAATATCACCACTGGATATGATCAGTCAAAACACACAATCTGCCTTTGCTCCAAAAATCTGTTCATTTACAACCAAGGAATAAAAACAATATACATGGAAGAAATGACTTAAGTTGGACACTGTCTATATTTATGAAATCAATACTTATGCTTTAACATTCCAATTACTATGAGATTCTTAACATTCTTCTACGACAAAAATATTTTTCTTTTGCCAAAAATACACAAAGACAACTTTAAAAAAGCACAGTTGGCCAAACTCCTACAGATTCAATAAAGATTCTCCCATTGGCATGTCAGCATACTTAAATACAACAAATTCTGTTGTTTAAGATTAATCTTCTGAATACAGCTGTAGCAAACACGTGAATTTATATTTCTCTGTGTACATATGACTCCCATCACCAGCAAACCAGGCCAAAGCAAAGCACTCAATAGAAGGAGCATCATTAACTTTAGTGCCTGACTCCAACTGAAGTGTGGATGTGCTGATGAGCTAGGAAGCACATTATCATACCTGGCTTAAAGGAAAAGGGAAAATAGGATAGAACAGAAAATTACCCCAGCAGGTTATGTGCAAGAAACCAAGGGTATAAAAACAGACCTCTAGGAAGAACAGAGAGGAGGGCCCAAATCCTTTGCAGGGAGCTTCAGGCAAGGACTGGCCGCCTGAGCAGCATCGGCACCCGGAGCTGCAAGGAGAAGGCAGCCCCTTGGCTGGACGTACTGTCCCTGTGCCACCTGCCTTTAACCATGGGGTCTCCACGATTTCTATGGGTATAACCTGCTGGTTGCCAGGCGGGGATGGCACAGAGCAGAAGCAGGCATATGGGGGTTTTCCATTTTGAAGGTGAAGGTGTTAGCATCTTGCCAGTAGCAGTTTGTACCCTTAGAAATGGCAGGGATGGGGAAGAAATCAAAAGCAGTACTGGCTTCAGTCACAGGCAGCTTAAAAACATATGGGTTCACCAGCAGATCTGAGCACAACAGGATCGCAGGTTTTCCGATAGTGACAGTTCCACCAGAACAGCATCTGCAGGATGTTTTAACATCTGCGTGCACACATCAGGCAGAGACAGAGTCTGAACATCCAGGGACGTCACCCTGGAAACCCACTGAAGAATGGAAATATTGATCCAACTGGCCACGGTCCAGACAACAATCACTAAACCCTGGGAAGTGTAAATACACCTCCACACCTTCTCTAAATCATAGCCTTTATTAGTTTAACCTATGTCACTGCAATTTTTTTTTTTCCCTAGGCATAYAGGCCTTCTTGAATGTGAAGTATTGCCAGGAGATATTAAGGAGTAATTGTCAGAGGTCTGGTATAGCATGAAAGACAATGAGCCAGTCTTTTCCTAAATTCTGAAAGACAACCTACAAGGTATGTCAAACAATATTTCTTCTTTCTCCAGATTCCATATGATGTTATTGAATTTTTCATCACAGTGAAATCGACTCTTCACCCTCCCCCCCCTCTTTTTTTTTTTTACACTTCTGCTTTTTTAAGGAGACCAGTAATACAGGGAAAATTTTCATATATTGGACAACTCAAGCTAAATAAATGTCTATAGTCATATCTCTAAAATTATGCAGTCAGCTAACTTCAAGCACTGCTACACACTGCATACTGAAATACCCATAAAAAAAATTATCTTTACCAGATAGGAAGGGGTCTATAGTCAAAAGTGATCAACCTGATTTGCTTGAGAGACCAAAAAATTTTTTTCTGAAGGAAGTGCAGACCACAGGAGCATATTTAAAACTCCTGACAAAAAGCTTGTTTTTACTAGTTACTCTTCATAATCCCCCATAAGCAGGCCTGAGCTGCTGGAGGTCCAGACACAACAGGTTGAAAGACACTTTCAACACAAACCCCAGAAACATGCCACACTGTCTGTTCATTTCCCATACGTAACCATTTATCAAGCCCAGGATAAAAATCTGGCAAGTTTCATATTAAAAATGCCAGAATGAAATAATATCCTGAACGCACATGCAAGTGTTTGAGGGCAAAGCAAAGCAAAAGAAAGGAAAACCCTGTCTGTAAGACTAGTCCTTATAATCATGTACAGGCTGAAAGGAAGGAGTAAGGAGATGTAGACACCGGCTTCATTTGTCACTGGCAGGTCTAAAAGTTCCTGGTTATTTTACACAGAAAATTAATTTTATATATAACTCTATATTCAAATTTGCTTTACTATCACCTATGTATGACCACGACAGAGCTTTGGGAACCAAATATGAAACCATTCTTTAAAAGAAAGATCTCAGTTCAGCAAAGCACTGAGGTACATGAGCACTGAAGCACGTCAAGTTTGTCTGGTGCTGTTCCGGCAGCCAAACTGCAAGTGAAAACAACCCAAATCTTCAGAATTCCGGAAGAGCTTTCTCTAAACAAGTAATCTTACAGTAGATGGATCTTTTTTGATTCAATTTCCAAACAGAGCAATGTTTTGTGATTTAGTCCCACTAAACCTTAACAAAATAGCACAAGGAATGCATCTTTCTATCTCAACAGTTGATACAGTCTATCGATATTAAAATAATTTGGCATGGACTCGTTTGCTAATAAGCCAGCTTTTCTGAGATGTTGCAAAACAAAACTACCTTAAATGTGTGATTTGCGGAGGAAATAAAACATAAAACCTCTGCAGAGAAAATGCTTTCATTGGCGCAGCAAAATTTAAAAAAAACAATTACAAGGCTGAGTACATTAAATTAAACTTGGTGCAATTATTCTTGACAAAAGTCCTACTGTCAGTAATTGCACACATTTGGACTTGTAATTGTTAAAAATATCACACTGCAAGTATTTGATGCATCTGAGATTCTGCTTCTGAAAAGCCATACAAAAATTCCCAACAGAAATCTCAAATTTTGTTTTAACATAAGCTACTGTAATATTTGATTCTTTGCTGCTTGCTCTTTTACTATTTATTCCTTTGGATCAAAGATCCATTTTGTAGTGAAAATAAATTCCACATCATTGCTTGCATGCTCCTTTACGGCTAGAAACATAGGAGACAGAGACAGAGTGATTGATTCCCATTCAGCTCTCCTAATTTCTGAATGAACCAAGATGTTACACAGTCACTATCACTTTCACAAGTTCCTACATGAGTCTCACAACCATTTTGCGTTGCTGTTTCCCAAAACAACCTCCCTCTCTAAAACACAACAAATACACCTCTGCCTCACACAGCAAGCACTTTAGAAGTCCTGTTTTCTCTTGGGGGAAAATGCAGCTTAGTAAGAGAGTTTTCTATATATTGCTAATAAAGCTGCTGTTTTGCATCTGCCCTTTCCAAAGACCCCTCAGGAACTTGAACACCCAATTCTTAGGCAGGAAAAGGGCCATTCTGAACATTCGGGTGCTTTAGAAAATTCTTATCCTAATCTGAAGATCAGAGAACAAAAATAAAAAGTAAATTGTGCCACCTGTATTGCACTAATATGTTTGGCAGACCTCAAAGCTACCCCATCAACTTTAACACACTATTTAACCTCATTTTCTCATGGCAAACCTTTCCAGGTCCAGATGGTACAGCCCGATGTACACTATAAATCTGAATTTTCAGTATCCAAGGCCTCTTTATTTTCCTTTCACACACAGGCTTTTTCTTTTGGGCTTCTCAAGATCAAGAAAACCAGACCTAAGCAGTGGAACCTAGCAGTAATACCCTGTCGGCATTGCACTGATGTCGTCACCGAGCACACCTCAGCACAACACCCATTATGCAGATAAATTAAAGCATATGGGCAGTTTTCCTGAACTCTGTGAAATGATTTGTCTTCCAAGTTAAGACACTGCCTTCAGGACTCAGCTGAATCAGGCCACTCTTGGTCGTTTTCTTTCTTCCAACCTAGAATTTCAAAACGAGTCATTAATATCTGGCTACACTAAGCCAGGAAAAAGTTACTATCCTTGCCAAATACTTTCTCAGAATAGCTTTGCCAGACTCCATCACAAACCAGTTATTCAAGCAAGTGACCAGTAGCTCATACAATCTCCTGTAACAAGTCTTCTGTTCTTCTTAAACAGATTGTGAAAATTCATAAACGTTGCTTTTAAAAGAGCACATGCTGAGCGAGAATTTAAAAAGTTGCACCTGTCTGTGAGACTTCCAAAAAGTGACGGAGAAAAACTACCTGCATCTCATCTGACTTTAGTCACTTGACCTTTCCAGGGAGACATCTCCCAGTGCAATGTTGCTTACTCAGCTTATCTTAGTGGAAACCATTCACAATGCCAAGCAGCCTTTCACCCCAGAAGCATTGCCCACATGGTGATGGCCCTTGCAAAGCACTCATGGGGTCTTCACTAGCTCCGGAGAAGTTTGGACGCGGCATGTGCAGGACCTCTGGAGGAGGAAGGCAGCAATGCGCAACCTTGCAGCTCTCCACTCAACAGCCCACAACCTCTGCCTACCACAGGCAGCTGATAGAGACTCCCAAATGTGACAGGAGTGCAAAATAATATTATTTTTAAGGTTGGCAATTTGTTTGCCACTAAGCATTCTGCATAATCCTCACTTGCTAGAAGGAGCCGCCAAGGCGTGGCGCTCCACAGCCCACTTTCCCATGGCCGCGGTAGCTGGGCCCAGGCGAGCGATGCAGCTGAGCAGCACCCCAGATTTCTACACACCAGCTCTGACATTTATAAAGTACTTTCAGTCATGCCAAGACCCAAAATCCCGCTTTCTTTCAAATCTCATAATAACTCTCAAACATCCACAGCACAAGCAGAAAAAGCTGAAAAATGATAAAGCTCTTATTAGATAAGAGAGGAGGAATGATGGGATTCCCCCACCTCCACTCCTGGCTTCATTTGATTTCTGCAACATGCTTTGCTCTCAGAAAACACTAATCACATTACCACCTGGACAGGCCTCATTTGCAATCGCTGCAGCCCTTCCTCTGCTGCCAGGAACTTTCTCCGTCTCTTGTGGCTCTCTTTTTTTCATTTTGGGCTCTCAACCATCTACTCCGATGATTATAGTTAAAGGTCAGTGTGAGACAACTCTACTTTACATATTAGAGCAACATCTTCCAGCCCACCTTCAACAGAAGTTGTTTCAGGGCTTGTAGGCTAAATTATTTGTTCTGAGTTGTGTGAAGAGACTGCTTTGTTTTATGGATTTTGCCATAAAAACTATTGATCAAAACTATGCTTTTTTGTGTGCTTGCACTTAAGAATTGCTATAAGTGACTGGGGAAAAAAAAAAGCGAGCTTAGGAAATTGAGAATACACTAGAAAGGAGTCTCCTTTGGTTATAGTAAATTGTATAAAAGGTATGAGTATAGAAGGACACGTCAGTTGTCATTTTCTGTCACACAGAAACATAAAACCCCACGCTGGACCAAAGTGAGGGCATGATAATCTCAGTCAACTAACAGATCCCGGGGGCTCAGATGACGGTGGAGGAAAGGCTGAAGTAGGCAGCCAGAAGGCAACCAATGCACTGGGAAAAACTCTTCCTAACTTTCAGTATTAAAGGCCACGTAATTCTCTTGAATTAGAAGATTTCTACCCTTTTCACTTTTCTGGGTTGCAATTTATGTATTAAATCTTTGCTTCTGTAACCCTGGATGTTCTTTTAATCTATATTAATACGCACCTTTTCTTGTATCTGGGTAACTTTATGGCTCAAGTAACATGCTCCAGCACAGCTCTTAGAAATACTATCTATCTGAGATACTGTAGAAAAAAATACAGTTGAATATTTGAGTCCTGGCTGTGTTTCATCTGTCTTATTTTAATAGCTCTGTTGAAACTACTATCTAGAGTAAGCATGACAGAATCCCTAAAGTACATGTGAATCAAAGCAAAATAGTAACAGTAACATATACATGGACAAAAGGAGTGGCCTGAAGTTTCTGGTTTGGAACGTATCATACAGTTTTGCTACTTATTTCTCTAAGGACTTCAGTTTTATTTTCCTTTTGTCGATTCACAGCCCTTTATTTTTATTTCTTGCTCATTTCAAACACAAAACAGCTATTAAATCCAAGCTGTTCAAAAAATATGCAACTGAGAACATTTCAACTATAAACAATATTTGCAGATTTACTCTATGAAAACCATAACTGAAAAGCAAAGACTAACTCTTCAGCACAATGAAATCACAGGCAAAATAGGCAGGAAACAGTTTAAAAAACAATCAGCCACACACCATCATTCCAGACATGCTTAATAGCATTCCAGGGCTTTATAAAAAGTAATGATCATTAAACATGAGAACAGACTTTTAATTAGCAAACTGTTGTGTTCTATAGAAGAGAACCATGTTACATTATTTTCAGAGCCTCAGGTGTGTTTATATGAATTATTAAAATGAAATCTTTCATTCAACCTAAGCTGGGCAACTGTATGTAGAATAAATTACAAGTTTTTGTTTACGTAGCTAAACAGTGACCCACGTGCACCATATGGAAGCATGTGCCAGCCCTAATGAAGCATTCTTTCTGTATAGACACTGGTAATATGTTTGTAAAACAGGCAACCTGGCACTTGTTAGGGAACGACAAAAAGGATTAAAACACAGCATTAACCAATGGGTTAGCAACTTTTGAAAAAGCAACACTGGCAATTAGAATAAATACAAATACAAAATAAGACTAACTAGGCAACATAATTTTGCTGGTGGTGTTTATCGATGCACTAGATAGTCAGAACAGGTATTAAGGACAAGGGGATAATGCGTGTTTTTTGCGACTAGAAAGAGTGCAAGCAGTATTTCATCTAGCAAATTTCACAGTCAAACTGAAAGACTAAGCTAGCATGTTCGTCTGAATCAGAAATGCACAGGAAAGTATAATTAACATATTGTTCAGGCTGTTCTTGGTATGACACAGAACACCAGTAAGGAGATCCTTAGGTGGTGTAACCTAGCACAGCTCCAGACAGCTACAGTAATGGACAGCAACTGAAAACGTTCTCCCTTCTACCCCAAATTAAAGTAGCTTCCATGTTAACACATTCTTACTCTATGTTCTGTATGTCTTACTGTATAATTTGGTATGACTAACAGAAAAGTGGAGTTAGAGGTATTACCTAAATGCAGTACTGTCATTTAACATTTTAAGAACAGCCGTACCATCTGGATTCTTAGCAGTCCTTGTGCTTCTTCAACATTTTTGCCTATGTTGGCCCTGATCCTGGAACAGATGCAAATTTCTGGAACCCTGCTAAGTCTCACTAATTTGAAATAAATGATGTATAAACAGGATTGAAAGAGCAGAGCTACAGACCATAAAATCTTCACCTCTGGTGTGCATCATAGAGAGGAGACCCAATTCCAACATAATGGATAAAAAAGAAGACTCTTTAAGACATTCATTAGGCAGAGGCGAGACCGTGAAGTTCTCACGCGCTCTCAAGCTCTCACAGCAAAAAAATGGACTTCACCACACAAGTCTTCCTTGTAACCTGTCTAGACAATATAATCATAGTAGGCATTTGCTGACTACACTGCTGAACATGTCCTACTATTTTATGTCTAAAGCAACTTTTTTTTTATATATAAGATGGATAAGATAAAAGAAGACAAAGAACTAAATACTGACTAACTTAATCTTTCTAACATGTCACATACAGAAATAAGTACATTAATACTAGAAKAAGGGGAAAGTCCATGATTCGCAGTCCTGAAAAGTTTACAAGGTTTGCAAGAGTCTGGCCCCAGGGGATGCAAGCAGGCTGTGTTCAGCTGGGCCAAATTTAACTGTTTTTCTAAAAGTTTTGACTTTCCTCTCTCTTTTATAGTGCTAATCAAGGGTAGGGAGCTGCAAGAAGCTGGATCAAAAGGACAGCCAGAGTAATTCATACAAGGTTACTCAGCTGTTGGAGTTTAAAACCCTGCTTGACCTGTGGCTGAACAGCCAGACGCTTGTCGTCCTGTGGAGCATTCAGCTTCTGCCAAATTTTGCCAGTTGAAAGGGTGTTCTAAACAAGTGAGTCATTAACAGGTCATTCCTAAAACTCTTCAGGAAAAAAGGAGAAAATTCTAATAAATATTATAAAAGAACTTAACATTAATCTTGAGTGAATTTGCTTTTACTTGTGTCAGTAAAACCTTCGAAACAGACTAAGATTCTAGAAAATGAAACTGTTTGATCAGGCAACTCCCCCTGTCAGATTTTCTATAGGTCATCTAAAGACTTATTTTCAAATACTGGTACCTTTAGAGGAGTGGGGGTAACCTGAGGTATGAGTGCTACTGATGGGTATTCACATGACCATTAGTACTTTGAGCTGATCCTCAGTCCCTGAGGGCACTACCACCCTTAATGCAGAGCACCAAGGGACACCTACCGCAGCAGCAAAAAAAGGACTAACAACAGCAAGGCATTTCACCACTTCTCACCATCTTCCCCACTGAGCTGGAGGCATCAAAGGCTCTGCAAGGCTTTCTGCTGCACTGCCTAGTCCCCAGGACACCACCTTGCAGTGCTGCTAATCAAGCAGGAGCGCTGGCATCCCCTTCCGCACGCACAGCTCATCATACCTGCCTTGATGTCTGCATCCGTGACATACACAGCTTCACTGGGACGTCTCTGGTTTCTAATCACCGGCCAGATGCTCTTCCAAGTGAGCAGRGAGGCTGACTGGCCGGTTCTCACTGAAACACAAGCCAGGCTGACAGTTCCCATCCTCCCACCCGAGCATGGGTTTGAATTACTCTTTGCTAACAAAAGTTCAGAAGATTCCCAGGATGGGAGCTGTACGCAGAGAAGCTGCTGGCACGCTTCTGCTGTGGGCTATTCTTTGTAGTCTAGCCATGGAGAAATGGGTCCAGAAGGACGCTGGAAAGGAAATGAGCTGGATGTCGACACAGGAGGCTGGAAACCACTGTCACAAGAGGCAGCAGCCACCCTGGGGCTGACCTTAAAACTCTCCCCTTCCCCAGAGCCAGGGCGCRATACAGTGGCTTCATACTTGAGGCATGAGGGAAGCAGAGGCTTGTAAGGGCCCTTTGATGACAAGATCCAGCATGAGCATCTGAGTTTCATCAACAGCAGACAACTCACATAATTTGCCAAAATCTTCTGTTTCAAATCACTGTGCCAGCTATTGGTTAACAGAGCACTCCTCATACTATCTGTGTATGAGCTAGAGGGGCTTTACTTCAGAGTAAATTACAAATGCAGAGTGCAGGGCCAATTCCTTATGCCCCTGTAAACCCTTAAAGCCAAAAACAAAGCTGCTTTTCTCTCAACTTGACTATTTAGCCAGAAGTTGAGCTACGGCACCCAACACCCTCAGACCCCCGTGGAAACTACACCCCGTGGTGCGGTGTGGCAAGTTTCGTATTACCAAACACGACTTCTGCAAAAGGAGGAAACAGCTATGAAAGAACTGCCCCTAGCAGAAGCAATATTAATTGGGGACTATTTTCTCATTCACATTCACATCTCTATTTAAGAAAACGGAGCCTGAATCTTTAGGGCAAGTCGCAGTGAACAGATCAGCAGGAGCTATGGAGGAGACCACTAAGTTCTTGAGCCTTTGCAAACTGTTTCGCTGTACAGACCTTGGCTTTGTGCATAACCCTGAGCTCCGAGCGGAGCAGACTGCTGTCTCGGCTGCTACCTACCTTCTCCACAGCCCAGGGAACAGCGTGCTTCACCTTTCGGCCACCTGACCACCTTCTTCTGCCTGGGCCCACGGCTGGTTTCATGTTCTGCTTAGGAGCGGTTTTACCTGACACGGTGCTCAGAGGGCTGTACAATAATAAGAGCAAAACAGCCTCTCCATTTCAGGGATGTTTGGATGCTAAGAAGGGCATGAAAGTATAAATCAGGCCAAACAACCTGTAAAAGCCTGCTCTGTATTCCTTCAATTCTTCTTGCCTCATTTTCTTCTCTCATATATTTTTACCTACTTCGCCCTGCTCTGTTTGGAAACTCATCTAATTGTCATTTGAGATGACAAATGTCCTTAGCCTCACTGCCCCTTCCTAGGAAATGGATGTTTCCTTTCTTTATCACTTTGCTTGTAGAATTCATGTTCTAATTAAGTGATCTCTGCATTTCTCATTTCCCAATTTTTATTTCACATCTTCCTAGCTCTTTTTGCTTGGCAAATAGCCTCCAAAACCACTGCTCTTGCTATTTATTTTGCAAACCAAGGCTTAAACATAATAAATCCTCTTTTTAAAAAAGCATCAGCTTTTTGCTTCATCTTGCTACTGTCGTTAGCTTATACCTTAACCTGCAAGTTTTGTTATTTCCCAGAAAATACAAACACGCATTCAATTCAGTTCTTGAATGAAAATGAAGGATATGCTATTGATAAAAAAACCCCAAAAACTCTGAGGCCAAAAAGTACTGTTCTGATCATTTAGTTCGACACCTTGCACAACACAAAACAAATGTTTCTCCCTGGGATTTCTGCAGGTGCTAATTTCATTTAAGAGCTACTTTGTTGCTTTTAGGCATGAATTTTCAGTCTGCAGACTTAAGACTGACCTGAAGTTGTCTGTGTTGGAATTAAAACAGCAAATATTATCTTATTCAATGTCTTTTGATTTATTCTTTTTACTATCATTGCATTACATAAAGTAAAGCAATGTTTGTAAATGTTTTACCTTTTGTTACCAGAACTGTAACCAAAAGCTTCATCCACTGTCTAATTTTAAACAAGGCCAAAGACAATAAGCTGCCTCATACAGCAACAAGTGATGAAGTTTAAGTCTTCTTAACTGGATGGGAAAAAAAAAATCAAAAGTTCAACAGCATCCGAAGTTATACACTACTACCTCCTACGCCCTGTCTCACCACTGCAACCTTGTTATAAATAGGGTTGTCCAGCTCTGCAGGAAGAAAACATTTGCCTAGAACATGAAAATAATTTGCTTTTTTATTGTTTTAAGTTTGTTCCACTCTTCCTTTCCTTCTCTCAATTTTCATCCATCAATACTGCAATGACAGCAAAGCAGAAGAGAGCAAATGCATTTCAACAGTGTGGTATTTGGGAGGGCATGAGCAGAACTCCCTGTTTGCATCTATGGTACTGGGGATTTCTTGGCAATCTCCCATGTAAAAGCTAGCCACAGTCAACACTACTTAACCTACAAATTCAAACAAAACTGAATACACTCAATCCCTTCGATCTGCAGACCTTACAGTATCTGACATCACCTATGCTAATAAGGGTGTCTAATTAAAGTAAGACAGTGATTGTTTTGACTTAACTTTGAAGAATTAACAATCTATACTCTCTGAAAACAACAATGAAAGCCAAAGACAGAAGATTAATCCTGTGCTGGAGCAGGCAACCACAACCCAGACTACAGGCTCGGCTTCAATATCACCAGTGCAACACCAAAAAGAAGACTGAGCCCATTTTTCACTGAAAATTACATCTGCCACAAGAAAAGGGCTGGCTTGAGGATCGTYGCGGATTAGGAAGTGCAGCCACAACTCCCGCAGACAACCCGCGGTGACCAGCCGCTGAGGCGCTCTTCTCTTTACCGCTTGCTCCTGGCACATGCAGGATGCATGCACACGTGCTGCAGAAGCTTCGCCATGTTCAGGCCCAGCTCCTGGAGCTCCTCCAGTCCCGAGGGTGCCTACAACATGCCGTGGCCTAGAGCCGTTGCTCGGCGGCAGCTGTCAGGCACTAACTTAAGAACTGGTGTGGGATTCGTCTCACTTTACATCTGTAATGAAAACATCTCTATTTGAACGAGTTATCTAAATTTCCTTTACAGTTGATGGAAACAAAGAAACCCTTCTAGGATATGAATCATCTGATCAATTTAGTCGTATATCTTAAAATAGAAGGGTTGTGCTTAAAGGAAGGATCTGTTTCTACCCCTTGCTTATGAAGGAGAACTCAGTGAGTACATCAGAGGTAGAGACCCATACGCTCATGAGATTTCTAAATTAGGATAAAATGAATCCCATTCCTGGTATCCAGGTAAGTCACATATATTACAAACAACTGAAGCTGCTAAATAGCTCCAGAACATGAAATATCCTAATTGGTCTAGTTATTCAATCCACCTGGCACCAGCTGGAGGGTATTGGCTGCAAACAGTAATAGCAAAATATGATTTGGTACGTACTCTTACAGACTCAGGTTCTGGTGGACCTCTGTGCTAACAAGGTAGGTCACGGTACACCCAAAATGTCACAGCAAATGATCTCATGAGGGAATTACATGGGTCACAGAACAAAAGAGCCAAGAAAGGAATTTTATACCTGTCACTCCCTGTATAAAAACTTCAGAAAGTCAGAGCAGACACTCTGCTACATCCCCCAAAAGACAAGGAAAAGAATGGGAAAGGAGGGAAGAGAAAGCAAAGGGAGACTGTTAGTGTCCTATGAAATAACAAGATGATTAAATACTGTCAGGCTTTAATCCCTGCGACAAGCAGAGCTGCATTAGAGATACAGGTTGATTAATTATACAGAAGAAAGACTATGACATAGGCATATGAGGCAGAAACACTAACAGGAGGATCATTTATTTATTTATTTTAAATTAAAAGATGTTCGTCAACGAAATGATAGCCGCTCATCTGGATCCAAAACTTTCAGCCCTATATCTAATTCCTATTTCAGTCTACGAGCACATACTGGAAAGAAAGATCTCTTGGTTGAATTTGCTTTTCACAACAGAATTGAATTGAAGCCCTGTGTAAGCAGCAACCTTTCTGGTCTATACACTAGGAGTTATTATTAAGTGTCAGCAAAAGACCAACTCTGGAAAGGCAGGTTCAATTTATTGCAATGGCAAGTGGACCGATGGCAAAAWGGACTGATGTAGAACATTTCTCAGAGCATGCAGCTGAGAGATTTCAGAGAGGTGTGAAGTGAGCGTTGTGAGAAGTCAAAATGTCAAGAGAGATGCAGTTCAGTGAGTATCAGCAGGGAACAAACAAACAATTGCTATTGTTTTCTCTCTTCTTTCACATGATTAGCCAGTATTCAGGGCTTTTCTGGGTTGTCTTCTATTAGGAGAACCGATGACAGCATTAGATGTTTTTGGTGTAATCCTGTTGGTTTACAAATAATAAGAATAGGGTACATTTTTTTCTAAAAACAAAAAAAATACTTAACAGAAAGTTGTTGCCTTGCTCACACTCCTAAGTCAYGCTCTCTGGCCAGGGCTCTGCCAAAAAAAGGTTTCTCCTGGACTTTCTTGGAGGGCTGCTCTGCTTGAGGACACTACATTGTTGGTGCTGGGGTTCTCATTTCACCCAGACAAACCGACACCACCTGCGAACCCCTTGCACCCATCAGGGTACGCAGATCTGCAGCACGCACTGCAAGCACAGCCGTATGCCGGCACGTGATGTATGCACCTGGAGGCTTTTGGCTTCTCTTCACACTCCAGTGAAGGTGTGTTACTGCTTGAGCGTGCTGCACTTTTTTACCTGCTGGAAAAGAAGCCCATTTGGCTTGGCAGGGTTGACCCCAGGGTTAGCGTAGCCCCCAGCACCCAGGCCCTCCCTCCTTCCCCTGCGGCAGCCCGGGATGAGAGGAGTCCCCTACGCGCAAGGGGTTCCCAGCAAAGCCAGGCACCCGCTTGCCCCAAGCCCACAATTTCAGCTTTCCTCACTAAACCACTCAAGCTTTTCAGACACCAATTCTAACACCAAGAAAAAAAAAAAAGGAAAAGCAAAGAGAAATAAGACACAAGAGAGGAAAAAGGAGAGAGAGGAAAACAGAGACAATCCATTATAGCCCCATAATTTCATCCTGCAAAATTTCAGTCTGCATGCACCGCTGATTCAATTACTGTGCACAGCTTTACCCTTCAGCAGAACTGGAAATACAGAAGAACCATTTTTAAAGGTTAGTGAGAGAATTTTTCAGTGGCAATGGCCAGCTTCAACGGGGGCACACGACATAACGTACGAATTGTATTTGCCTTACTCCTCCAAAACCGATATTCAGATCTGTTTTGGGTTACAAGTGAAATATGTCTGGGGAACTTAATCTACTCCCCRCAGGGAGCAAAGCCAAGAAACAAACTGACTTGATTAGCAGGTTCTGTTCAAAATACTGAACCTGGCCTTGTGAAGTACATTTTCCTAGACTTAGGAGCTTACCCCTACAGCACGTTTAGGAGCAGAYAAATAATCAACAGGTCGGAAGGTCAGATCAGGGCAAAGTTAAACCCTCCCAGCATCTGGAAGGCCACTTCTTTTCTCAGGTGCTGCTTCCAGGTCTCGCCTATTCATGGACGTTCTCTGGTTTGGGTTTTTTTTGTTGTTGTTGTTCTTTTCCTACATGGCTTAATTTTAATCAATAAATTTCATTTTAACCTGAGTCATCTATCCCTTTCTGAGCCRTTTCTCTTAACGTTCCTTCATTGATATTTTAGCAAATCATATATACTTAAAGCCAGATGTTCAGGGCTTTCTAGGACACCCTCARTGTTGAATTCAAGAAAAGATTTTACATTGTAACTGCAGCCACTCGGTCTTTTCACAAGTGCAATTTAAAGTACAAATCTCAGGTTGTTCTAACGGATTCGACAGAGTAAGGCCTAAAGGGCTATTTTGATGAGAAAAACATGGGGATATTGTTTAAGTATTATTTTTAATTACATAAGTGAAGGTATTTTTCAATTCAAGTGTATTGCCAGCACTTGTCAAATAGAGAAATATATTCAAATGGTTTCTCCTCTCAAAACAGTGCATTCCTTCAACATACATTTCATTTCATAAAGCAACATCCATGCGCATACAGAAGCATGCTGCAGACTATTAAAAGCTATCTGCTAAATATTCTCTTTTAAATCCAAGAAGTGCATGCCTATGTCTTGCTAGAGAAGAGCTCTTCAAAGTGAGCAGTGAAAGAACATATGGTAATTCACAGGCCACGTGGCTTCATTGAGCCTTGAGAAGGGCCGAGTCAACTGGATGCCACTGATACCGGCAAAAGAYGGAATTATTACAACTATTTACATAACCAGCAGTGCTAAGGCAAGATACCATAGCACYGAAAGCATTACTAATTATATTATTCTAAACTTAGTTCACAGTGCTCTTAATAGCAATGCTGTCAACCCAACACGGTGTTCTCCAGGGGATTTTTTTTTTTTTAATCAGCTAAATTATAGCCTTCCAAAAACCCCTGGGCAAATGACAGTTCATTCTTTTCTTAGAAGACTACGGTACAATTGGACTAGTGAAATATCAAGATCATTTTCATGGAATATATTCCCATTTCCCATCCAAATTACTGGCGTATTAGTTAGTGTCACTGGAATTATAATAATTTGCCTAAGTAGCAGGTTTTTAACTAAAGATGGAAATTGCATTCACAAGGCCCTCTTTCACACATTATTTGTACACAGTGTGCGTCTGTTTACTCTCCGTGCATGAGTGGCTATTTTGTCCCTAACGATCCAAGATAACATGATAACGAGGATCCTACAAACACATACGCACTTTCATCTTTTTCACTTGCCGGCATTTGCATTTACAGGATTACGATCATGCTAATGCACGTCTTCCAGCTGCGAGCCTGTTGCATTTTACGCTCGCAGCGGTGCCATCCCTCTCCCCCTCCACATGCACCTGCGTGACGCACAAAGGGGGCTGTTAATTCATTCCAGCAGTGACTAATTCCCTCCACCTCAGACAACRTCAGAAAATATCGATAAAGAGCCTCCGGTCCACCCCTCGGCTGCAAGGCAGGCGCTGTGGGGTTAGTTGGTGGGAGAAGGCATGCCCTCTCACCATGGACCCCCACCCAAAACCTGCTCTGCACCCTTCTCCCCCGGCCGGCCCTGGACATGCAGGGAGATGCTGGGAATGGTACCCTGGCATCGCTCCCTCCTGCGCAGGGCGAGCGGCTCTCAGCRCCGAGCTACGGCACGCGATCCGCTCCGGGATATAATGCACCATTTCAGCACACTGGGATGCTGCTGCCTAAAGAGGGAAAAGTACTCACTCGTGGGTATTCGCACGTGTAGCTCTAATCAGGCCCTTTGGAAATTTTCCAGCGACAAGGATTCCCAGCGTGGTTTTGAGAAGGGAGATGGCAACCGTTCCACGCAACCAGCACAGCTGTAAAATTCAGACTTAGGCAAGGCAGGGAAGCGTGCGTTTCCTATGAAGCTCACGCGGCCACTTGCAGCGACCCCATCTCGTGCCCCCGTAACTCGCAGTTACTACCCTACACACCTCTTCTCACCTCACTGTACTGCTTTCTTGCTCACGGTTTTGGGGGTATTTTCCTCCTTGCCTCTTTGGTTGTTTCAGTCTCAGCATGACTTTGAAAAGTGTACAAACTTTTTTCTTTTTTAATAATTCATTAACATAAACAAAACCACTTGCTGCTATGTGCTGTGAACCCCTCTGGAGCAGGCTAGGCATCACGGACTGGTCTTTGCTTGCTATGCTGTTTTGAGCTGGTTGGTTGGCTTTCCCCCTCCGAAARAGGGAGGAGATGTTCTCCCAGCCCCTTGTCCCCACCAGCCCTGGGACAGGCTATGAAGAAGGAGGCCCCTTCCAGTGCTAACCCTAACCTTGCGCTGATCTCAGTCCAGACAGCAGCACCTCCTACACGCTACAGCCTAAGGTAGTCCAGAAAGCATGGGACCAACCGCAYTGGCTTGCAAAGCTTTTCCAACGTTTTGAATTTCCTTTTTCTTTCTTCATGTATATTTTGGCCATTGTAAAAATCGCTTTTTAATACTCACAGGAGCGCAAGATGAAAACTGGAACCTAAAATCAACTCATTTTCCCCCTGAGCCACTATAAAAGCTCAAGCCTAACAATCCTGCTCAGCCCAGCATGATTCATCGAGTCGTAAAACCTCACTGGTGCCATGATTGGGGCTACGCAGGATCTCGTATTAAGATGGCTCTGGACCCAGGGGGAGTCTGAATGTGTACTACATGCGTCTGCTTGGGAGATTAGGCCAATAGGAGATTAATGGTAAAGCCACAAAGGGAAATCAGCTGCTAAACCCCTGCCGAAAGCCATGGGGAGCTGGGCGCTTAACAGTGTTGAAAATCCTCCTCATCAATCA
The DNA here is from genome assembly GCF_003343035.1 of Apteryx rowi. Classification (NCBI taxonomy): domain Eukaryota; kingdom Metazoa; phylum Chordata; class Aves; order Apterygiformes; family Apterygidae; genus Apteryx; species Apteryx rowi. The sequence continues at coordinate 11,363,399 of NW_020448307.1, forward strand.
GGGGCTATTCTAAGGAACAAGATGGGTTGGAAATACCTCCAAATAAAGGGAAAACTATATTCGGTTATTTAGGAAGAGAGTTCCTCTCTGTAAGGTGCTAGAAAAATAAGCTGTTTTCACAATTCTTGTATTACTTTTTCCTCTGCCCTGGAAAACGGGCCAATTTTGAACAGCGACAACACATTGTTCCAGGATCAAGCACTCAGCACGTGTAATACGAAAAGGACAGCATTACCATTCCCACTTTTCAGGTGGCACAACGGGAGGCACCGAGGGCTCTGATGACACCCTTCCTGCAGCGCCAGAGAGGAATACGTCCTTGCAACGCAGACCCCTATTCCAGCAACAACTGTTAAATAATACCCTTATGTACGTAGGCTGCAAGCACAAAATACTGGAAGAAGCCACAGCGCACTAATGCACAAGTGTGACAGGAAACCTGAGTAATACCTTATCTTGTGATATAGAAGCAACAGGGGCCCAATTCAGTGCGATATTCCAGCGAGTTTGGTAAACACACTAGAAACTGCTTGATAACAATTTTGCCTGTTTCCAGAAAAAAGACCTTTGGAAGTTTGGGCATACAATGTCCGTTCATTTTTTGAAAGGGGCAACGTGACAGCTGTGTTGGAGATAATCAAGGAACCTGGGGGCAATTAGGTTTTAATGCTGCGACAGTGCGGAAGGAAATCAACCTCCTAGTTACAGCCACCAGTTTCTCAGCAAAACGTTCTATAACAAGGCAAAAGGATATCATCATTTCTTTGCAGATTTTTTTTGTGATTTTTTTTTGAAGCCATGCAAGGAATCACTTGCAGATTTGTGATGCCAGTCACAGGTACAGCACCCGGTTCAGCTGAAGTAAACATTATTATGGTTATAATCTCCTGTAGGTAGGGGAAGGGRAGTTTTGCAGTCATTACTGTTTTATACAACCTGAAAAACAAGCATGACATCAGGTAGTGCTTACAGAGGGCTTTGATTTCTCCAGGTACATCCATGCCTGATTTAGGAATATGCAGGGTGACACCCGACCACTTCACATCTGGCAAGTTACTCATCTTCATAAAATCCCAGATAAGGGTTAGGGAAAGATGGAAAATCCAAGTTGCAGAGAAGCCAGCTGAATTATTCACAGAAAACGTGTTCCAGAAACAGGTACTGAACCTGGCTGCTGTTTTCCCGTTCTGTTATTTTCTTCTGCAGGTACACCGTAATTTCCCATTTGTTCACAAACACTTAGGAGTGCGTCCTGTGTGAAACTTGAATGTTCAAGGTCTGCTTGGACCACCTTTTTCTCCTGATGCAAAGACTGCAGTCTAGGCTGTTACAACAGCAAGAATGCACCAGGGAGGTCTCCCCTGTAAGTTATGCCTTGAGCCTAAAGTTCACCTAGTAACTCATCGTAAAAAATATGTGTTTTCAGGGCATTCCAAAAGTAGTTCAAAAAAACCAAATGTTTGGGGATTCTTGCCCTGCCAGAAACTGCTGATGTGCCTACCCCCGAGAAAGAAACAACTGAGGGCAGAACTGCYACCTATAATCTCCCTGTGCCTTGATTCTCCACTTGCAAAATGTAGCTAGTCTTACCAGCTTTCTTACACTTCTAATGCAAGTACTCTTAGGCTTTTCCTTCTCCAGTTTGAGGATTCAGATAGCTTTCCTGGATCATTCCTCACAACGGTCGTGTCGAGAGAGAAAGCAGAACAGGACATAAGCTAGTGGTCATGGAGGATCATGTCTAAGCCACATGTTGGGGGAGGAGGAGGGAGCAGCGCAGCACCCTTCCCTTGGCTACAACCCTCCTTCCTCCCTGCTCCCTTCCGGCTTCATGAGAAGTCCAAAATAACTCTAGCATGTCTACATTGTAGAATATAAAGAAAAACAGTGTCAGTTTGAGCAAAAAAGTCTACACCACCCAAGAGAGTGGGACAGCCCTGAAGGCACGGCGTCTGAGCCAGCACGCCTCCTTGCCAGGGCAAGGTGCGTGGGCAGAGCGTGACGCTCGATGGCCACCCGACTCCCAGGTCCAGAGCCCAGCCAGGTCCCGCCAGCCACCGGGTCCTTCTTCCATTCTCCATGAAGGCTTTAGACACCCACGGCAGCACCGAACACAAGCTCTAGCTAGCGCTGCTTTACATTCAATTTGCACAGGCACAAATCAACTACTCAAGACAAGGGAGAATCAGCTTTCTTTAGCGGCCAGAGGTGAAGTGATGCTCTGTTTTCAATTGTACAACCTCCTTTTCTTGAAGCTCCTTGCACAATACAAGTCTGATGCCCTTTGCCTTCCCTTCCCATGAAAGAGATTATATATTCCCACACCACAACCAGCACTGCCGTAACACAGAAGGTGCTGGCCTTCCACGAATGGTCAGAGAGGAGGGAAGCAAAATAAGGAATTCAGGATGAAAGGCTACCCTTCCACACCTTCCTCTCCTAGTTCTGCACACAGACTTTACATGCAACATAGTCTGGTTTTATATGCAGGTCACTCAGTCATTCTTCTCACATGTACATCAGGCGCTGCTGGAAAATGTGGCCATTATCCATCAAGTCCTTTGCTTTAGTCAGCTTCCAGCAGAAGAGTAATAGATGCACTTGTGTTGTCACATCATTGTCCAAAATGTCACGGAAAAAAGCCCTGAACATTAACAACTCCCTAAGGAAATCAGTTCTTAAAAAAAAAGAAAAGAAGAAAAAAAGAAAAAAAAGAGAAGAAAAGAAGAGAGAAAGAGATGCAGAACATCCCTTTTCATCAGGGATGAGTTTATGCAGAAAATTGCCCTTACTAGCTGTATGCCAGCCAAGACAAGAGCACCAATGCTGCTGTTTTGTTGTTTCTGCTAAGTTTACACTGCCTCAGGATAAAGCAACATGTAAGCACATTGCCTTTAATTTCCAGGATCCAGAATGAGAAATGATCTTCTCTTTTGGATATCATACATTAAGAGAGACGTACCAATTTGAAGGGGTAAGTGCAATCCCTTCCCAGGGCGCTTGCATTAAGATTCAAACAGCGTGATGAGACGATCCTTTCAGGCAGAACAAATCTTCATAGACAGTAAAGGAAAAGCAGAAAAAAAAGAAAAGAAAAAGATGAAATCAAAGATGACAAAAAGCAGCAATCGAAGTTAGGAGGAAGAGGAGGTTAGGCACTCAGACCTGAGTGAGACAGTGGTATATTCCTGATGCGGTCGACCTCTGTGATCTCCTTTCAAAGGATTTGCTACACTTAAAGAGTGAACTAAGCCAGGCTTCAAACCTATTTACCACCAGGTAAAACGCAGACATGAACGCAGATCTTCCGAGGAGGAGAAGCACAATGGGAGGGAAAGAATACTTGTTCCAAAGACGCCTGAAAGGAAATTTTGGTGGCATGTGACCTCTACTCCCAAATGCCTGAAAAATCCCTCCTGGGAGGATAGGAAACCCTGCAGAGAAGCTGTCGCCAGCCATAAGGGGCTTACGATATCAACAGATGTTTTCACACTTGCAGCTGCAAATGCATAACATCAAAACCTCACATGGGAAGGATAAACCGCAATAAATTTGAGATCTCCRCATGGTATGATTTCATTGAATGTCCTTTTATACAAACACTCTTTGCGACGCAAATAATAAGTTGGAGAACAAAGGTGCTTGCAAAAATAGGAAATAAAGCTGAAGTTAGACAAGATTGCAGGAATCTGGCTCAGAGACGAGTAACATTGACAGTTCAATCACCTACACCASATAAACCCTTTACCTCTCCAAAGTCAAATGTGCATAGCCTAACCCATGAAAACTTTGAAAAGGGATCTTTTGACTTGATATATACATGCCAAGCACTGCGTACCCTTGGAGACGCCAGTCAGGGCCAGATTCTCAGCACTACAGCCTGCCTTGGATTTTCTAATTGTGTTTGCATATTCCTGATAAGTAACTGATACATGGGAAATGAATGGGGAGGTCTCGGTCGCTTTGACTTCTGCATACAAACACAAGCAGCTGCATGAGAACTGGCAGCAAATAATGCAGCCCTGCCATTCCTGTGGCATCTCCAGTATGGACGTGCTTAAAATATCACAATGTAAAGTTTTTCACATTGTACAAGTGATGCTGGCATGACTGTTAATGTCATTTCTGAGAGGGAACTGCAGAGAGCTAAGGGGTTCGATAAAAGCAAAGATAACATATATTATATAAACGGTATAAAAACTCTGGCTGAAAATCTAGAGAAAAGAGACRTAAGGGACAACAGAGAGAGAAATGAAGAGGAAAGGCGCACAAAGGAAAACACACAGCTCTCTGCACATTCAGCCTTTAGGAACAATCTTCCCATTTTTCCCTAGGAGCCAAAAAAGTTCCAAAATTAATCTCAGTGCACAGCCTAAATTCTCATCTAGGGCCAACTTTGTGTCTGCATTAAATTCCTCCACAGTGTAAGATGCRGCACTGTAAATAGGCTCATTTGAGTTATTTTATCAAATTGTGTTAACTTTCTCTCTGCAGCATCCTCAGAGGCTGGCAACACCGAGACGTGCAGGAAATGTAAATCACTCCCTTTTGATATGATAACCATACCAGTGAATTGCATCCCAGAAATCAGCTCAGGATTATAGCCGAGAATTCGCTGCTGAAAGGCACTTAGCTGTGGCTTGGCGCCAGGAGGGTACATTTCAGCTGGCAGGTCAGCGCAAAACAGTCTCGGGTCTCGAGAAAGAAGAACAATACGGAACGTGCCGCTATCTGCGGTTGCACAAACACGCTGCACAAGCCTCAAAGCCAACAGCCGCAGGGTCAATATATAATTAAAGAATGCCAATGGGTGTTAAAAGAAAGTGTATATTTGTGTATGCAAATACGTGGGAGAGCTAAATTAAATATGAATAACCACCTAGGGAAGTGACAGCCAGCATGCTGTAGGATAAAATCTATTTGCCAGGCAAATACAAATGTATTTATAAACAACCACATGCAAAAAATTGCAGTATTTGCAAAAAACTGTTTGTGCTAAAGACAATTATTACAATTGTTTTAATCATATATCGTTTACTTAAATAATTTTTCTGTTTCAAAGATTCAGCAGTTACCRGAATGCAAATAAATGTAAACCAAATGTGGAAATAGTTGTTCTCCCAAAGTCTTATTTTCACTTTTAAATGCCGCTACTAACAGCTACTTGTATTAACCCTGGGCCAGGACTCCGCTGAATTAGGTGCTGCACAAACACAAAATAAAAAGCTGTCTGAGCCCTACGGAATCTTCTGCTCTAACAGAAAAGAGGCAGCAGATGGATAGAGACGGAAAGAATCAAGAAACAGTAGTTAACAAGGCAGGAGTTAGTCTCAGCAAACCAAATCCCCGATTGCCGTGAGCCTGGTACAGAGTCGCGATCAGAGCTGCCCGCTGCACACCGAGCCCTGCAGCTCCGGCAGCCTCGCCGCTGCGCACCATCTGTCGCCTCCACGCCTCCTGGCAAAGCTGCCTCCTTCACCCACTACAGATATCTGCGTTTTTAGCACGCAAACTCTTTGGGCCAAGGCCTGTCGGGCCTGGCCTCCCTCTGCAGCACCTAGCACAGTACGGCTCAAACTGCTCATAGAGGTAGATAGATAAATACAACAGTGTAATATATTGTAATAATAAAATATATATATTATATAATAATATTATATAATAATAAAATGGCTTCTTAATAATGATGTTTCTTAAAAAGCTGCTCAAGAGACTACACGCACACAGGTCTGAAGCTAGAACTACCACATACAAAAAAACAGGTCAAATCTTAGAGATATCCATCAATACGTGGGCAATACTGCCTTCCGATAGCTTTTTATTCAGTCCACGCGTCTCTTGCTCTAAACCTGAGCCACGCAGAGGAGGAGGAAGAACGGCTGACACGTAACTGTATCGTGAAGCTGAGACACACTCTCTCAGTAAATGTACGTACTATGTCCAGTGTCAGCTAGAGCCTCCAGACGCAACCATGCTACAGGCAACAGTCATAAAAACTAGCCCTAGATATGGCTGGATGGCTACGAAAAACAAGCCCCATAAAAACATTTAAAACATCCTAAAAACAACAGTTTACTGTAACAGAGATAGCATCGACAGGATACAGCGATGTTGCTGGAAGGTTTTATTTCAGCATACGTGCCTCGAACACCTACTTATAGCTTTACCTTTCACACTAATTTTATGCCAGTAAAGTATCTAATTTGAACCACCAAACCCGTCTTTCACAGCACGTGGCCCTTCCACGTGGCTTTCCGCTTCCTAAATTAAACGCTTCAGAGTCACGAGATGGGGAAATAAAAGCCTGCGCAGCATCGATCCATCCCTTCCTCGGACGCAGCTCTACCCGCGCTGCGGGCGAACGCTGCCCTTCCCAGCCTCTGCCGCCGCGCTCTCCGCAGGAAGGGCCCAACGACACGTTCGGCCTTTCGGAAACTAGCAGGAGACGGTAAAGGGTTGGCTTTGCCCCACCGCGCCGCGGCCCCTCGGCCGGCCGGCCGGCCGCCCCGGTTTCCCCCAAGCGGGGCGCGAGGGGCAGGCGGGACGGAGCGCAGCGCCCAGGAGGCCCCTCCGAAGGCACCGCTCTCCCAGCGGCGGTGGAGGTCGAACCAGCAGCAAAGCTCGGTGCTGCAAAAAGTTTCTCCCTTTGAAAAGCCTATGCTGAATACTGTTAAATACACGGATGTTCCCCACTCTTTTCAGTGAAGTCCTTATAGAATAAATCTTCAACACAACTCCACCTGCGTAACAAAAGAAAAACCGTCGTTCAGCGCTTTGTATCTACGTGCCAGGAAGGTAATGAATATATATCTTTCTGGCTAGAATTCAGCTCTTCTCAGAGTCTTCAATTTATTATTATTATTGTTGGGTGGTTTTTTTAATTGTATATGCATTTTTTCCCCTTTGATGCCTCTCAAACACCAAAAGCAACCAAAAGAAAATACTGCTCAGAGTCAAATTTTACAGAGATTGTACCCTGAACAGTTAGGTGTGTTTCATATCTATTAATTATATTACTTTTACAATAAGATATAGTGAATTGTAAGGTAATAAGGCAGTTCCTACATAATGGCATGCTCCGTAAAGTGTTAGCTGTGACTTCCACATTCAAACGTGCAATGTGACAGATTTTCCAATGCAATTCAAACCTCAGAAGTGAAAAAAAATAGCATGCAAATGGACCACGCTTGCTCTTAAATCACCATTAGCAAACCTGAATCTCTTTAAGTCTGGTAGTTTCAAATCAGGCCTATTTAACTTGCAAAGGTAGGTCAGGTTTTATTGATCACCTCTAATGCTTATAAATGTGCCCTTAAAAAAATGAGAGCAATGAGAGACATAAATACACAGCTCAGTTGCTAAAGGCTCACTGGAAAAATATGTGGTAATATTTACAGCCTTCAAGCTACACTATTCTTTATGCAATTTCTATATTCACTGGATTGCAGATCATATGCATGTCAATTCATTTTGGAAAGAAAAAAAAAAGAGCATTACCAGAATGGAGGTGGATTAGTATTTGTCCTTACTAAAAGCAGAACTATTAACTTCCAGAATACATTCACAGAGCACAAGTCCATTTACTTCTCAGTTATTATTTCTCAACTCTTTTTCTTAATGCAGTATTTTGTGACTGGATTTCCTACTCAGAGTTCATGCTATGCCCTGAATTTTGAACTACTAATGACTGGTGACATTATTCTAGTTGCTATAGAAATAAGGCAAGCTTATTGTTATTTATATTATGGCATCACCTAAAGCTGCTTTTAATTAAACAAGAGTTCCTTCTCCGACACCTTTCAGAGAAGGACCAGAAGAAGATCTATAACACTGATGAGGTTTTTAAATCAAGTGCTGACTGTTTGAAGAAGCTAGACTTTAAAGGAATGGGATGATAAATAAAGGAAATAAAAATATATGAAGACCAGTGACCCATTACTTAGTACAGAAATAAGGGAATATCTAAATAAAAAGAGTTGCAGCATTCTCCATACATGCAGACACGCACAGACCTAACACATGGCAAGACCTATGTGTAATCTTAACCGATACAAGTCTTTTGTTTCCCTGCCCCAGCTTTTCATACAGAATTTTGCTTATGAACCACCTCTCAGAAAACTGAGAAGTATTTTTCCAAGCAAAATTAAACATGATTTTCCCTTTGTTATTTTTCATGTTATGCTAAAATAAAACCACAATGGGTTTTCAATTGATATCAGATATATAACTCCCATCCCAACTATTAAACACACATTTTTATGGCTTGGGAGCAATGCTAAATATAACCATATTTGCAGACACAAACACATCAAAAAACCCCTCTGGTTAATGTACTAGAACAGAGACAGGATTTCTGGATTTTGTTCTACTACAGACTTCTTGTGTGCTCTCAGACAAGTTATTTAATCAATCCTTACCCAGTTTTCCTCCTCCGCCTAATGAACAGGTGAAGTGCATAAACTGCTAGGTGCCTAGGACATTCTCTGAAGCTATGCTGGCAAATAATTAGAAAAGCCAATAATAAACAGCATAAATCCCCATCATCAACTTTAGGCAATTATCAAATGCTTATTAGCCTCCAAAGTGGAGAAAACAAGTAAATAAAGTCAAATTACCTTGACTGAAGTTGGTAAGTATTCAATGACGAGCAGCTACAGCCTCATTTGCTTTTAGTTATTTTAATGAAACATCACCTTAGAAACTCAAAGATASTTCCTCATTATTTAGGCAATGGGAAACCTGAGCAGTTATTTTCCAGGAAACATGGCCTGTCTGACAGGTCTTAAATGAATAAAAGTGATATTATTACAATCATCATTAGAAGGAGATGTCTCTCATCAAAACGCGTCTGGATTTTAATTGACAAGGTCTGGGTTAATGCTGTGAAAATGCCAAYGAAAGTAAAGCCCGTGGCTCAAACTAATTGTCAGCACTGAGCAACCTCAACCTCTAACCCGCCACAGATTTATCACTCTGTGCACACTGTACTCGTGACAAGCAACATTCGAATTAATCATTAACAACAAGAARTTCCTCCCAGACAGCAAGCGAGCAGGGTGCGTGCCTACCCATCCCCCTTTCACCTGCTCCTGAGCCACGGAGAGGTGCCTACAAGCTTTCCTAATGAGCAGCACTTTTTCATTGTTGTTTTGCCACCTTTTCTTTTAAGGGCACTACGAGGGAAATTTCTAGTGCTCCTAAAAGGAGGAGGAGAGAGATACTAGTCTGTGCAAGCTGCTGTGYTCGTATGGCCAAGTTCCCTCATACCTCCCTGGCCGTCCTTCCCAGCACCAGCTCCACCACAACCTACAGGCCTCGATGCCAGGAGTGGACGGCTGTGCACCACGACTGTTGGGGTCATGCATGAGCACAGACCCCATCACTGATGCTATGGAGCTTCCTTAGTCCCAATGATACCCTCRCACTCGATCTGCCTTCTGGAGAAGGGCAAGCCCAGCACGCTGCTCTCCCAGGCAATCGCCCAGTGCTCTGCAGCCGCTACGCAGTGCGCCCAGCCTGCTATCGCTGCCAATTCGCATGGACTCATCCCAGACTGGAGGACCTTTTTCTAGTACCAAACTACACAAGTGAGCAGCCACTGCTTGGACCGCCCAGCAAGTCAAATCGGGGCCGCGGGAACACGTTCAGCTGGCAAGCAGCTCGGTGAGCTTCCTCTGCTGTGACTGTCATTGCTCACAGGGCAGTGGGCCACACTGGTACACAGCGCAAGAGGGAGTCAAAATCCCAGGAAAGAAGCCAGCAAGGGCTGAGACCCAAGCACAAGCTCAGGACAGGCCTCCTTTGTGTTCACGGCACCCCAGCAAGGTACAACCGTGTGGAGAAGCATTTACAATCTCCTTACTTCAGTCACAAACATGGTAACACTTGGGAAGGTCCTCAAAGCTGCAGTGGCAGTGAGCATCACTTTTCACACTCAATTCTGTAAGAAAAAAAAAAAAAAGCTGTGAGAGACTTCCTGAATTCTCTATATTTTATTTATATTTACTCTATTTCAGTATGCTGACACAGCCCCTTCAGGGTACTGCCAGGCAGAAGGACAGAAGCTGAAAACGTCCAGTACTGACAGGAGCATAACATCCGCCAGGGTAACGGCATGCTCTTAAGCCTTGCGTTATTTGCCCTTTTCAGSCTTTATGCCAAATGCTTTGGTTATTAATTTTTCCATCTGCGTGGGCTGTGGTCTCATCATGACACAGCTTGAGCACACACTAGCATGCGAGGCTGATCCCTCAGCCCAAGGCTTCGCATGACATCCGATGCAAAATTAGGAGTTCCTTCTCATGTAACATTAAAAGCAGAAAACACAACGTCATTTGGAAGAAAGGAGGAATCTCCTAAAAAGTCGGGGGGCCAACTCCTCAGGTGGGGGAAAAGGCAGAAGCCCACTATCACCCACAGCCCCTAAGCTTGTCTGGTGCAATATAAATGGAGCTACTTACCCAGCTTGTAACGAAGCAAAAAGGGGAACATCTCCCTTTTATCTACCAACTAGGCAGGAGAGAACTATAGATCAGATTTGTTGTGGGAAAGGACTAAAAAGCTGTCTTGCTTTGGGGGTGCCTGGTACCTGGCAGGCAGAGACTGCCACGTGCACTACGCACACAAACAGAAACACGCTGCTCCCTCCGGATCCCCGTTTCTCCCAAAGAGGAAAGGCAGCCTCAGCCATTCCTCCTCCCATTCACCATCAGCTATCCTGTCTTTCAGCTTTTTTTTATTTTCTACATATTCACCACAGAAATGACAAGCTGGAAAGCTCCCATTAAATGATGCCAAGGAGAACTCTCCACTCACAGCTAACGCTTGGCTGCACATATTCTCTCTTATTTCCAAATGTTTTCACTATGTTTCAGCTTCCCTTCATTAAACATATTCATAATTATTTACAGCATATCTGAAGAATTTGTGCAACAGCTTTGTGCTTCCAAATACAGGCCCCCGGCTGCAAAAAGATTAAAAAAATCAGCATCGCAGCACTAGAAAGAGGTTTCTGCTGATGTGCACGTAGAGCTCAGGAAGGCACTGGAAGCCACACCATCATGATTTAAGTCAGCAGCTTTCACCAGGTAGGGATTTGGCCTCTTACAAAATCCTTCGAGCATCACACTCCTTAGTGAACAGTCAAGTTAGTCAAGAGCCAAGAGCATTTTTCACCATAAAAATGTGCAAAATGGAGCTTTCTGGTACTCTGAAATGAAAGCTTGAACAGACTCAAGAATCATTCTGGTCTAAAAAGAGACTCTTAACACAACAAAATAGTTCCATAACACTTCACATCGGCTAATGTCGCAGCTTTACAAGGCTGTTGCCATTGCACACTTCGGAATCCTTTTAGGCTAAGCGTAGGCTTCACTGAAGAAAGTTACAATAAATGTTCATTTCTTTAGCTCAGCCCCAAATAGTCATTTACAGAGGTTGTCAGGGATTCCCCAAATCCTAACTCTTTTAGGATCTTTCATGAATCCTACAGAACTATGTAAGGAAGGGCATCTTTGGCACTTAAATAAATTGTGCTGTGTTGGTTCTGCAGTACTCAGCTCAAACCACCAGGACCCAGCATGCAACTATAACACCAAAATAGCACCCAAAATACACATGGTGGTGAGGCTTCCAGMAATTATTTCTGTGGCCATTACGACAGAGGTTGTTCAGGGACAGAACTGTTCCTTTAGGTAATTACATTCCCAGGGCTACATGGTGCCTGTCAAACTTTTTTTTTCAACCCCTACCTCACAGGTTAGCTTTGTGGATCATTATGAAATAAATGTCATCCTGATGGCAGTTTTCTTAGTCACTCTCAAATGCAGAAAACATAACAAGCTGTAGCTCATCTGAACTTGAACATAAACAAGTTATCACTACAAAGAAACACAAAAGATTGCACCCTGACTGCTTACTGCATATGGGTGACTTCCCTGTCACAAACATTGACCTTTATCAACTGGGATGTGCAGCGAAGCTAGCCGTCTCCCTGGATGGTGTCACAGCTGCAGGCAGAGCAGTAAAGGCCCTAGAGCATCCTGAATGAGCAGTCCCAGATGTGTCCTTCTCTCCCAAACTTGGTTCTGGCAAAATTCCCACTATTCCAGAAAGGAAATGCAGTATTCTCATCTTTTCCTGTGATGCTCTATGTAAAGCTTGGAAAGGCAGGAGGATGGTAGTTCATAATTAATTTTCCACATCAACTGCTGGCCACCCTCTTCTTCCTCTCTGCTAGGCTGCAAATTGCCAGTGGATAGTTTTCCAAGAGTAGACATGACACAGAGCAAGAAGCATCAGATTATTATTATTTAATACTTTATAGTGTGGGCTAGCCAAAGGGGTAACCAAGCTGAGGTGCAGTGAGAGCAGTACCAAAGAGAAGACAGACCTTCCTGAAGCTGCTTAACATCCAAGAGATGCAAAAATGAAAGGGAGAGAAAAACAGGATGAGGAGAGGGAGACAGACAGGTGAAGGCTGAAAGCAAACAGTGAAATGTCTTCTCAGAAGGTGGCACCCACCTGGATTTCAAGCCAGGCAATTTCAAAATGTCTGCAGCCCCTACACCAAACAAATCCCCCTTCTCCACCCCAGCATAAGTCTGCCTCTATGGCAGGCTCACAGGATGTCAAGCAGCAGGTTTTACAGGACAACGGGCCCTGGGAGAGAGCTGCTTCATTCTCTTCAGAGAAAGAAGCTTTACTTGGTTCAGACTTTGCTTAGTATTTATCACTTCTCAGTATTCAAACYTCTCAATGACTAGAGTACAAAATAATTACAAGTAGATATTCAGTCCTTGCAAAAGAAAGTTCTCTGAAAGAAAATAAGCGCGCCGTCCCTGTGCTCTCTGAAGCAACACTCAAGCTTCACAGTCCAGAAGGCAGAGCACCAAGCTGACAGTCCAGGAACGAACCCATCTGCATGACTTTGGACAGATCCATTGACTTCTCAGTATTTCAAGAGTACAGGACTACTCTATGACTGTTCCATGACCGATATCTTAAGAGCTCCATGTTAGCTTTGGAGCTTCTTATTTTCTTTCAGAAATTCACTTCAGTTCTGCTGGTGATAACAGTTTTTTAATTCACTTTGTACCAAGATGTTTGCTATCAGAAATTCTGCTTTGATATATGTCAGGTTGATAGATTCAATAAAAGCCCTATCAAGATAAGCCGGGTATATAGGGTTGCAGAAGTGTTGTCATCAACGTAACTGGTAAGTTAACAGTGAGACTGCTGATCTTGCAACATGCAAAACACAATAGCCATTAGATTTTCTCATCCTGGCAAAATAGTTCAGAGAAACACTAGAAAACATTTTCATGAATATTACTCATACAAACAAGCTCAGTCTACTTTACTGATGTACCATGTACTTACTGATGAAAAACACATGTAAGAAGTGATCCTGCATGCAGTCCTATTTTCTTAAGACTTTGGTATGCAAAAATTCAGTCAAGAAGAATATAGAGTTCATTCAATAAAAGGTTTGAACTTAACTTTGGGAATTAAGCAGACATCCCTGGACACTCCGATTAAACTTTTACTTCCTAATGCAGGAGGAGAATTTTATTAACAGATTTTCAGATACAGCCAGTGGACCTGCACCTCTCATCAAGGCATTGGAAAGTCACATTAAGCTCTTATTTTTGACATCCAAACTTAAAGGCATGTAAAATCAGTTTGCTTCTGATTTAACAAATGAAGCCAGGCAAAAAGCAAGAAAGGTTTGAAGAGAGAAGCAGTAACTTTTTATCAGACCACCTAATATAGGGAGAGACAAAAGGACACCTGCCCCCTGTTCTGCTTTAGGTCAAGAAGGGCTGGCACATACAGGTGATACCCTCTCTCCATAGAAAGCTTGCTTTACCTATATCAGCCCATCACAGTTGCAGCACTATCTCTGCACTGTCCTTAGCACAAAGAGGTTTTTTTAACTTGGGAGGATTCCCAGAACATTTGGGAATGGTAAAAAATGTGACGCCGAGATTAAACTTTTCAAAAATACAAATAAAATTACAGCTTAAACAAAGCAAAGGGAAAAGTCCCAAAGCAACTCATCTGAAAAAGGCAAATTACCTTGGGGATTTATGCCCATGTAATGAAGACAATTAATTACTATGAGATCTATAAAACACATTAAATGAACAAAGATTTTTTTTCACTTCTACTTGCAAGACAAAATTTATTAACTATGTTTAATGGCTACTTAAAACTTTTTTCTGATATATTTATTAAATGTGCTTTTTCAGCAGAACATAGAGTTTTAATAACCGGATTCTACTAATGTAAAAATGAGCAATTTAAGAAAAAATACTACTACTCATGTTATCTACAGTTCAATTAAAAATAATGCCTTACACAATAAGATTACCATCACCACAGTCACGTAAGTGCAGTTAAAAGGAAACCAACTTGTCTCACATAAGCAAACAACATTATGTTGCACAGATTAACGTGCTTAGATAAACATTATTTGGACATATGTTGCCCTTTCCAGCAGAAATACAGAGCCAGAAGTGTTGCATTTAAAATTCGGGTCTTGATGTCTTTTGGTGTTACTGCAATCACTTAACTGAAACCCCTCTATGGGGAGCGAGACACATACAAAGAATTGATCCAGATCAGACTGGTGGCCTCGATCAAGGAGATCCATGTCCAGTTCTGTGCTTTGTCCTGTAGGCTCTCCAGCAACTCAGCCAAGGCTACCTTCATGCCTCCAGCTGTGCACATCAAATGCACGCATTGCACTTATGATATCACGCAAATTTGAGATTGATCGATGCTGACTCCTTAGAAGTGACCTAAAAGTGACTGTGTTCCTTAGTCTCTATCCGTAAAACAGGGACAAGCAGCACTTCTCTGTGATACAACGGTGTCATGAGAATAGATAAATTAAAGATGCTGCTGGTCAGTTATGTCAGTAAGGTTGCATGAGCCCTCAAGACAAAGAGAAAGGGTAAAAACGGATCTCAGCTAGTTGATTGAACAACAGTAGCATTGCCAACTCTTGAAATGTCAGCATGAGCTTCTCAATCTGCAATGTTTTCYTTAAAGATCAAGAGTTGCCATAAATATCTGAAATATTGTTCATTACATAAGAAGCAAGATTTTAGCTCTGATGGTCACAAAAAGTAAGAAAATACAACCAAAGCTCAGCCTAGAGTCTAATGCCTAAACACTAATTATGTGTAAACCAGTCGTGTGGGAAACGCTCTTTCTCCTCCACAGCTGTGAAGTCCTGCACAACCTCCACCTCAGATTAATACTTGCAGGGCAGCCTGAGCCACGCTGCACGGGTTGCAGACTGCCCCAGGAGGGCAGGACATGGGTGATCGCAGGCGCAGCATGGGAATCACAACCACAACCATTCTGGCCTTGCAAAACTCAATCTGCCCAGATTTTGGGGGGTTGGTACCATTGCTGTCATAATAAGGGGCAAAGAGATTATTCTTTGAATAAGCTGATATGTCTTTGTTATATTTCCCAGCCCATCCTATTAACATTATTCTTAGTATGGATCAATGCTAGAAAGGCAGCAGCCAGGACATTACAGTTCTCTTTTAGTTTGTGTCCCCCCTCCCTTCATGCTGCAATGGCACAAAAATCAGTCAACAATCACCCAAACCTGGTAACAGAGCCCTACACTTGCAAATGGCAAGACAACCAGCAAAGCACACACACTCCTAGCAAGGAAGATACACTCTTAGCAGGGAAGATTTACACGCTTTCACTTCCAGATCTCAAACAGAAACACAGAATAAAACAAGCTTTGTGATTTCTACCTCATAACAGTGTAGAATATTTCTGCACATGAGTCAAGAAGTCCTCTTGATTATGAAATACTCCTCCTAGAGCCTTCCCCTCTAGGTATTACAATCACAAGAGCAGCAGCTTGGAACTAAACAAAATGAAAGATGGTAACAAAAGCCTGAGTGGTGTTTAACAACCTCTCTGTCTAGAAACTAGGGGCTGCTGAAGCAGACAAACAAACAGAGCGAGTACTGCAACAATTTCAATGACAGGACCGTCCTGTCCCTGACACAGGCATTCTTTTTTTAAAACATCTGGGAAAATTAATAGCATATGCCATGGTTGGAAGAAATCTGTCCTGACCCTCAACATCTACATGTTGAGCACTTGAAGCTATTCCCACCAACTTCCCCTACAATCAAGGAGATAGGCAGGTGCCTCCAGAAGCCATTCTACAGCAGACCTGCGAGATGTCCAGCCCAAATTTCCTCCTAGAAATGCCTCTCTACCTTCACTGACTACTCAGGGAGCTTAATGAAAAGCTTAGATACCTAAAATACAGACAGCTAATCTAAGCAGGAAGGTTCCCATCTGCTATGACATTGTGTGACTGCGCACAGGAATGGAGGTGCCCAGAGCACAGCAGACCATGCCACCGAGCGCCCGGTGCAGCCTGGGACGTGGCAGTACTGGTCTCTGCCTAACACCGCTCTGTCACCCCAGCCCATCCTCACCATTTCACTGGTGCAACAACATCATGCAGAGACAGCTCTGCCGCAAGCAGAGCTCAGGAACAGGTAACTCTGTCTTCTCCTGTTGTCCWCAGCAGTTGTGGGCTCTTCGCTGCCACCTGCTAGCATGTCCCATGGCTCTAATTGCAACAGCTAAAGTCTACTTAAGAAAGTGCACTGTGGTGTATATAATCCCCCGGTTTCCTGGCAGTGCAGAAGCTGCCAAGTCCCTCTAGTCTGCAAGGAGCTCAGCCCTTTGCCTGCCTCCCCAGAGCTGCTGCTAACGAGCCGTGCTGGGTGCCCAACGCCTCCTGCAGAACTGTGCTGAAGCACGTGGATTTGATCCCACGATTTGAAGAAAAAACACTACTGGTGCAGCTGCACCAAAAAAAGCAGAAGAATAAATGCACACTCTCCTGGATGCCTCATGCTTTCTTAGAGACCTTTAAGTAAGTCTTAGCTCTTGGGTTTTTTTTTTCCTTAACACCATGCATGGGTGTTATATTGCTGCTGCATTTTTCTCAACAAGATTCTACTGCTGGTTCAATAATGAAAAGAAGTCAATACACGTGTTAAATAAAAAGAATAGCATCATCTGACATCATTCTACTGAGACCTGGGAACTAATACTTTAACATTCATTTTTTAAAAGCAAACTTTCCCTCCACAGAAATAACCTGGCCTACATAAAAGAAGCTGTAGTATCAAAGGCAACATTACTGTAAATGCATCTCACAGCAGAGGCTTTTTCCACAATGTGTTCCTCAAGTCCTGATCCTCAACTTCTTGTTAAAGATGTGTTGCATATTTTCTTACACAAAACCAAGGAAATACTTCTGTGTGATAAGAGAACCTCCACGCATGCAAAAATTGTAAGTGCCACACAACAAAGGGAGAACATAAGATCATGCAAGAAATCAGTATTTTTCCTGTCCTTGGCAAATAACGAGAATATACAAAGCACTAAGGAATGCGCAAGGCTGTATTACAAATTGGTTACTTTAACTTTATTTTTTTCCTCTCTGACCCTCTGAAATGCGGTCATTAGTGAAATACAACAAGTGGGACTTTCAAAATGCAGATGCCTATCAACAAGTCTACATCAACAACAGCAAAACACCACCATCAATGAGCATTTTATTCAATAAAACACTTGATATAAACATGTACCCTCTCAAGCCTGAGGCTTTAAAAACACTTCACACTTGATGAATGCTATCCAGACCCAGAAAGAGCAAAGGTTATTTACTGAGGCAGTACAAGTATGGCATGTACATAGCAATAAACATGAAGGCTGGTAATTTTTCTATTTTCTCCATATGCAGAAGTTCAGAAAATAGCAAAAAGACAAAAGCAGAGGCAAAATCACATACCTTAGCAAACCTGATAGTTCTGAATGTCGGACACAACTCGTTTCAGAGCAACATTGGTGTKAGAGTAAGATCCTCAGGAGGCCACCAAAGCCAATTCCTTTCTAAGCTCCCCAGAGGCTCCAGCTCACCCTTGTCCTTGTCCCTGTCCCTGAGGAAGATGCAGTGTCCTCCAGTACTTTACAGTCTCAGCTGCAAAAGATGCTGTTCAGAAAATGAAAAGAGGAGAAGGTGTGGCATTAAATTCTAGGGTCAGTTGTTTGGCAGATTCAGAGCAGAACATAAGACGACATTTGATAGGAATGAAATGTCAAGCCAGGACACAGAGTCTGTGACAATCCATCATACGTGGCACCTTCTGAGGGCAATCTTTGAATTCAAGAACTGTGGTGCAAAGCTGTTCCTGCTTTACAATGCTTTAACAGTGTCCCTACACCAGGAAATGAATGCCAGCCTGGCTGCATTTTACTCCAGTGTGAGATCATACTAAGRAAGTAAGTAGTGCACTGCTCCCCAGGGAATATTTTAATTCATTATGGCATTTCTGCAAAATAACAGGGCTTTCATATTAAAAGCATAGACATAGMCTCAGTCTTAATACTTTGCACTCTTAAAACGGCCCTCATTTAGGGAATTCAAAGCTGCTAAGCAAGCAATTACATTAGGCCTTATGGCTAATGGGAAGCGTTGACTGCCACCCAATATTCAACGACAGGTTCCTGAAGTTCAATCTCTAAATCAGTTGTTAGAGACAGGTAAATGGCCTGAGGCTTTCCGGGAGGGTGGGAGTTGTGTACCACCATGTTTCAAGCTCTCGCTAACACAGCTGGCCATGCTCAGTTTCCCGCTGAGGTGCTGCAGCACAGACACAGGGGCCTCAYGGCAGGCACCCGCGTAAGGAACCAACTACCTGGCCACCATGCCACAGAGCACCTTCTCCCAGCACAGCCAGGCCTGAGCACCGGCCAGGTGACACACAGATGCACACGAGGTGGACACCGTCCTTGAACCTCTTCTCACAGAGCCCTTGCGTAATGAATCAAACACAGCGGCCATGAAGGCAGTAGGATTCTAACTTTTGTCTAGAAACACAAAAAGAGCAGAGGGGAAAAAAAAAATGATACGCAGACATATTTATTCCTTAGAGGTCTCCTATACAGAAGAAAGCCGGTGGCAGTCTAAATACCACAAAATCCCATTACAGCTTTACAGATCCATGAGCAGGTTGAAGTTATCTGGAAAACCTGGTTAGCTTTTGGGCTTGCAAGAAGGAAGACTTCAGTAATCAGTGTGTAAAACTATCCATACCACAAGTTATATCGCTTTTTTTTTTCCCCCTCTGTTTTTACCAAAAGTCTGCATAGCAATCACAGTCACCACAGACCAGAATAACCAAATATATTCACTCTCTTTAGCACGAATCACTTCACTGGACCTTACATCAGTGGTTAATGCTATGTATCATGCCTACGGGCTCCACAAGTGGACTGCTTGTGAGATATGWACAGCAGGCGTTACGATGGCAGAGCCCATGCTTACATTTCTTGGCATACGTTTGCTTGCATGGTGAGGTGACCTGAGGAGGTAGAGAGACAGCATTTTTCCTGTTTCAGACCCCTGCATCTCTTGGACTCAGACATGAAGGACAAAAGTAGACCTTTATAGTTGGTATCCTCTTCCATCCTAACCATAATGCCTTTCATTTCAAATGGCAGATGAAAAATCAGACTGCCAACTGAAATGGCTGCTGAGTGACTTATGGGTACAGGAACGGCTAATGCTGCAGTAGTTTGATCTGCAGGCAGAAGCAAGACCTAATTCTACTGCTTTTAAGGGATTTCTATCTCTGGGGACCAGAGTTACGATTACTTTTTCATTTTTCCTCTTAAAATTGCRATGCAAAAAGAAAAAAGTGAGGAAGGAAATCAGTTCTACATTTTTGTGTATTAGCTATAGCATCAATTGAGCTGAAGAGCAGAAGGAACAGTAATGGGACTAGACCATCATTTCAAGCTGAGTGTAGGATCCTGGTCTAAGGTTGGAAAAGATATGTTTTTGAAAGCTTCTATTTAGTACAGCTCGTCTATGCTTATCTGAAGCAAATCTCTTTGGTAAGGAGAAGSAGGCGCATTGCCCTAATACGCTGCCAGACATGCACTCCGAGTTCCTGTACTGTCTGAATTCCTGCACTGCTGGGTGGATCATAAATTACAGCACAGGCAGGAGAGTGCACTTTCAGCTCTTGGCGAAGACAAAAAAAAACTTCCCTCACTACTAACCACTACCATTACGGGAATGAGAGCACAGCAGCAGTGAGCTGGAAAATGCTGCTGCAAATCCCACCCAAGCAGTCGCCTGAGCCAGACTCTGAAGAAAGGAGCAATCCTTCCCACTCTCCATGTGTGGACATGGAGGGGAAAACAATAAAATGGAAGGACTGGGCACCATTTCCCTCGCTCCGGTACATGTGCTCATCGTGGACTTCCTCCAACCCCAGGTACAAGGTAATTAAACGCAACCTGTGGCCAGGGTTCCTGTAAGCAGCAATATGCAAAAGCTCCAGCCTGAATGCAGCATGCTTCCTCTGTCCTCAGATGATGTGCATCACACAAATATGGAGGGATGCAGGCAAGAAAACCGGTCCTATTCGGCAATATAATAAGATAAAAGGATACTGGAAAGTAATGCAAAAAAGCCCTGATAAGCTATAATTGGAGTTGGCTGAGAACTTTCCAGGAAAAAAAAAGGATTTCTGCCATTCTAGTCCAGTTCCCCAAACCTGAAAGATTTTGCAATAAACCCTTCATGTTCAGTGAACTTCTGAGTTGGTGGTCAGTGTYCTAGCAGGCAACAGGAAAGTCTCCCTCTCATTCGAGCCCATCATACAGTTCTTGAGATGCTCCACAGATCACCTCAGCTTTGGGTGGCTCTAAGCAGTAGCTGCTCTGGACACCAGGAACACACCAGCGGATGGTAGTCTGCACAGAGTCACCGCTGGAGGCCAGAGCCCTGGCACAGTCCAACATCCCAAGAGCACTGAGCAAAAATGTTCATTAGTCTGCAGCTGCTGTAGTTTCCAGGGACTTTGCTTTGAAGATAATATGTGAATGATTCTAACCCAAAATATATTTTATGTATTTATACACATAAACGTCTATAGACATAGCAGCTGGTAAGAAACTCAAAGGAGATTATGGAGAACCTGGCATTGCTCCTATTTGAAACAAAACCAAGTCTGAACATACAGAAATGCCCCATGTACTAGAAATTCCACAATTTCAGAATATACAATGGAGAATGCTCAGTCCTACTCTGATAAAAAGCATGAACTATACAAGGTAACTATACATGTTACATGTAACAAACTCCAACAAATATTAAGTTCAAAGACACCACTTCCATCTCAAGATGTCCTCAAACCACAAATCACTGAAGACTGGGAGAATACCTCAAAGGAAGCCTTGCTATACCTTTACCCTGTTCTTACATTATTCTTTAGGCATCTGCTATCGATGACTGTCAGGCAGAGGAYACCAGCTGGCTGCATCTTTATTTGACCCAGTACAGTCAGTTTGCATCCTGGTGTCATACAGCTCAAGATGCAGCTTGGTCCTTGTGGCCAGTAATGACCATATTAGTGAGTATCTGTAAGTTTATACCGGGCAAAAAGACATATCTAGAAACTGAACAGCATACTTGCAAGCACATGTTGCCATATAGTAGGAATTCACATGAGTATCAGTCTTGTCAAAAATTAAACCTACCTAACTGCAATTGAAGAAATTAGTTGGGCATAGAAATGATTCATTATTTAAGGGGTCTGGTGACTTAGAAATAATTGAAACCATATTTCCTTGCTTAAACATTAAAGTTCTTTTATTTTTACTGCAAGTATGGCCACTGAGAAATCAAAACTCTGTCTGTGATGCGTGTTTGTGTGCACACACGCAGACAAGTACAACACGCTGTAAGTACGGGACAGAGATCCTAGAGCGTGCTCTGAACACAGCAGGGGATTAGCGGGTATAACTTTGAATTAAACTTTGGGCATGAGCCCCCATACAGCTGAGTAAGCAACGGCTGCTACATTTTACCATATGCTCAGGATTGAGCCATTGGTTTTTTTAAGCGTGCTTTAGGATAGTGTGGCTTGAAAGGATCCCATCACCCTCATCAGCTTCAGCCAAAAGGAAGGTATTCAACTACCTCGGCGGATGCTCCTGACTTCTCATGGCTCAGATCCTAAGTGCGATTGGCACATTTTATAGGATTTGTTCCTCTGTTCCTGCTGCGTCAAGGAAGCTGTAGGATCAACCGCTCATCCCGCCAACTCCATCTCTGGTAAAGATCTTACATYAATTTAGTGTAAAGGTGACACCACAGAACAGGAGAATAAAGTGAGACTTTGAATTCCTCCTTCCAGAAGGCTAATGTTAAAATATTGGTAGCGATGCAACTTTGGCACCTTTCCAACTGTAACACTTAGAGCATTGCCCACAACTGTGTCCCAGACATACTTTGTCATTCACAATAGCTGAGTAAAAAACATAAATAAAACAGAGGTCGTCAGCAATACTGACAGTCAGCTGTTTGGAGGCTTTTCTCCTTCCCTGCCAACAAAACAAATAGTGGAAGCAGCACTGCAAGTCAAGTGAAAATGTCCATGATTAGGAAATTTGGTGGAGGCCAGGGTCTGATGGACTTACTCAGGAAATTTATTYAATTAAAGAATGCAAGGTAATAACAAAATGGAGAATACATCACCTGATAGGAATATAATGGAATATTATGATATTGCTGAACTTTTTTTTTTTTTTTGTCATTTAAGTGCAATTCAAGAGTGTCCAGGAAAAAGGAAGTAAGAGCAGTAGCTAACCATACTTGTTTTATGAACTGTTCCCATCACAATAGTACTAATGTTATGCTATGCAGTACAAAAGTACGATTAGTGCCTTATCAGATTACAAAATGCTAACACACTGCACATCTTGTTGCTGCTGCATAAGAGTAAATAATTTCTGAAAATGAAACCCAAGACATACAGTGGAAATATTTCCAATTTGAAATAAAACGTGCATCTCAAAGACAAGAACTTACATTAGCAAAGGCTGCTTCGCAAGTCCAAAAGTATTAAGTTGCTAGGGGGTTGAACTGCCTAGCTACTATCACTGAGTTATACTATAAACTATTATTACTATTACTACTACTATTACAGTCCAGTTACACTATAAAATAAGCTCTCCTGGGCCCCCAATGTAGGAAAGTGCTTGCAGTCATAGACATCTGCCCTTGTTCTGCAGCTCTTTGGCGAGATTATTGTTTCTTCTGTCAGTTCAATTGAAAGTAATGATAAAGTTACGGCAATRCATATGTCCTTGTCAAATAGTGATTTCAAAGAGACGGAAGCACATTCTTGAGGGGAAAAAAAAGCGTAAGCTTAACTGATTTTCTGAATGTCGGACAGAGTGAGGATCAAACAGCTTGCACTTAACTGGCCAGCTCTTCAAAATAATGGAATAAGGAAATAAACCCAGTTCTTCCAAAAACAGCTGACAGGTTTATATCAGAGGCAGCTGCATGATACAACCTTTGCTGATATGATAATATCTAACTGGATTTCCTCTTACTCAAACTTAAAATGGGAATGTAACTAGAAAAGAATCATGTCACTCATCTTAGGATCACAGTTAAACTACAAGCCTAATTTTCATGATGACGATGGTATAGGATTTAGGACAGCTGAGTCCTTAATTCATTGACATGCCAAAGTCAGTGCATTTCTTTTCCCTTATCCCATTTTCCACTAAGCCAGGGAGAGACTTTAAGTGGCAGGTGGGCAGATTATCTCCTTTCCAACCACCTCTCTCCTTCTTTGGCTCACATAACCACTCTCCTCTTCCACGCTGTTTCCAGGAGGCAGCCTTCACTCTGCAACCAGAGAGGCAGGGGTGGGCTCCGCTGCGAAAAGCYCAGCGGCCCCAAGGGAAACAAAATTTGTCAATATATGTTGCAATCTAGAAGAAATTATGTTAATGTGCAAAAATGTTATTTTTGGCTCCACTCCAAGGTAAACTTCCACATGGGTGAGGTAAGCATTTACCGCTGCTGCTGCCTCAGTGCCCAGGCAGAGCTTTCCAAGTTTTTTGCCTGTGGTGGGGTCAATCTGTCCATGCAGCCGCAGCCTCCGACAGTCAGGGCTCATTCACAGATGTCCACGAGCAGAGGTGGCTCTGCCTGCATGGCAAAGCGGTGGGGGATAGCCAGTGAATTAAACACCACCAGAACCAGAGGACTAGGCAAGATTCAAGCAACCTGCCTTCTTCTTCTTTTACTATTAAAAAAMCCCAACTGCCTTGAAACACAAATGCAGAGATTCTTCTGGGATATATTTTCTATTCTGTAATTCAGTTATATTCCAGGATGAGGAACGCTTTTATTACTAGAAGGTTCAATACCTTTGGATCTCTTTTCCACAGCTGATACCATATAAGTGGATCATATTACAGGATCAGGGCATTAAAGCATAAGCCTTTTATAAACATACTGTATTTCTCTTACTCTATATCAAAGATATTAGCTTGACCACTATTAACTTTAATCTCATTTGAACTCAATGCACTTGTATTTTGCGACCGAAAACTGAGGAATGATTTCTACCTCTCATTCAGACACACCTTCCCCTTTCTTTTGCCTTCTTCTTTTTTTTTTTTTTTTCCTCTCCATTTTCTGTTCAGGGCACCCCATTTTGCATGCTGCAGATTAAATTTCTCAACAGTTCTGGCACCGGCCTCCCTCTGCTCTCACTGAAATCAGGGAGATTTATTACAGGTCTGCACTAAGACTGTTCATAAGAAAATACTGTCTTTGCTGTACTCCAAATATGTCACTCTTCAGAGATTTCTGCATCTTGTTATTGCCATTTCTTTCCTGTTTTTTGTTGGAAAATGAATAAATAAATAAACGCATAACTCCATCTACTGTTAAATGTCATTGCTAAGCAAACTTTTTGTCCCTTGCTAAGGTTACTTATCTCTGAAGTTATATAAATAACTAACTTCATTGTTTATCTCTGTGGAACATATTGGGATAAGCTGGTATGCCAAATGTTACAGAAAATAGAAGTATATTGGATTCTAGGGTACACAAAGGACACACAACTGTCAGTTTTCAAACTGGAATCTGAGCAGAGTTTTCAATTATTAATTCAGATTATTGTTCTCAGTGTTTCAATTTTAGAAAGCATACATAACATCAAACTGATGCACTTGACAAGAGTCTAAAATGTGATTCTCCTCTGGTCTATTAAACGTCATACAGTTATATTAGCAGAAACAATTGTTTTTAATTGCGTTTCAAACTCTGAAAAGTTTTGTTTGATAAGTTAGTTGCATACAATATGCTGTCACTCTGAAAGTCCCACCCACTGCTGTATTTTTTGTAACCCAAGGGAAAGGTAAGAGTCAACCAAGTCCATAAACGACACACAAAGGTGGCCTTATTCAGTGCACAGATCTGAGATTTCAGCCTGAAAAGGATATCAAATTCACTGACACTTGAAAAACACCAAACTTGCTTCTGAAACGTAGCTTTTGAGGATGTGGACTGTATATTTGAAGGGAAAAATAAAGAAAAAAAGCTCAACTGGAGATGGCAAACCAGTATCAAAGCCCAGTAAATCCCTAGAGCTTTCAATTTCAGCAGCTGGTATAAAAAGGACAGAGCCGTGAGGACACACAGGAGGGAGGTGTAGGGTCTGGCCAAGCATCTGAGCGCAAGGTGAGAAGGAGAAGCTGCTTGGGCAGGTTTCGCGGGGCCGGAGCGCCTGGGGAACGCCCGAGAGCCAAGGCCGGAGCATCTCAGGATCTCTAGGACAACAGCAGAGCTTTCTAGGGGAAGCATCACAAGAATGAAGAAAGTTGATTTAAGATAAGAAGGACTATAAAGAAACAGGAGCAGTTGCAAGCTCCAGAACTGGACAGTCACCAGCAATTGCACATCATCACTCGCTTCATGGCTTCTCCCCTTTCCAAGCACACGCTGTTCCAGTCTACGCTTTCTGGACCAGGCTACCTAGACTTACATATTAAACTGAAGAAAAGCTTCAATAAGAGTGCTGAGGCAATCTGGTATTCATGCAGAAGGCATCCCTGCCTCAGACTCCACGTGAGAAATAAATCTTCAGAGTTAACTCCTGTAAATACCTACTCTTGTCTGCTCTTGGAGACAGAAGACTAGGTTAGATGGACTTTTCCAACAAGCCTCCAAAGCATCTGAAATGCTCTCATTCTCCCACAAAATAAGGCAGTGGCACGCTGCTTCAGTTGGTAAAGGCCCCTCTCCTTGGCACACTGTAAATCCTAACGAATGGAGCAGAAATACAACACCCGGCAGACTGCATGGCTGAGCCAGTCCCCAGCAGCAAGCAGCTGAACTACCTTCAATCTCATTAGGCTCTTAGTAGTCTCAGAGCAATCTTTTGATTTGTGCTGAAAACCAAAGCAGCTAAAAGTAGAGTATCAAATGTAGGGGAGTTTAAAATAACCTTGTTATAAAATACGCTGAATTTTCTACAGACACAGCTCAAGACTGCTGACTCTGTTTGAAGTCAGTGATTAGTAGACTTCAGCCAGAAATATGTCACTAAATCCAGGTAGAGCCAGGCATGAGAAGAAAAGACTCATTAAGCCACTGTTTGCAAAGAAACCATACAATTCACCTGAACCCATATCTAAATTCAGACATGGCCAATGTATAATTATGAAATACAGATGAAAAACTACTCATCCCAGTGCAACGTTTGAGGCTGAAATCTTCCCTGTCACTGATACAAGTTTTCCTCACTTACAGACATGCATTTCCGTATACAGTTAGCGGTGCTTACAAGTTAATTATCTGTGTCATCAGGCGGTTAGATTCCCAAACTCTCTCTTGTACCCACAGTTCATCACGCTGGCATGTAACTGTTCAATTAAAAATCCCTTTGAAAACACGACCCATTAGCTGATAGGTGAGAGAGCTGAGTGAGCTTTGCCTTTTTTTTAAGGTCTTTCTAAAACCCGAAATAATAGCACTGTTGACACGGTACTGTAATTCTGCATGTATTTAAGTCAATTAGCACAAATTCCTCTCAAGGGTAAATTTTTTCAGTCCATTCACCCTTAAACAATTGGATACTGCAAAAAAAGCCCACAGCTATCTATCTGCATAGCTCTGCAAACGTTTCAAACAACACTAAAATAAAATTCACCGACCTGAATTTATCTCTGGTATAACTTCACTGACCTCAGTGGGCTTTTGCCAGTGACAAATTTGCCCACTGGGTTCTGGAACAGAAAACAACTATGAAATCACTGCTCGCAGAAACATCAGTGAACAGGTTTGGATGTGGGCAAGCCTGTGCATCAGGAAACTCTTCTCATCACAAATCTGCAAACCTTTGGCAGTTTGCAAAATGCTGCTCTTAGAAACATTTTGAAGTGTTATAAATAGACTACTCAGCCCATGATAAATTCCAATCTGAGAAGCCTGCAAGATTAGAAATGTCTGTGGCTTGGATTTTTTTCAGTAGGGGCTCTCAGGCCTTGGTTGACGTAAGACACATTTTCAGACTTCATGTTTTCACGTGTGCGTATAGGCATGTGTGTGCACGCGTGTGTACGTGCATGTGTTTTAGAGTGCTTCTTTTGGATTCTGTTTTCATCCAAAAGCAGTATCTTAAAAGTATCTTAAAAAACATAAATTGATACCATTCAAAGAAATGGTAATGTCCTATGAAATTCCAGACAAAAAATAGAGAAAGGCCCAAGTTCCTATAGTTTGGTGTCGCTGAAAGCTGGGGTTTCCCACGTGGCCCCGAGCACTGGAGCGAGCCCCTTCACCACGGCTCACAAGCAGCTCCAGAAACCTTGCTGGGTCCCCCTGGCTTCTTGAGCCAACCTGAAGATACAGGTAAGCGCTCCGCTCTTCCGTGATGGCTACTGAAAGGCCTACGCTTTGCTCTCTCTGCTTTGCATTCAGATTAGAAAGAGTTGCATGTTCCTATTAATGCTTCTATTCTCCGCAATAAAAAACACTGCGGCTTTGATCGCCGACTAGGTTTGAAGCATGACGTAGGAAGCTGGCACATGCGTATCACAGAAAGCATGGAGCAGTAGGCAGCAGGAAAGGAAAAAAAAATTATAATCAAATTTTCAGCTGGTGTAAATCAGCCTGGAGCTTTTGATGTTAACAACTAGAGGGCAATTTATATCTTTTCAAATCCATACCTCATTGCATGGATTTTGCAATCAAATCAACGCAGAGATGTGACAACCATTATCCAGCAATAAGCATTTTACAGTGACCATTACAATAACACACAGGCAATTATCCCAGTGCCAGGGATTGATGGGAAGTGTGCTTTCCCTTGCCTTTCCGTTTCATTGTGAAAGGACAACAAAAAGTAGTTGAAATATATATTAATGGTTCTTAATATAAAATACTTGATTACATCTACTGCAAAATATTTTCCTTCATGTTTTTGTAATGAATCTGACCGTGAAAAACAAATTTATGTCTACAGTTTGTATCATTATAAACTCAACTCATTTGATGTGAAAAACCTACAGTTTAATTGCTTGATTTAGATTTGGCTGGTAAAATGCATACTGAAACATTACTCTTTTAATTATGTTAATTTATAACTGAAAAGCTAAATTTACAAAGGCAATAACATTAATTATTTACTTGCCCATTAAAGCTGTATATTTATTACCGAGCTAATTGGCTTCACAAGTCTGCCAAAAAATTAAAAACAAGTTTATGAACTGATTTATACAGAAACAATACTTCCGTATCTCTCAGAAGGTTGTGTATGTTTAATGGATTGTACTGATATACAAGTGCATTTCTTTCATTTATAGTCTGTTACATATAGTATTTTTTTTAAGTTTTTTTTTTTTTTCTTAAAAATGGACATGCACTGCCCTGTAATAACTTTTGAATACTGCATCTTGCCTGGTCATTTAAATGTTAACTGAATGTAGGACTACATTGGGTTAAATCAAGCCAAGAAAAAGGAAACACAGTAGCTCAAAATAACCCATCCCACAGCAAGAATACCAGGGCTGTTAAGAGACAAGGACGCTCCATCCTCACTATTATTTTATTTTCATTTGCTATATGCAAGACAACTAATAAATTCAACACTTATTTATGCATGCACCCTCAAAATAATACAATTAAGCTTTTCATCATACATTGTTATTATAACCCTCAAATTGTTCTGTAACCATTAGTAACTTATTTTGATTGCTGTCTACAAGGAAATTCTAGTTCCRCTTGGCAACGTCTTGTAACTCTGGCACAAAGCAGATACCTTCTCTTTCTGCTTATGTTCCTTAAATATGTGACTTTTCCACAGGGTGAGCAGATTACTAAAAAGCTGCGGTGACATGGCCATCAGCACGAAACAGAGAAGACTGCCGTGAGCGTCATTTTTGCTCATGCTTCTGCAAAAGTCGTCTTTGACCGAGGCCTACGAATAACTGGTCCGTCCAGTGCGGACGATAAACTGAGTAAAAGAAGCAACCGTGAGACCGCCCTCGCCGAGACTGTAACTAGCACGTCCAACATTTATTTATGCAGGTGTCCTCAAAACAGAATAATGAGGTCTAAATTACAATCTGCATTTCCAACAGTGGCGTGATTGTATTTCAGAGGAAGCACAGAAACTTCCAAGAAAGAGATGCGACAGGCCAGCGGAGTTGGCATTACAGTCAGCCTAGGCGAGTGGGAACGGGACAAATCACAGTTGAAATCATTGCTGCCCTTCATTTTTTCCTGCAACTCCCAGTGGCGCAGTCAGCGAAATGGGCCATGGGAACTCTCTGTCATCTCACCGAAGAATCATCCGCCTTAAGCTACCAATGCCTTAAGATGACCGAACGGCTGGATTCAAAGCATACGCTTGCCTTTTGCTGATAAAACAGATTAAACAAAAAAAAAATCTAACTGAAAATTTGGGGGTTCTTTGTCCAGGCATTCGCTTGCATCAGAATGAAACAGAACTCAGCCAGGAGCCCGAGTTCACCCCATGCTTGCCTTGTTTTTCTGAGGTTGTGCAGGACATCGATCCTTTCACCAGCTGAGCGGACACACTGGCATCTCTCAACGCCAAACTTTTTAATATTAACATAAAGGAGCTCAGCACGACACTGCACTGCACGGCTGCACTTGTCCAAGACAAGCTCCTGCACAGAACTGCACAGAACCAGCAAGAGCCAGAAGAATTG
The DNA here is from genome assembly GCF_003343035.1 of Apteryx rowi. Taxonomy (NCBI): domain Eukaryota; kingdom Metazoa; phylum Chordata; class Aves; order Apterygiformes; family Apterygidae; genus Apteryx; species Apteryx rowi. The sequence continues at coordinate 11,393,525 of NW_020448307.1, forward strand.
CTTTAACAGCAAAATCCAACTTGTGACACTAAACACTCGCATTTTTTGACAGTTTAATTAAATGCCCAGAAAAATTACAAGGGGGGATATAGCAGGTGACTCTGTTAAAACTGGATCAAAACTAGAGCTATTACCCATGCACGTCCAAAACAGCACAGCAGTTCCCCGACAGGCTGCGTGTGGGGGGGGAGAAGGGCAGCGGTGGCCGGCTGCCGGCACCACGCGGTGTCACCCAACATGTCACCCCAGTCTCCACATGGCCACTTCCACAGAGCTTCTCTCAACCCTCCTGCGAGAGCAACTATTTTGCATCCTTTCTAATAAAGCCTGATCCGAAGGCTGCTGTCGTCAGTGCAAGACTCCCCATTAACTTCTGAATGATTTAAATCACCGTTGCAGAGCTTGTCCTACCTCCTATTTGCCTCACGGCTACAACAAACTCATGCATATTAAAGAGTCATGGAAGCAACCATATCTCTTGCTCTGTGTCATCGTATATCCAGAAGTTTGGCTTGGCTGGTGCAACCCACTTCTCCGTGGGCTTTTAGTGATAGGCTGACAGATTGGTATGTGATCTACGTGGTGACATTTAGAGAGATGCAATGACTCTACTTTTAAAGCTTTGCGTCAGAAATGTTGGATTTGTCTAAATTACATCTGCAGCCTCTTCCTCATAACAAAGCACAGCCCAGTGGAACAGCGGAAAAGAACTACTAAGTAGGGGAGAGCAGGAAATTTTTCAGTTTGTGAAAATTTGTTACTTAAAAGRTTTATATTTAAGTGGACCAAAATTCAAAGTCTCAGAAATATTAATTATTTGGAAAGCTGTTATGAAGTAATCCAATACAAAACTCATTTCATTATCTAATGTTTCATTGAAATTTCAATGTCTTCCTTTTTGAAAACTTTTTTTTTTTAACTATAATGTAAGATATATTTCTTAGAAGTTATTTCAAACAAAAAAAAAAAAAAACAAGCCTTTTGTTTAAAAGACTATAAAAGCAACTAATTTCAACAAACTCCAGAAGTCTTGTGCTGTTCTGTTTTGGTTTCAGACCAGTGTTTGCTGAATCTGGCCTCTCCCTCGCTATTATTAAGGTATTAACGATGTGGCACTGACCGGTGCCAAAACATCAGACCACTAAATTCAGATGAGGTCTGGCATGAAGCAGCAAACAGCACAAATAACGAACGAGTACGAGGCGGTCCTAGTAAACAAGGATAACACGGCATGACAGACAACCAGCAGAGGAGAAGATGGCAAACAGAAGAGAGCTGTCAAGCATGTGCTATTTTTAGCAACAATCAACCAAAATGCCTTAGACATCAATTTCAAGCCACTTAATCCTCTTAATGATACGCTATGGCATTTGTTTATGATTAGCGTTGCACTTTATTTTCTATATAAGATTCCCCTTAGACACTTGCACTCAATGTTCTTTATAAATAGTTCCGTGAATACACTGAGTATCAGGTTAGAGTTTAGTTATCACAGCACTAAATTATTCCAACTGGGTCATTATTAACTCTCCTAATTTTACTATAATTCACTATCATAGCAACAGTGCAGCACCCTATGGATACATTTATTAGAGAGCATAAATTCAATGCTCATGTAAGATGCTAGAATGCCGAGTCTGCAGTCTTTATGTAAAAGCCTGAAGAATGTTTAAGAAGAATTATCTTTAAGACAACTTTTTAAAGGCTTACCTCTAAATACCCATCCTCCGCCCAACTATTGCATTTTTGTATGATGTTAGATAAGTTCTCTGTATGTGATACTCCACTACAGTACAGGCTATTGCCCAAGGCAAAACTCTTTCATAGTAAATACACTGGGGAAAGGGATGGGAGAGAGAGCGAAGAAGAAGAGTATACTGCTTTACACAGCAATTTCCATTAAGAGAAAGCAATGCATTTATGAAAATAGAGATTTAAAAAATATCTTGGTGCATATCCCCTCCCCCTTTCATGAATTTATGCTGCAGCACGTCTTTTCCTAACGCAAGCATATGTTTGATTGGGTCTCAATTCAGAAAAGCAATTCATTCAGGAAAGCATGTTTAACACCTGCTTAAAACCTGTTAGAGAAAACGTAAAGCAGATGCTTCAGTGTTTTCCTAAATCAGGGCCATAACTGGATTTATTAGTGCAGAAATCCCCCCACCTCATGCATTCATGCGCACAGGGTTTGAAATATTGGTTCCGTTATCCAGGCAAGCCCTGTACATGTTCACACACTTGGAGTCTGCTAATGAGAGGCCATAACTTTGTCTCAAGCAGCTGCTCTGAAACAGTCTCAAACCACTACTGCCCCCTCCAAATTCCCCAGGTTACCTCCCTTCCTCAGGGAGGTCCCTTCCCTTTCTATGAGTACGTAGTCTCTAATTCTACATTTCCAGCACACATTTTCTAATTTTTTAGTGTAAAACTGCACTCAGCTCAGGAACGTTCATGTGTACCATTTAACAATACTTCCTGAAAGAACTATCCAAAATCTGAAGTTTTCTAACAGTGCTGTGCCTTACGCTTAAAAGCAGAACACATGTACAGCTAGGTAATTAGAAGAGCACATTGACAGTGCGTAACACTATTCCACCTTCATGCTGGCACAGCCAACATGGCAAAATCTGCTGGGTTTTGTTGCTCCCCTCTAGGCTTGCCCACATCCTTCCCAAGTGCAGTGTCATAGCAAGCCTCTCCCGCAGCAGCTCCTGCGGTCGTCCATGGCCCTGGTGCCACAGGGACCTGTCTGGTGCTTTTCTGAAGCAGTGTTCCCTATCCAGCACTTCCTTATTTTGCATTTGTGGGATTGGTTTCTCTCTTTTAACAGTGGTGTTTTGCACCTGTGTTGGTTGAGCTTCATCTTGTTGATTCATTAAGATCATTTCCAGTTCCAACTCTGTCTTCTGTAACATTGAAACCTCTTGAGATCTGGGCTCATCCACACTTGGGAAATGTACTTTCTAGTTCCTCATCCAAGCAAGTAATGAAAATAATTAAGACAGACCATTCTCAGACCTCACAGCCAAAATGCCCATGGTTCTTTGAGTTAAATATTAATAAACCACTCTTAAAGATTTTTGTTTGTTTTGGGTTTTTTTTTTTTTTTTAAATCAGCTGTGTAGCCACTGGCAGTTATTGGCCAGTGAATTCSTTGTTGTCTGGAAATGCGCGTGTCTGCTAAAGCTTCTATAGAGCCACAAAACAAAAAGTTTGAAAGTTAAAGTTTGAGCTGAACTTTCTGTTGTTTATGAGAACATGGGGCTTAAGAGAGAATCAGATGCCTGGCTAATGGCAATGTGCTTCTGCTTTCCTAYAGGTTTTGGATTAGTCACCCAATCAAAGAAGGAAATTAGATTAGTTTGGGCTTAATAAAACATGTTGGATRTTATTCTCTGCTCACAGGCATCTACAGGTCTGTAATTTGTTCTGGTATCTTTGTGGGTATTTACTAACCTCTGTTTCCCTTGTAACTTCCCTTACAATGACAGGTACCGTGTTTGCCCTCCTCTAGACTTCTGATAATTGGTGTATTCGCCATAAGCTTCTGAGAGTAAGTGTAAATACTTAAGACTTTGTGGGTACATTTGAGAAGGCCATGCTGACCCAAATATATCAAGCTTATCTAAATACTCCTTACCTTGCTCTTGCCTTTGCTCATAACCCTTATTACAGGGAACAGTGTTATGGATCTGGCACAATTATTAACCTTTCTGTGAAGAGCAACGCAGAATAATGGCATTTGGTATTTCTGTCTGCTCTGTCTAGTACATTATCTCCTTCCTTTTTATCACTAATGAACTTTTGCTTTCCTCTCATTTCYAGTGCTTTTTAGTGTCTTTATTTTATAACCCTTTACAACTGTAACCGCTTTTGCCTCTCTGTCTTTCTGATTCTAGCCCTATGTGTGTGCACAATTCTTTGATGTTCTCAGCCATGTGCCTTCCTTCCCAGCTTTGCACAGTTCCACGTTAGAACTAGCAACTTATTTCACGTTCAGCTGAACTGATTGAAATGCTACACATGTTGCATCATTTTATTGATTAGCAAAGCTTTGGCTTTAAATCTTGAATTAAATTCTGGGGAATCACATATAGCATATTTAATAAAAGAAGCCTGGGAAGCAGACTATGTGCAGAAGTAGAAAAAATATATATACACACACACATATATATATGCATTAGTACAATACTACTGGCTGAAAGGTTTGTATGTGCTCTGTTTGCCTTTTTATTTATTTTCCAAGCAAGGTATTGAAGAAACGGGTCACAAACTGGCAGGACTAAGTATCTTCTTAGTCATCCTAGGATTTCAGAGACCAATCCACCACTGTCCTACACTTGAAGTAGCTACTTACATTTGTGCAAAACACTGTATCCAGCAGGCATGGAGAATCTTGAATTCATCCCTGCAAAGTGCTACGGATTCAGGAGGCAGCGAGAAGGGCACCCTCCAATGGAGGAGCTCACAGAGAGAGGCTGGCACCCTCCTGGGAGAGGGAAATGGGGGCACGCAGGGAAGGAAGCAAGCAGAGGTCTCCCTTCCTTCCTGGGCACAAAATCACCTGCTTCATTCCTACTCTTTGTGCAGCAGAGCCCCAACAGCCCCAGCTTTACAGTGCTACTTTAATTAACAATAGTTTGTGCAAGGGTATCTTCCACATGAAAGCACGGGGTTTTCCCCCCCCGACATCTTACATCTCAACTTAGGTCCAAAATAAGCTGAAAAGCTCTTGCTCCTTTTTTAATTCATTACCCTCTGCCCAAACCCAGGCTGCTCAGACACTTCAAAGTCAAGCTACATGAAGTACCCTGTRCTTCTGACCTTTAACCGTGTCCTAAGCTACCTTCCTTTAGCCTGTTGATCAGCATAACCCACTTTTCTCACTGAGAAACGTACCCTTGTAAAAAAAGCTTCCCACAACCAATTCCAAACCAGCTGCGATGCCCTCCACCTACTTCATCACAGTTTCTGAGGCTTTACTCTCTTGAATATTCTGGTAGCATTATTTTTTCCTCAATACCTTTTGGATTTTATACGCCTTGGTCACAACCCCTCTTAATCTCTTCCATTCTAATGGATATAAACATAATTTCCTTAACCTCTCCTCATAGTTTATAACCCCTGAGGCCCTTTATCATCCTTGTTAAGGCTGTATCTATAATTAGGGTGTCTAGGAACATCAAAAGGAACGAATAAGAAAGTGCCTACTTAATACAAATTGTTGCATGAATAACCCCCCCCCGCAACCCCTTCCCGTCCTGCAGAGAGCGACGGGGTGAGCCTGAGCGCTCAGTGTCAGAGTGCACGTCTGTGATTCCTGCACAGCAAGCGATGCAGCCAGGCAGGCCTTGAGGCTGCAGGGTGCATCACTCCTCGCAAGTTCMTGCTGCAACACTCATCTTTGTGATATCTGTGCTCTGTCATTACACACATACAGACACATACAGTTATAGTCTCTGCAGATAACTGAAAATTCACACCTGCCCATATTATATACCAGACAAACTGCCCTCCATCTGTCCATACACAAGCACATGTACAAACTCATACACATACGAATGGCTGACTGCTCCATATACACAGGGATGTATGTACAGGTATGGACATGTTTAGCATTTCTGCTACCAGGGAAAAAGAACACTGACCATAACCACTTTTTATTACAGAATTACAGATGAAGATAACACACTGACTTGCCTTCAGTACTTATGTGGCTGACATTTATTAGTTGTACTCCTGCACTGATAAGCAGAGTAGAAGCCTCCAAGGGATGAAYGAGAAGTCACATAAATGCCCAGGGCACAGAAGATAAACACCTTATAGGGGATATCTCTCTGTCCTTCTGGATTATGGTGTATGATTATTTAGAATTTGGAACTTGCCATAGCAGATTAGACCAGAGCTCTGTTTAGACCAGAAACCTGTTTCCAGCAGTAGAAAAAGGTAGATGCTGCAGGGAAGGGTTTGAGAAACCCTTGCAAAGTTATAGAACAACTAAACCACTTAGTCTATTTTCCTCCTGATCTTCTTTAACCAGAGAGTTAATGTCCTGAAGTAGAAGAATTTCTTTACCTCTCTCAAGCATCTCTTAATTCTTACTGCTGTGATGTTGCACAGTCTCACTGMTGTGAAATGAAGTCCAAACCTTTGGACTTCAACTCTGGAGCTTTTATCTTCCGTGGCACCTTATCGCAATCTGTTCCCCAGCCCTAACAACTCCCCAATTCTTCCCACACCTACAAAATATGAAATCACATGCTCATGACCAGTGGTCTGTTCTTGTAAGAGGTTCCTTGCAAAACTTCTCACACGTCAGTGAATCACTTCCAATATATTTTTGCATAGGCAAATTTAAGGTATTTCATTATGGAAATGTATGCCAAAACATCTTCCCACAGAGCTTCACATTGTCATGGTGTGACGCAGTTACATAGGGGGTAGACCGCAGAACATTTTACAGAACACAAGGTTGTGACGTGTTGCAATGAGGTAATTATCTATGCAAGCACAAAAGGTGAAAATGCGTTTATTTGTCCTTGGCATGCTTTTTAATCACATACAGGCTATTCAGCATGTATAGCCAGTAGTAACAACCTGCAGAAGGAAACGGTGCTAAAAAAACTGTAGCCCACGCCAAACTTAGAATTCTGTTTTTCTTTGCCATTATTATCTATCAGAAGGTGGTTACTAAGAAGCATTATCTGCATATTTTATCACGCCTACATTTATGCCACAGGAACAAATCAGACAATGAAAATAACCTTGCATTCCTCCAACAAATCCTCACGACCTCTACAAGATCTTAAACTGGTAGTACTTTATCAACAAGAGAATCTTTCATTTAGCTAAGCAATTCCTGTGCTGCGAGGCTCCATCATTTCTTACGGTGGTCTAGATATACTGCTGTTTAATATTACTGGACTTTGCAAAGAAAATTCAGCTCCAGTTTTGAAGAGGGAGGAAACTCAGCATTTTTCTGTGCAGTTTCACTGGTTTAGTGCTGCGTAACAAGCAATGAATGTTTACAAGACCATGCTATTTAGTGCCAATATCTCAACCCATCAGCATAAACCAGGCCAGAGTCGTAGCTTCCTTCCTCACACTCACGCAGAGCCTTCAGCCTCCAAGCAGCTGGTACAGGGAGGAGAGGATGAACCAGAGACCATGTTTCCTCAAGCCTTTGAGGCTTCCTCTCTCCTCAAGCCACTGGCTGTCACCAAGCTACACAACAGGCTATTTTGTCCAGCTCTGGGTGCTCCCATCAAGTGGGCTGCAAGGCAGGCAAGAAGACCCAGGAATTATAAGCTCTTTTTGGCAGGTAGGTCAGAGCTTTCCATTTCCAAAGCAGGGAGCCTGAAAACCCATCTTCTACTGCAGTCCTCAGAGCTTTCATACTTGCTGCCGTGGAGGGAGAGCCCAGCAGTTTGGCAGCCCTGGTAGGAACCAGGAATCCTTGATTTCCAGGCTTCCTCCAATATTATACAGGCTCCCAGGGCTTCTGATCTCTGCTCAAGCTGTCAGCCAAGTTSGCAACAGGGGCCTGGAAGCTGCAGGGCATAGGGAAATACAACTGAGCCAGGATCCCCCGAGCTTGGGTTCAGCTACGCTTTGAAATCTTAACAAAGTGTTTCCATTATTTCTAAAAATTTCTAAAAATTTCTTTTCTAAAACAGATTTTCACTTCTCTCAGGAAAGAAACAACTTGCTTTTCCCCTCCCACCAGCTAACCGGAAATTACGACTTTAAATAATCTCTTTGCGGAAGATTTTGAGCAGCCACCACATAGCTACTTCTCATTAGGCCACTCTGGATGGGGTTTTCATATTGATAGGAGCCTGAAGTAATGAGGAACCTCACCTTTTTCATCAGATACACGTTTGTATGCTTTTGCAAGACTCCTGCTGGTTCTTCTCACACTCTGCTCTCCTTCTGTGCACTTTTACTGGAGAAAAACAACCTATGGCGGGCATACCTACTCCACACCTACCATCTACCAACAGCAGTGACAGACCTCAGACTGGAGAAGACTATCACGAAACTGGAGCACACCCACCACTTTTTGGCCTGTAAAGTAAACAATTTCAAGGGCTTTCCACTAGTTCCTGAGCCACAAATAATTGAAAAAGAGCACAGAGTACACAAACACTGCTCCTGGCTAAAACAAGCTAATAACATATTTCAGTAATGATCAACATATGCTAATTTTTGCCTTTAGGACATTATTGGTTAGGTAGAGTCTACATACAGATTTAACTGTGCAGTTACATAACCAGGAAGACCTATGAATACTATTAAAAGTCCAATTGAGAGAAGCACATTGCAAAGCACATGCTGGTGAATGCAAAGCCATCCAGAAGGGAAAAAAAAAGAAAAAAAAAAGAAAAAAGCACAGACCTGGCTGCTGGTTAAAAAAAGAAAGAGAAAAAAAAAATCTTATTTCCTCTTACTTGTGAAGGTGCTGGGTTGACAGCCCTGAAGAGTGATCTATTTATTCAAAGTAATGCTGGCAGCAATGGTATATATTTCACAAGTAGCTCTTCCAATGTGCCCAACCCTGTATCTATTTTCAGTTCCATCAGTAAGCTAAAGGTTAAAGCTATTTATTTAAACCCACACCCACATGCCATTTAAATTGACCCAAATTATCGTCTGAGTTGTAACCTCTCTGTATTAAAGTACCCTCAGGGGCTGCTTCTTCATTTCAGACTCAGAAAATTCCTCCCTCGCAAGATGAAAGAGGGAGTAAGGAGCATCTGCAAATAGAAATGCAAGAAGGAGCTGGAGTTTGTCTTCAAAGAATGCTTCTTGGTGTTGTGGATACTGCAGAAAACTTCAGTTTTATTACATTAATAATTAGTGAGACTAGCCCCAGTCAAAGAACATGTTGATGAATGAGATCTCATTGTTATTCACATTTTTAAAGAWTCTTTAAAAAAGAAAAATAGTACACCTTCTATCTTCTTTTGTGCTGCACTTGGAATGAAAACTACCAAAATAATCCCAAAATGAAAAAGGAAAGGTGGTCCCACACAAGCAGCCTGCTATGGATATAATTCTGCATAAATGCTGCTCTCTGTGCCAGTGGGCCAGGAGCACTGCAAAGGAACTGGAGCCTTTTGCAGTCATGTACCAGTTAACAGGAGCAAAGTGCCATCCCAGGAGTGAAATTACTCTCTAGGCTGATAAAAGGCAAAGGGAAAGCAGCATCTGGCCTACAATATTTAGCCTTTTCTACACAGTTTAATGCTGTGTGAAGCATGGTAAAAGCAGAGCTTCCTCAGCCCCAGGAAGACAGCTGGGGATGAAACACAGCAGGGACACCATATGATAGAAGGCTCCTAATTACAAAATCTCCATCTTGCCTGTCAGAGCAACCACACAGAAGTACAGGGTATCTCATGGAGGAGTAAGGGAAAAAACAAGCAGAGATAAGGCTTGAAATTCATCTCCAGATCTAAACCTACCACATCTTTGGGAACACCTGGCTCTTGCATCTAGCTTCAGACCTCCAAGGAGATGTGGTTCAGCAACGTCAAGGTACCCCCAAAGTTCAGGACTTGCCCAACTCTGACTTCTCATTCGGAGCCACCCATACAAAGACATATTTGGCTGAGAATTTCAGCGCTGACAGACCACGGACACCCAATTCCACTAGGACGAATGATAATCCCTAAACACAACCAACACAAAGCACAAGGATGGAAAAACAGYAACCCAAGAGGTTTGAATTTCGTTTGATGTTTGCTAGACACAGAGGAAAAGGACTTTCTCTTTCAACTTGTATACAGCACCTCATTACACACTGATACTGTTAATTGCTATTCAAGCGCCAGAGGAAAAGATGCAGTACACTTTTAACAAGCTGAAAAATATTTTTAAATGCAACAGTATTGCAGAGAGGAAGACAAACGCCACCAATGCATTGAAAGCAGGCCCATAAGGAACCAAGAGACATGACTCCATGCTGAGTTTTGTGTTAACGCTGACAGACCGATCTGGGCATCCACAAAAGCTGATTTAAAGCCTGTCCTGCTATCTTTATGCTGCACTTCAGTCACCGCTGTGACTACAGTGTAAACTGACCCTCTGAGTCTCCTAATAGCACTATCTCCCTGTGATCACTGCAGTGACAAAAAGGGGCACATGTCAATGAACTTCTGAATTTGGGCTTTCCCTCCCCCCTTTTTTTGTCGCTGAAGTTCTGCTACATTAGTGCATCTGCTCAGAATTATAAGGGCACCGTCTGCTGGGAAGGAATTGAGCAGTGATATTTTCAGCTGTACTGCCAGCATGTTTCTGCAATACCATGAGAAAAAAAAAAAAATGGCAAGAGCTGGCTGAACTCTATAGTAAATATAATTAAGCTCCTGTTAAACCATATGACTTTTGCTAAATTTGAAGCACAAGTGATAAAACTGTTTCAATCAGCATTATGCTGAGTAAGAAAAAGCTGAAGAACCAGACTGTTATAATTTAGTATGAGGTAACTCCAGCCCTGCAGAACCAGCAGCACTCAGCCTGTGCCAGGGCAGCACAGCTGCATATCCACCTTTTGAGACAACAGCAGATAGATATTTGAAACTGTTGCTCAAAGTGCTTAAGTAGTGGGTTATAAATGAATTAACTACTCTTCACTATATAGATGCCATTCAATACCTAGATGATGAAAAAGAAGTCAGATCCCATGTATTATACAACTTTTAGTGAAATCTGACAGATGAAGCATCTAAAGACCTGCTTATTTTGTGACCATGCTTAAATTTTTTAAAGTTTTGTTTTCTTCAAGAGTAAAGTCTTCAGGAATTGGAGTTAAATATGGCTAATCTTGGTTAAAGTTTCAAAGTTAACAAGTACGTGCCTAGAAAAGAGTATGACAAAACCTCCTGCTGATGAGCTTTCATATATATTTCTAAAATGTGCTAAAACATTCTAAAAGCCAAACAATCCCAACTGAAGCAAAGTAAAATCAGTGTTGTTGTTTTTAGAAGAATGAAGAATAATAGGAAAAGACTGTTAAAAAATAGTAACATCAAGTATTAGTAAACACAAAAGAATTCAGGCAGGAAAGTATGTGGACCTTCCTTTCAAAGAAGAAAAATGGTCACAGAAATTCTCAAATAGTAAAACAAGACTGATAAGTATTAACTCTCCACAAAATTAAATTACATTAAAAAAAGGGGGGAGGGGGAGTAAAAAGCAGGAGCAATGAGCCCTGATAGGGGCTGAATTAACATATCAAAGGAAGGAGATAGAGTAATCCTGAGGGTAATACAAAAGAAAAGTTTAAGGGACACCTTGGGATAAGTTTTCTTTGAAGTGCTGCACTTCCTAAAATAATAGGGGGGTTATCTAAACATGTCCATCATGCATCACAATTACTGTACTACACTTTCACTTACAGAAAGTTCATTACCTAAGTGGAGAGTAAGTGCTCCCGTGGAACAGGCCTAATTAAGAGGCTCTTGTTATGTGTGGAATTAGCGTGAAGGACTCGGACACTGCGTCTGTATTTCAGACCCTGCATGTGCACCCTGCTCTACCCCAGCCCTAGGTCAGCATCACAGCTGGCCAAACGCTATCCTCAACAGCAGGGTAGCCTGGTGGCAACTGCAATATTTGCAGCTTGTACATTTATATTAAGCAAAAAATGTTTTCACTGTTCTACCTCTCAACTTCACTGTTTCTCTCCATTGATTTTGCTTGGGTTTCTTCCTTTAATCCTCCCTTTTGCCATTTCCATGGGCTATGCCTGCCTCTGACATCAGGCTCAGCAGCTGCAAGAAGATCACCTACAGCTGTTACTTCACACGCAAATGGTGGTAGTTTCAGTTTCCCTATATGTTGAAAGCCTTGGAGGTTATCAAAATAGCACGAACAAGTCTAGAACTTGAAGACAGTTATTTTAGCATCATTTTGAAGTCACTTCTACAGCATGCTATAGGTCATTGCATTGACCCTTCAGATCACCCTAATTTCTGTCACAATTTACATGTAATAAATGTTTAAGAAACAATTTCGCAACTGGCAAGATTAGAAGAAATGGCACCAACCGTCGAGAAGTCCCATTTCTACAAAGTAAGAGCTATACAAGACCAAAGGAACGCCCATGCTCTGCACAGCAAAGACCATGACAGTCTCCATTGCCCGTCAAACTTCGTTATTTCTCTGACTGTGCTGGAAATATTTGGTGGTTGTACAGTTTACAAGGAAGCATATATCCAGTGTAGCATCTGAGCAATTGTTTGGGCAAGTTCTTCGAGGAATGCAATCCTGCCTCCTTTCCTACRGCCATCTATACACTATGACAACGCGGCATGACTTTGGTGTGTACTTTTATTTTTGGAGAATCCAGATCTAGAAATATTTTACCCTGTTTAATCTTTTTAACTTTAAGGGAGTCAATTTTGACTGCTACTGCCTGGGCCTCAAGCCGCTCTCCTTTCACAGGCCTGCTCCATGACCACCTTGTAGATGCAGCAGTGCACCCAGAGATGATTTGCTTGCCTGAGTTTTACTGCATTCAAATGGAATAACTCAAAATGAGTGGCAGTAGCAATTCATTTCTGAACTTGGTTTTCCAAAATATGTGACAGATGATACAGATATTTCCAGATGACTGATCTACATCCAATAATCAAATACTTTGCAGATACTATCTTTCAATGGAACTCAGTTTGGAAGTTTAAATGGAAAAGGAAATCAGATAATTAAAAACCTGCCTTTAGTAATACATTTTTTAAACTGACAAAATCCATAAAAACCTCAAGCAGAAACATAAAGTGAAGCTGAAAGAGATTCACTGAAAACCAAATTAATATTTTAATTCTGTCAACACAGAAAAAGTCTCTAAATGAGATGAAGTTCAGAACAAATACAGGGCACAGTGATTTATTGCCTTTTCTCCATAATTTAAATGACTGTTTCTTTAATGCTCACTAAATTCCTCCCGTAGAGTTACAGTTTTAGTCTCTCACATAAAAGCAGCTCATACTTTCAGTGCTCTGCGCATTGCTTTAGAAAAAAAGGAATGTTCCTTTGGGAAAAAGCTAGTGGCTTTCCAGTAGCCATGTCAAAAATCAATTAGACTGAAGGACTAACACATGGGATTAATAAAGCTTTCTTCATCTCTGTAGCTCAGCACATATTCTCCAGGCATTATGAATATGCATGTTTGCCACACAGTCCCCATTAACCACGTAATAATAAATTTCAAAGAGTGAAATTAAAGATACATATGTATTTGGGACTCAGCACAATGCTGTCAAAAACAGACCAGTGTTGGGGTCAATGTTGAACCTACATACACTTTAAACAACAGTTTCTTCAGCTTTCACTTGAACAGGTGCTTCCCTTAAACACATCCTCTCAAAAATCACTAAGCACCAGCACCTGTATCTGCAACATCTTTAAAACATTATCTAATTAACTTACATAAAACTTCAAACCAGGAGGTGAATACTAGTGCCCAGAGAGATTTGGGTGGAACACGTGTTAGCAGCTCCTACAGATGTAAACCTCCCCGACCGCTTCCCTGGGGCAGGGTCACCCAGGTAAATGGGTGCCTACGGTGGGGCCCTAGAAGACTTACTATGCTGGTCCCCCCCCACCCAAGAGGGGGGATTCAGGCACTGAAGTCAGCACTGCAAATCCAGAGTATTCACCTTGACTCCTTGAAAGTGTCTGCAGTAATCACTAACAGAAGGTTGCCAAAACTACAGTTTTAATTAAGTGGAGATTAATTGTTAAATTGACTTGTATTTAATACAACTGAGAGATGTATTATGTTTATACAAACTGATCAAAAGAACATTTAGCAGTCACCTAAAGATTACATACTGATCCATATTTAATAATATGATTTTAATAGTCAACACTTAGCATACAACTGCTTTTATTAAATGTATATGATGATTATCATTGCACTGTCAAGCCTTTTCAAAGCTCCTGTCAGAGAAATAAAAATTTATAGATGCTATTCCTTCCATCAAATTTCCACACTTTAATATAATTACACCAGCACATAAAGTACCTTGAATAGCAAAATTTCATGGTGAGAGATAGGAGAGAGTCATGCTTTTAAAATAACTTAGCTGTCAACTGCAACTTCCATATGTAGGGGTAACTGCAACTTCCATATGTAGGGGTAACTGCAACTTCCATATGTAGGGGTAACTGCAGAGACACAAGACTGGAACAGACTCCAGCTGGTCCCCTGTGATCCCAAGCAACTGCAAAGCAAAAATGCTTAGCCACACAGTCCCAGAACATCCGCTGTTTATTTCCCATTTCCCAGCCACACAACACTCCCAACAGTAGATTGCAAACTAGTACCAAGGACCAAGGTACAAACCAGAAGGGGCCCAAGGAGGACAGTGACAGAGATCAGCCTAGGGAAGGAAGAAGTTGGATGAAGATGCCCAGATGATCCCAGAATGGCAGCAGATCTTACTCAGAAAAGGAAAGCCAAGAAAAATCTGAGAACAGTTCCCGACTCTGACCTTCAAGAAAAATTCCTTCCGCTCCTAAAATCTGGCAACTAAATAAATTCTGGGTAATCTCTTGGCTGTTTAACCAACAGAGCCTTTGCCAGGCAGCTAGGATTTCCAGTAGAACCAGGAGCAGTTCCAAATATAACACATCATCTTGACAGGTGCTCTCGTTAAAGATTTGATGTTTCTAAATCAAGTTAAAGGACAGGCTGAATCACAGCTACACATTAATGCAATCAAACCAGCAAGGGTCCTGAGGCAGCATGGGACATGTGACCAACACAAAGACAATTCCAGTATGCAGTAAGAGACACCCCAAGGTCATAATGACCCTCCAACCCCAATGTCACCTGCTACTTGTTACATACACCTTTTCTATAAGCTTCTCTAGCCCCATCTTAAAAAAAAAATACAAAAATATAAAAATCTCTCATTGGCTTGCCTTTACAAACTGGAAAGCTATTCCAAACATGGTGCTTGAGATACAATTTAGGTTCTTCCTCATGCAAAAGGTCAGTGCAAGATGACAAATCACTCTCATACAAAGGAAAACCCATTTTGGTGACTTTCACCAAGGGGTTTCATCACACAGAAGCATTCAATAGCCTCATACTGTTCTACATAAATTCAATTTCTATTCCATCTGTGAATCTCAGGTCTTAGCCTCAGTGTAACAATTGAGTCTGCCACACTATTAATTTTATTCTGAGCTGCAATGTATTTATAAAGCTATTTAATAATTCAGTATTTTCTTTCAGCCAAGTTATAGCATCCCTTTCCAGAAGGAATCAGCATTGTGGGATTCATTCTGATATGCTTACTCATGTACAATTGAATTACAAGAATATGGGAATAAAACAGAGAAAAATAGCCACTCTACAGTTCCTAAAGCTGAATTTTATTATTATCTATCATTGGCTAGAAATTTACACTCAGATTATCTTACAATTTTAAGAAGACCTTAAGGGCTAGATCTCAGCTGATATAAATTATGTAACCCCCTGCAGGTAATGAGACTATATGGATTTATACTAGATAGGAATTGCAGGATTAAGAACGTTAGCAAGAAGTCCACGTGTGTGTATCTGAAGGCAACACTTAAATCTTGTAAGGAAAAGAAACAACGCTTATTGACAGAGCAACATCCCAGAATAACAGTACTTGAGCAGTATGCTCCATTAGCACCATCCCTTCAAGTTGTGTGAGAAGAATCAACAACACATACGTGCTTTCGTCCATCAGAGCAGACAGGCAAATTGCTTAGTGTGCAATATGACAGTTGGCTCTAATTAACTAAATCAAGCTCATAATTGGTCAGAAGGTGAGGTCTTCGAATAATAACAAACGAATGAATTTAGGTCTTTATTGAAATTTTCATTTGTCCTGTTCTCAAGATCCTTGATGACCCTTTTTCACTTCACTGTCAACTTTCAATCGTCTTAATTGAGATACTCTTCTTTATTTTTTTTATTTAAATATTCCCTGAATAAATGTTCTGTTTGGATAGCCACATAAACTATTTTAATACCTCCAACTGATGTTGGTATCTTATGCACCAGGATTTGAGAAGAAACACCACAGCGACATCATGGGACTCCCTAACTCAACACTGCTCTACTGCATGTGCAACTGGCAGACAAAAGCTCAATGTCCTTGTGCATGTCCTGCCAGTTCTGCTTGACAGCTTCACAAGCACTCCCAAGAAAATCAGTAGCTCACATGCCCAGAAATTATTAGGCTTTGATCCACCAGCCAGCTTAGGTACACACTTTATTTTCAAAATGTGCACTGTTTCAGTGAGGTCGACCAGCAGACACAAGCTATAACAAAGCTTATGTTACAGAGCTGACTTTCAGTATTAGCAATACTCTTCAACACCAACCAAAAAATTTCAGCCTTCTTTAGAATAGAAGTATTATGGCAACTGGATTTCACATTTAGGATACACCCCATTGCGACTCTCTCAGGCAGCGCTCAGTATTTGCCTAGAAGTCATTCCTAGAACTCGTATACTTGTGGCAGCAGCAGGAAGAGCTATTGGTATTCAAATCACACCCCAGTTAAAGCTACCACCATATGTTGACAAAATATCTCATATTAGATCCTAGGACAGCTGTTTTGCTACCACCTCATATGACATAAGGTGAGAACAACAGGAAATTAGAGTGAGGAGAAGAATTAAGAAAACCTAATGACTCATCTAAGACATCAATCATTTGTATTCTTCTGCCTGGGCACAGGTAAACTTCACGCAGAAAGCTGGATACTGCGCTTAAAGAGTGTGTCTGTTCCACAGATCTACTTCCAGAGCCTTTCAGGAAAAAAATCTTCCTAATCTAAGTCATTATCAATGGTTATTCAAAATTGCTGGGGGGAAATACAAACCACCTGACCCTTCTGCACAGTGATAAGAATAATTTCCAGCAGGAAGCTGGAAATATTACAGCAATATGTCACTTTCACTTTTGTTCTAAATAAAAAGAAGAAAATAACAATTAAGTATCATATTAAATACAAATGCTACTTAATTCAAGATTTCTGAAGGGCATCCACTTTAAACTACAGTGCATCACACATCTCATTATTAAAAAAAAAAAAAACAAGCTGTGAAGGAATATTCATTTTCTTAGTGAAATTTGATCTCATCACTTTACAGCTTTTCTAACTTTGTTAGAAACCTCTTAGTGGAACACAAATTGCCAGACACTGTCTTTTTGCAAGCTGGACAATAATATCGATCATAACTCCGCTAGAAAAAGAGGCAAAGGGAAAACAGGAAAAGTGTCACCACCAAAATACCTTGTGAGTGCTTAAATTGTTGTTTTCATGCAGTGAAAAATGCTGACTGCTTCCTCTACCATTGTTGCCTTGTATGAATACAGTGCAGTGCAAATAAAATTAATATGTGAATGCATTGCCAAAGCAGTAAGTGAAAACTATTACATGCACAATCTTTGCCCAAAGAAAATCTACTCTCCTTGGAGTTATTTGTTTAAAACGGGCTATTCTATTTATATAYGAACATTTACACAGTAAGCAACAGCACCATGTTCATCTCTCACTGCATTGAATACATTATATTTTAAAGAGGGAACTATTCTACTATGAACAATTTACAAGAATATCTGTTAGAAAAACATCCTTTGCTTTGGGAATGTAAAGATTAAAAGACCCTTCGTGGGGTATTTATATTCTAGTTACACAACACAACAAGGATCTAAAACAATTCCATAAACCCTTGGAGCTAATTGGCCGAGGAAACTATATTGATTTTAAAATTATATTTATGATTATAAATATTTTKATAACCTTAAGCTAAGCAGTCTTGAATTACCTTGTATTTACCCCTGGGAAAGAGTGTGCCCAYGGGCAGATACTTTGGATTAACTGGGATACAAGAGCTTGTTATCCCAGAGCCACACACACGCTTACCCAGAGTAGCTTAGGCTTAAGAGGTGAATCAATAGGGTAGAGCTCTAATACTTCGTCCCTAAAGAACAGGAAAAGGTCTTCCTAGATTCAAGCAATAGAATAAATAATACTTTTGCAGCACAGACCCTAATTTCTCACACATCTCATGTCAGCCCAGGAGGAAAAATTCTTCTGGGGCATGGGCAACCATACTCAAGAAATCCTGCTGGGCATGAGGCAAAAGTCAGTATCATCAAGCAGAATTTTTTCTTAATGATAAAATACCCATTTTCTCTAAACCGAAAGACATCACAAGGAAACRCGGAGATTTTCAGCCCACCTGCTTTCCCTTTCCATAATGATTTTTAAATAAAACAGCACTGAAACAACTCTCACCTTTTTTCATGTAATCACAACTCACATTTTTTCAGTCAATCCAAACTTTTAACCTGTATTTACAAAACAGCTTTAAAAATGTCACGGAGAAAAACTCTAGGTAGAAACCTAGAAGAAACACGGCCRTCCAGGCCCTCTAACGCACCACCCCAGAGAGAGGCCACCACCACTCCCCCAGCCCTTCGCCACCAGCCATGCTGCTTTATTTTGCCTTTTTTTCTGTGCTCCTAGCTGGCGTTCCCCTTCCCGCTCYGCTCGAGACTCTGCTTTCCCGCTTCCTTGCCTCCCGCCTGGGCTTGATCCGCTCCTGGTTTCTGCATTTGGGGCTCAAAGGGCAGCTCCTAGGGGATAACAGGGACCCAGTCGGGGAACAACTCGGGAAGGTGTTGCCAACTGCTGCTTGCATAGAAACCGAGGCTCTTCACATGCTTTTCTCTTTCCTTTCCATAGGACCCCTATGTGCCTCATTTAACCAGGCTGTCAGACAAATCTCAGGAAAAAAAGAATTTGAGAGTTACAGAAACATCTCCAAATGGCCTCTGCTTGTCTTAAATGGAAGTGGCAAACCTCTTCATTAAAAAAAACAAACAAACACGTAATTATGGTATTTGAAGGAAGGTTTGTGGAGGTGTAATATGGAAGAGAAGAAAGAAAACACGTGTAAGAGCTCAAAATAACTAAACAGGCTTATACTTCGCAAACTCAACATACATGCTTGATAGGCCCRGTTCAAACAGAGCTAGCCTACAACTCACACTCATTTAGGGAAATTAGGGGGCCGTATACTGCATCATTAAACAGGCTCATGGCTGGTTATCTTCACCACTTCCATCCACTGAAGGAAAAAAAAAAAGAAAAAAGAAAGAAAGAAAAAATCCCGGGGGAATTCTCGCAGAAATAAGCACCAGCAGCTGCCGCGGCACACCAGTACGTTGCTGGAGGCATTTCCCCAGGAAAGGAGCAGCATGAAACAAATCTGCCCCGGATCCCACCGCTGCCCTGTGAGACCCAAGCGGCGAAGAACTCGAAGACGAAGGAAGCGTCTTCCTCGCACTGTCCACTGCGACCTCTCAGCATGCCTGCCTAGCGGTACAAAACTGTCTGCTTCGGCACCGCTCTTGCCAGAAATTATTAACGCTCAGATTTTTCACGGGAAGGCTTGGCTCCTCTGCACTGCTCAGATCMCTGAGCTAGGAATAAACTGCTGTACAAGACAGTCTGTGTACGTCAACGCTTTATTTTCCCCTGAACACAGGAGCAGGCTGGAGCTCAGGAAGCTCGTGTTTCCTCTGCTTCAGCAGCCTTGTGCGGGAACGATTTAGGCAGGTGGGGGGGGGCAGCAATTTTGACCTCATTGCGTGGGGAGGAACTTCCCGCAGGCAAATGCCAGCTAGCTGGAAAGATCCGTGCCACCTCCACGTCCCAGCATACGTTACAACGTCGCTATCTATTTTAGTCTTGTATGGCCCCCGTTGCTGTAGTATCTGCAAGCACCTCATAACCTTTTAACGGATTTATTCTCACAAATCCCTGCATGGYACAAAATCACAGTCACGTCATTTTTACAGACAGCTTGTACTTGCCCCGTTTTCCCAGGCATTTGACCCACACCATGCAGAAGTGCCAGGGAGCAGGAGGTGGCGAGCAAAGGGGACGACCGGAGGACTCCTGCTGGGACAGCGGCCCCCATCGCAGCCCCAGCCCGCTCTGCCTCTCTGCGAGCATCTGACCTAAACCGGCGGGCACTTCAGAGCTGCACACCCTCAAACCCGGACTTGTGCCTCGCTCAGCCGCTGAGCCCAGGAACTCGGTCGCACACGCGAGCAGGCAGCACCTGGGGAGCAGCACCGCTTGGTCTACTTGGCTGCCAACAGCAGCGCGTACCCTTCCAGCAAGAACGGTCCATGCTTTCCGTTAATTCATCCTGCAGCTTTTCAGCATCCTCGAGTATTGCCTGAAATACTACGCAATATTACCTATTTCCGTCTCATTAAAGATTTGGGAGTTTTATTTCGGGGAACGTTGGAAAACGGCAGATTCCAAGAGCCTGTATGTCGTCCGCACGTATCCAGCTGCGAGGTGCTTCCCTTTCTGCGATTACTCAGCTACAAGGTACGATGCCAAGAGCGTTTTGCTCGCCTCCAGCTCCCGCCCGCATGCGGAGAGGGGAGGCTTCCTCGCGGGGCTGCGCTCCGGACCCGGCGCAGGGCCAGCTCGTCACAGGCGCCCTGGGCTGGGAGAGGCAGGCGATCGCCCGGGGCCTCCCCGAACGCTGGAAAGGGAACTGCTCTGCCACGAAATCCTTCCTGTCGGATGTGGTTACAAGGCAGCTACAGGACTATACAAGTTTCCATTCCTTGGTTCCAAATGATCCATGGGCATAAGGTCGAACAGTCCCTTTCTTGCCTTCCCAGCGGAAGAGGGCAATATACTCAGAGGTGAAAATGATGAACTTGCCCCTGCTCTGGGCAGGCTGTGCCCATGCAAAGAGGAATGGGAACTTCTGCTGCGCTCTAATAAAAGAACTACTGTGTTGTTTAATAGAGTTTCACCAGAAATATGCTACTGATTTTTAGAAAATACAGCTATTAAGATTGAGTAATCCTACTGCTCTAGTGAATACATATTTTGGAAAAATTCTTCTGTTGAAAATGTGCTGTTTTTTCCTACCAAAAATATTACCACTATTGTCTTTCAGACAAATACTATTGTACAGATCTTTCAAAAGAAGATCTGAAATCCATTCAGAGCCTTTAGAGACTATCATCTTAATTTGGCTGCCACTCATTCACCCTCAGGGCTGAATTCAGCTAAAAAATAAAGACAAGTTCCAAACTGCATCAAGCCGCAGAAGGAGATGCTGCTGCATTCCCTGGTGGAAAACTGGGGTTTTGCTTTGCTTTATTTCATCTTAGTTACCATAATAGACCTTAACGTCCTACATTCACAGGTTCAAATAATGCTTTTAGCGTACTCAGCCAAATGTTTAAACTCAGCATGTGTGTCTTTACCCAGCACTTCACTTGTGCGCCTCCAGATGCTCCGAGGAGGAAATCAGGCTAGACTAACACAGGCTGGTCCCTGCGGCTCTGCCGAGCGCAGAGTAGTCGCGTTAGTAAGGAAGATGCCTGAGGCAGAGTCCTCAACGCCGTGTCTCCCTTCCCCAGGGGCCACCTCGCAGCCAGGGTGGTGCACCGAGACTCATGATCCTGTGCAAAAGCGTTTCTGCTCTGGCAGAAAACGTGGGGCTTCCCTAGTACTATATACTTAAAGGATATCAAGACAAGAAGCAACTGGTGGAGAACATCAGAGTGCAATGGAAAAATCTGTCACTGGACTAAAAAAAAAAAAAAGGAAAAGGAAAAGGAAAAGAAAAAAACAACTTAAAATAAGCACATTAAATAAACTGCCAAGTGAAGGCCCAAGAATATCCTTATACCTTCTAATGAGTCTACCAAAAGGCTTAGCCAACTTGGGCTAAAACTGGAGAGCAAGAAAATGAATGTTTTGTTGACAAGGTCCTGTCAGGAATGAAAAGCAGGTTTTAAAAGGAAAATGACTATTACAGATCTGGAGACGTGCCACTGCTTGTTTTGTATCAAGCTTTTAATGAGAAATGGAAAACAACATTTTTTCCAAAATTTCCCCCTATTTTTAAATCAATTTTATAATTTGTAACAGCTCTTTTGAACTAATCTTCATATTTTACACTGTAGCTTATTTTTCAGTAACGCAGAGCAACTTGTAGAGCTTCATGTCTCCTGGGAGAAGTAAGTGTAGGCTGAAAAGTACTCCACGTTTTTGTATGCTTCTGAGCTGCTCCTACCTCTCTTCTTTGTTTCTGTCCCCATCTCCTAACCAGCTTCCCAATGGATATTGGAATCATCAACTCACTGTCAAAGCTACTTTTAAACAGTACCAAGTAAACATCCCAAAAATCTTTGTATAGGTTGCTCTGAAAGAAAATGCTGCAAGTTACAGCTCCCAATCATGCCATAACGTCACCACAACAATAAAACATAGCAATGAGAAACAATTCCAAGGGAAAATTGGGAACAGATATGATACAATAAGTACATACTATTATTTGAATTGCAGTAAGCTCACCCTTTTCTACAAGTCTGAGATTTTTTTTGCATGTTTTCATGTGCACAAAACATGTTCAAATCACGTGCCCAACAACAACATTTAATGTTAACTTGGTGCCCAACCCTGATTTAATTTATATATTATGCAAGCAAACACAACAGAACAGGGAAACTCTCAGCCTACTTAATCTCTGTTTTTAAGGCTACAAGAACAAGCAAACGACTAGGTAAGAAAAATACTTAATTCAATAAAAGATGCAATGAAACTCAAAACACACAGGTATCTTAAAAATCACCAAAAGACAGCATAGAGTTTGCCTCTCAATATTTTGAAATTTGACAGTTCTAAACATTAGCTTTTTCTCCTTCCAGGAAATACCTCACTTAAGTGAAACATCTGCTAACAGAGCCTCTGCTCGGCTCAATCTTCAGTCACCACACATGCATTTTCTAGAATGTTTTTTAGAATTTTTTTTAACAATTATGAATAGCTTGTTTAAAACCGAGGTTTTCTCCTCCCTCACTCATTTCATGCCCAGGAGCACACAGTGATTGAGCTAGCCAGCAAGCCCTGTAAGTCACCACTTTGCTTGGATGGTGCAAGATCCTTCGGGCAGAAGGATCCCACTGGAGAGCAGGTTGTGCAAGAACAGTCCTTACAGGGGGTACGCACGTAGCCTAATATAAAGCCATGGCCTCTCTAACGTGGCCCCTGAGCCTAAATGGAAATGAATAGAATAGTATTGTAACACTTATTATTGGTTTTTAATTATTATAGAACATATACATTGTCCCACTACACCAACCACAAGGGTTTAGTAACCACCGGAGGCAGCAATTTGCTCTGATCCATCTGTTCAAACTGTGCAATATAGTAGAGCACCCCAAAATGCGCTTCCTGGAGACCGTGAAGTCACTGCGCTGCATGGGAGAGAAACACGTTGGTGCATTAACGCCCAAACACCTCAGCTAGCCTGGCGTGTTAAAAGGATAAACATTCTCAAAAAAAGAAAAAGAAAAAAAAAAAGCAGAGGAGAAATGGCAAGCTCATAATATTCATAATATGAATGAAAATCGCCGTTAAGAACAACTGTCTCTTATTCTAGTCACATTAGGGCAAAGGCATGCTATTATTTCTAGCGTACTTTGGACATGCAGAATATTATACATGCAAAACATTTCGTTACTTTTTGGCCAGAGCACGTTATTCTGGCAAGATACCAGGTAACAAGGAGGGGAAACAAAGGACCAACTACAGTACTTCTTCCTGAGGAAAGGATAAATTTAAGCTAATTATATACTTCGTTTGGAATGAAGAGAAATTTAAACCACACTGCCTTCCTCATAGCTAATATTTATGGTAACACTAAAAGAAAATATCTACTAGGATACACCTAGAATTGAAGAGCAGACCATTATAATCCTTTTGATGAATTACTGTGGTCTTAAAAACCATAAACAAAAGACGAGGACACAACCGAGACAAGCCTTAAACAGGACATCATATTGTTTTTCATGGTAGAATATTCTACCCAATTAATCAGCCTACTCACTGTTTTTTTCCTCCTTTCTTGCCCCTAGGTCGGTCACTAGATAGTGATGTTAATTTGTCTACGTTCTCATGCAATTTTCTGCTTATTAAAAAGTGAGGAATCCCACTGCAATTTCAAAATCCATATCACACAAGGCAACCCAAGTGCTGGGATCTCAGAATGACATCCTTGTGTTGATAGACCAAAAACAAACAAACAAACAAACAAAAAAACCTATTCATTTGTATTACAGATTATCTGTCTTCATCCCTTGCTGCATCAGACACTAGAGTTTGCTCTCCAGGGGTATGAGGAAGGAAAGAGGAAATAACATGCCAAGTTGGCTGTTTATATCCGATTTCCTTCTGACTTTATGCAATTTAATTAAACAAAGATGGAATGGCAATTTCATTTTAAAATAGCATTCAAATGCTTTCTGAAAAGAAAAAGCTTACAAGGAAAGGATGGAAATTATAATTCAAAGGTATGTGTCAAAAGGGGGCAAAAGAAAGGAACGTGCATTTCTTTGTTTTGCAGGATTCAGCCACAAGGGAAAAGAGAAAAAGAACTAAACAGTCTCTTCTTCTAATATACATTGAAAAAAAATAATGAAAGAAAGAATGAAAGAAAATGTGAATCCTGTATCTAATTTTACACATCTTTTTCACTAAGTGGGACTTCAGCAAAGTTAAAAAGCCTTTCTGACCACTGCAAGCTCTCCCAGGAATACATTTCAGCTTCTAAAAAGATCTTAAACTCAGATGCTTATGTGTGCATTTAAGGCGGCTGGACCGCCACTCAACAAGGCGTTTCAGCACTTGCTAAATTTAGCCATAAATCTCCGCATGCTCCAAAAGAGAGGCTTCACACAGAAGCTGCTGGCCACCAGTCCGGCAGTAATTCACTCCTATAAAACCATTTTCTACCATTTGCTCTAAACACTCGCACTGAGCCAGTGGCCAAGCCTGGTCTTCTAAATCGCCCTCTCTTTGGGAAGGAAAGGGGCAAATTCAGGAGGAGGCACGAGACAGCAGACAGCCCGTCTGAACACGCTGCCACACGCAAAGGAAAGAGGAAAAGACAACACCTGAGGTGGGGAAAAAGTTCTTCTTTTCCCACAAAGTGGAAATATTTCATCCTTCGGGAAAACAAGCCCTCTAAGGGGAGGAGAAGCCGCGGGGTGAGCTCCCGGGGCTGCTCCCCAGCCCTCTGCCACCCCTGCCGGTCCCCAAAACACCAGGCACCTGCTCGCCTCCGCCACACGACATAGCGCTTCGGAAATCGCATTTTCGTTCAGAAACCACCCGCTGTTACCTGCCGCTCACGTGCATTGTAATCTCTTTGGGACCAAATTCCCATTTAGCGCAATACATCTTGTTCCCTGCTGTCTATAGTAAACGGTCTAATCCCTCGGAGATTAAACTGTCAATCAGAGACACACTTCTTACTCCCTAGGGGAGATGCTGCGTTACGCAGTGAAATTTCTTACGTGGAAACTTTCAACAATGTCGTTCAGTTCCTCTTCCTGTGCCTGGGCTACTGAGAAAAATAATTATTAAACAACAAAAAAATTCTGCTAGAAGAAAGGCAAAGAAGGAGGTCTCAGGTTGCTGGAGGCCAGGGCTCTTTTTGGAGGAAAAGGTCCTGTCCACAAATATGGTTCAGAAAACAGCAGCAACCTTCACACCTGTGGCCAGCTCCAGGTTTTATTTTTCCAGGATAACTGAAACCCTAAATGAAAAAGTCTAAACATATCAAGATATTACATTTAGATGTGAGAGGAGCCCGCACTCAGCATGCCCTGGGGAGAAATCAGAAGGCAGATACGAACCCGCTCAAGGCAGACTGGGTTAAATGGGGCTTGCGAAGAAGAGATAAGAGGGTCCTGTCAAGAAGATTGAAATAAAGTATCAGCATGCACTGGAAGGTCGGAGGGAAGATCAGAAGCCAAGGGGTGTGAAACAGGAGGAAAAGCAAAGTACATCCCGCAGCACGCTCAAGAATTGGGATGGTCCAAGAGGCGAGTCCACTTGAAAGATGCCCTCTGCAAGGGGAAACCCGTGTCTGGATTAAGGCTCACTCCCTTCCRTCAAAAACAAACCTAAAACATCAACAGAAAATGGGATAGCCTCTGCATTTAATCTAAACTTAATTTCAGTTCATGTATGTGGCATCACCAGTTTTGTCTCCTTTTTGCATGTTCTGTAAGACTCGAATTAAAGCACAATTTAATCTCTGCGACATCTCAAGGAATCTGACAGCTGATTTGTTTAACCGCTCCTTCGGCGGCGGCAGCCACCACCTCCTGCCTCGCACAGCTCAGAGGGACATCCCTTGCAGAGCACCTTCTTGGGTGCACAGGTGTGTGTGTGTGGGGGGGGGGGTCTGCTTCAAGGGTAATTTTTAATTAAGATTACCTGCCCAACCACAAAGRAGGAACCACCCTCTGACACGGAGCAAGACCAAATTTTTCAGTCTTAACAGCACACAAGTGAATTCTGTGTCATGGTGTGCTAAACAGTCCAAATTTAGCACCGACAGTAGCAGTTTACAGGGATTATACGCCTCCATCCCTTTAACAGCCATTAGCCTGCCGTTACAGGAGATAAGCACCTACCTCATCTTCACCCTTCTGATAAATCAGTTCCCTAATATGATGGGAACGTACAGCAAAGAACCTTCTAATTGAGGTTCATTTTTTACTTAAGCTTAAATCTCAATTTCTTGAATTTGCAAATATTTGTTTTGGTAAAATTATAATATTCCTGTACAGCTGTGGGAACTGGGAAAGCTGCACATAAAAGGTGCTCTCAGATTGAACTTTGGAGAGTGCAGGGTTTTCACTTGAGACTTCATATAATAATAACCACAGCTTCTCCGAAGGCTGAGTCTGCCCCTCTCCCGTGTCACTGCAGGAAATACAAGGTAGCAAGAACAAACCGATGGGGCACAGCAGGATGATTCACGGTGTCCAGGGAGAAAGGGGTGCAGCAGCATGAGCCTTGCTGCTCCATTCATGCAGGAGACGGCTGCCTCCACACCACCCAATCCCCTATCCACCAGCCTAAGTCAGCGTTGGGAGGGACGAGACACGATTCATGGTCTTCTTGTTGCACAGTGCTTTGCTCCCTTCTTCCAGATTTGCATCTCCAACTCTCCTCCTCTCTCCCTCCCGAATTTCTCTTTGTTCTGTTATTTTCCATCACTGAAGATGTCACTGAGTTTTCTCATGAGCATGAAACATTCACTGGAAAGAGTCAAGTTTATTTTGTTCAATGTGTTTTTGCTAGATAAGCATTTGGGAACTGTTATTTGTCTTGCAGAAGTCCTGCTTCCTCTTGATACAGGCTGGTAGCCTGCAAGCCGATTTCTGTAGCGTTCTACTTAATCGTGAGTCTTGTTTCTTCTAGTCAGTCTTCATGATTATAGTCAAGTACTGTCCTGTCCTGATATGCATGCAGTTACACTTTTTTCAGATGTATTTGTATTTAAATATTATAGGTCTTTGTTGAGAGCAATTTTATTTTTTCCTTGATGAGAACTGGAATGCATTACATTGCTGTTTGGTGCACAGCAACTCCCCCAGAATGCAGAAATACTACACAACTACTTTTTCTGCAGGAAAGAAAAGTAGGACTGAAAACCTTAGTAAATCCTGAACTGAGCACAGGAACATTGCATATTTTCAGGATTCTTATCCAGATACTAACTGACCAGTGGTGGTGATAAAGTAAGCATTGCTTGCTAAATGGTCACCAGGGGAAGGCCTCCTTGAGAAAACAAACAACCCACCAGTGATGGGCACTTGTCCAGATGGACAGACTGTAGATAAAAACACATCAGTTCTTCAACCTACGTCAAAACCGATTTGTCAAGCGTCTCCCAACATCTTCCGTAATTTGAAACACATTATAACAGGATAAAAAGAAAGCTCACTCTCTTAAAGCACTCAGGCCAGGCCAACCTTGCTAGCAGAATTTCTTTGTGCTTCACAATAGTCAAGAAAATCCCCACATACTTAAATTAGTTTTCTTATAGATTTATGCTAGAAGAGAGGATAGATCTTTTAATGCTCAAGAAGCACCCCTAATTTAACTGATTGCTCAGAAACATATATCTTGTAAGGATGAAAACCCAAGGACTCTGCTCCGAAGAGCAAGCCGACCAATATTACCCCTTGCACAGCTCTACTGGCATCCCAGATGGGTGCTGTAACTCCGTGTCTCTGGATAACACAAATGCTTTGCCAATGCCTTTGATGCAGAGCTTGTGAGAGAGCAATGAAGGAAAAAGAAAGGAAAATGTATTTATAGACTCAAGGCAACCCTCCCCGCTTAGCGCTGCGGTTTCTGTTGAGTCAGGCTTGTCATCCGCCCTGCAACAAACTTATCTTCACTGTCCATTTTATGAGTCAGATTCAATCAGGGCTCCCCGACTCCTCGGGGAACCAGCACTTTAGCGTGAACTGCTTCCACTCAAAGGTAATGGAGTGAGATTGCTCGTGCCATTACTTTAAATGGTTTGAGGCCACACGGTCCCCAATTTCATTAGCTGCATTTATATACAGACCTTACACTTAATACGGCGGAATACAGAGACATATGTATGTTACGTGTCATCTTTTCTTCCCACCACAAAAGAGAGTAAAAAAAACAAAGCCACAAACACACTCACCAACAGCAGCAAACAGCCAGCATAAACTGAAGCACCAGGTTAAGCGTTACCATTTGAGGTATCATATATTGGGGGGGGGGGAAGATATTTGGGCACAATGTCACACATTTCTATCAACTACTTGCAAGTGAAGCGCACAGAAAAATTCTCCTTTTCAAGGTAGAAAACTGGTGTCAGCAGGCAATGCAAAACTGGCAGCCCCAGACTACCTGCGCTCAGAGTTCAGCAAAGTTCAGGTGTTATATTTAAGCTAATTAGCTAAATCACTGCCAGAGGCTGTGTGGGTACTTAGAGTACAGTYGGACACGTCCTTGCAACAGCACAAACCGGCTGGGGCCGCCCAGGAGGAGCTCCCACGTCTCGGACAACACGTCGCAGTTTCCCCGGGGCGGCAGCAGCCCGCGGAGCAGGGGCGAGCCCCGGCGGACCCACCACCTCGCATCGTTCGTGCAGCAGGATGGCACAGGCGCCCACGCTCCAGCCGCAGCGACCCACAGTCCGGCATTTCAAAGCAAACTCCTTCAACATCAGAAATCTATGTAATGCATTAGGCTGCGAACTGCAAAAGCTGCCCTTGGGGCACTCACTGTGCGCCCTCTGCAAACAGCCCAGCGGGGCTGGCAGAGCAGAGCTGTCTCAAGCATCCATTTAAACCAAACTTGGGTCAGTTTGCCTCAGTTTGAAAGGGGGTTAAGAATAAACGCAGTGACTGATGTGAGACAGCACTGTAGTAACTCAAAAAAGTGCACGACTGCATACTGGGCAGTGTCTCAGGCTCTCTCTAGTAACACGTGAGCAAGAAACAGGAAAATAACAATATCCAGATTCCAAACTGAACAGCACAACAGGAGACAGTTATGAAGCATTCCTGAATAATTCCTGGAAGTGCTATAATTTTATATCAATTTCATTGTTTTTTTTTTTTGGTTAAGAATTAAGGAAAAGAAAAAGAAAAGAGAGAGACAGAGAAAGAGAGATCTTTGACAGACTTACCAGAGGATTTTAATAATCTTAGACTAGCTGGCTATACACTTAAAGTAATAACAGGAAAAAAAGTTAATGAGTCAAATGCCAATATGTTTTTACGGGTTGTTGTTAATTGCAACATGTATACAGTTAAACAACAGACA
This sequence comes from Apteryx rowi, assembly GCF_003343035.1. NCBI lineage: Eukaryota > Metazoa > Chordata > Aves > Apterygiformes > Apterygidae > Apteryx > Apteryx rowi. Next base: position 11,423,251 of record NW_020448307.1, read on the forward strand.
CTATGAGTACTTTTCAGCTACTGTTAATTTTTGTTTTGTTCTGTTTTTCCTATAAAACAGATTTTTCACTCAAACTGCTGGTGATTTTCAGCAATTGAATTAAAACCTTCTCTATCACCCAAAGAAACAGTGATTTGCTGTTGATCCAAAGGAAAAAAAAAAGAGAGAAAGCAGTGTTTTATTCAAATACAAGGTCTTAGGAAAAGAAAGGGAATAACTAGCTGGGATGTAAAGTTATCCTGCAAAGGAGTGTCACATGCACAACCTATTGCAATAAACAGGCCAAGCACAACAAGACGAATCTTGCTCATCTACCTTAGTAACTGCTTCATGGAAGCAATTTGCTTTATATTCTTCTCTTCTTCACTAGAGCACCTCCCCTCACAGTAAGGAGAATACTTCATTAAACAACACTGCAAAGATATTCAGTGGAGAACAGTTGTTCTGAGATGGACTTTTGAGTTAAATTTAACCCGCATTTTGCTTTATATTTTGTGTTAGAGAAGGTAAAGCCAATTAAATGTTGCTTCACCTGGAAAAGAAGGGAGGGACACCTTGGCATTGGCGCTGTTTCCCCGCGGGTCCAGCCTGGCCTCAGAGTTGGTTGTTTCACGGCTGCATGCACGGAGCTCACAGCAGTGGCATGCCAGTGGTGGCCCAGGGCTCGGGGGGCTGGCGATGGAAATCTCGCARCCCAGAGATGACCGTCGCTCCTTCTCCAGGGAAGCGCTGCTGGGCTTGCAAGTCAGAGCACTCTGAAGATCTGAGCCTGATACCCAGAAAAGGGGGATTATTGGTTTTCATGACAAGCACTCCACACTATTAATTTGCCACCATGTAAAAGTCTCCATTGACCATGGCCCAGAAGCAAATCCAGATTTTTAATGCAATAAAACAGCTTAATTCTATTGAAGTCAGGTGGCTAATGAGACTCTGACCCTTTACAAATTTTAAACAAATCCAGCATTGCAACCAGCACATCTATCCTACAAAAAGAGTCAAGAGAGAGACACATGTTCAACATAAGCAGCATGAATAACCCCTATCTACCCACTCATTGTACGGGAAGCCTGGACAAGTAGTTTAGGTTGGACTTAAGTCATACACAGCTAAAGCCAAATAAGACAAATCCCAATAAAAGAGTTAGCAGCAAGATCCACGAAGGTGCTTCAGCACTACTGCTTATCCTTCAACTGCTGAGGGAGAGAGAGAGTCGCATAAGGTGGCCTGATCCAAATATCTCTGGGCCTCTCAAGGTCAGCAGCACTAGACATTAGTGGAAGGGCACTGTGAAGTGAAAAGCCCCTTAAGGGGAAAACAGAAAACATCAGACTACTAGGAAAGCCTAAAAACACCAGAGGGGAAAGAGAAGCAAATTTCTGCATCTTTAAAAGGTGCCACACAATGATATTTGCATTATGCTGGCAGCTGAGTTTTATAAACAAGCAAAAAAAGTCAGGACAACCACCCAGCCAGGTCCAGGACAAGAGCAATGAGAGAGAGAGAGAGAGAGGCACAGAAAGAACAGGCTTTGAGGCCATAAATTTATGGGATGAGAAGAGAAGCCTCCTAAGTACAATATTTACTGCCTACTCAATATTCTTTTATTTATTTTCCTATGTTTGCTTGACCTTGGATACTCCCTGTTTATTATTCTCTGAGCAGTTCAAAGCTCTCTTTCAGTACCCAGCAAGTCTGAGTCCTTCCAGGCTAGGAAGCTAAAGTATTCTGCTCTGCCTAACACTAGGCACCAATGCGAGAGCCATCTTCTCTCCATAATGCATAAGATAAGGCTATAAAGACAGGCAGAGGAAAGCCCCCTACGTACACACAACTGATGAATATTCATTAAAAGTCAACAGGTAACATTCATATCAATCCACCCACGCAGGGAGGACGAAGTGCCTCTCGCAGGTAGCAACGCCTCACTCAATTCACGATGGGCCACTTTGTACCATTTCAGATAAAACCTGCAGACACTCATATCCCCTGCGTTTCAAGCCAGTTTTTCGCCTTCATAAACAGCATTCAGAAAGGAGACTGAAGCATGCACAGCGATCCTGCTAACATTGCAGAATGCACTAACCTTTTCCACACGCCTACCCAAAGGTACTGTTCCATGAGATGCTAGTTCCCAAGTCTTTTCRACCCAGAGGAAAAGGGCTTCAGCGAAATAAAAACATCTCTCTTCTTAAAACAACTGTCAGTATAGAAAACAACTGACTGAGCAGCAACTCTGTCCTGGGTATGTACACTGTTTTACATGAAGGCACTCCTTAAACCACGATCCCAGAAGACCAATTAGTTTGTGAGCATCTWCCTCCCCCTGACCTCTCCTGGCACCCTGAGCTTACATCGCAGGCAGTATTCATGCTTTTCAGGATTGCATCTGGGCTAGAAATGCCAGATAATTATTTCTAACACAGTACAAGAGCATTCCCAGCCTTTCTGAGCTTTTCATCATATTCAACAGGAAGAGTGTTCCAGATTAATACAGAGATACTGAAATAGTGATGGAGAGATAAGGGACACGGACTGAACAAACTGTAGGAGACTAAGGCACATTCCTGATTCATCCTTATACAGTGCCCACATCACCTCAACATACATTTGTACTTAATCATCTGCTGTACACTGCAAAGATAAAGTCATGTGGCCAGATCCTTAGCTTTAGTAAGCCACACTGATTTACAACAGCTGAGAATCAAGCCCTTAAGATTTGGACAGACACTCAGCTTTGTTTCACCTCTTGGATGAAGACCAAACTCTGCACTCATCAATATGATTCACTCAGTGTTTCACACCTGAGCTTATGGCCTCTGATCGTTCACACTGGATGTGCTGCAGCTCCCTCCCACTGTATTCTGGGGGGGACAATCTATTTCCAGAAAACTCAGGACAGAAGCTGCTGTCATAATGTTTGTCTGAAAAAGACCCTGCAGCAGACTATAAAGGAAGACTACAATAAAGACCACTGTTGCCCAGGGTCAGCCTGTACCCCCACGCCATCCGACTGCCTGTCCTTCAGCCTCCTGCTACAGAAAGCATCACTGGGGTGGATTGCAACACAGCTCCCACCTTGCTCCAGGCAATCTGACCTGAAAACATTGAATAACATTATCTCAGGGCCATTGTATGGGGTCCGAAGGAGACCTGTGCCACTTGCTGTGCGGCATGAACATGCCCAAGCTACTCCAAGGGTGCTAGCCTCAAGAAAGAGGGACAAAAAACAGGCTGTATGCAATGACATCAGGGCTAAGGTTGGTGCAATTCACACCAGACAACAGCGACATGGCCTAAGGCCCCAGCCTGGTGTGCCTGCCATCAGTGCCTCCCTCCCTGCCTGCTGCTGGCAATGGGGCAGGGGGACGCTCCCGGCMCTGCACCCCAGGAGCCAGGCAAAGAAACGCACTGACCAGGTAACCCACGAGCACTCACGAAGGAGGGTCACGCGCTCTGACTGCATCTGGACATCCTTTGCACATGAGTGACTACAGTGCTCTCTGTAGCCTATTAAGGAAACCTGTTCTCCTCCCACCTCCCCGATCCTTCTTCAAACCCTGCAAACAAACTGGACATTGGGGGTCGAGCCTGGGGCTCCAGAGAAATCCCAAACCACATCTCATAGACATTCATACCATGAGCTCTGAAGTATCAGCTGTCATGTGAGCATAAAAATATATTACAATTAAAATCTAGAAAAATCAACAATTTTCTAAGGTGATCAGACATCGCAGGCTGACTCTCTGAAAGGCAGTTTTTACAATCCAAATTGTTAGGCAGCTTGTACCAAGGTACTCATTTGTCACAGTCTCCTCATTCTGTGATTCTTGATAAATGTGAAAGAGAGTAGTAATTCAGCATTGTTCCACTGCTTATGAAAACCATGCAGAAAAAAAAAAAAAAAATCAAAAATAATCTAGGCCAGTTCATTTGAAGTGCAAATGACTTATGCATGCAATACAAAACGCAACAAGTGCCTTTCAAGCTGTCTCATTTACGATAACACAAAAGCTGCTGATGGAATGAGAATTCCCAGGTAGTTATCAGAGAATTTTGCATATCATTTGTACTTCATACTGCATTAGCAACTCTCACATCATGTCAGCAGCTTGAAAAAAATAAAACCATGAATTCCATCCCTCCAAGTTTTTATTCTGCTTTGACTGAGTAATCTCATCACTTATCTCAAAAGATTTTGCATTCAATGCAAAATGTTTTGTTCTTTTCTAAAGGAAGAAGAAACTTAACACTTCCCCTGAATTACCCCAGTTTACTAAGATGCATAGTCAGCCATCAACAGAAGAAACATCTGGTGATCATGTCCTCAAAGTACACAACCTGCACCAGACTATTAGGTATCACACTATTAAGCAAAACAAAGAAAACCAAAGCTAAGGCTGACATCTCATTCTTGACCTGTACAAGCTAAAGAAGAAGAAGAAACAACGAACAACCCAAAGGTGAGACAGACACACTTATATAGATGTATTTTAAGAGCAGAAGGTGACATTGGTGAGAAAAACTTATTTTTAGAGGGTTCCCCTACGTTCTACATCAAATCCCCTTATAGGCCAGCTTGCAGGAAGATCTAACCTGCACGGCCAGAGCTTGTGTCGCATGACCTAAAGCAACCATGACCTTGAGTATTAGAAGGATAACATTTTTTTTGGATGAACTGTTCTCAGGCAGGACTTTTCTCCAGCACACTAAAGAACTCATTCATCTTTCCTACAAAAATAAGTAGTTTGTGGTTCTTCTTATTCTCCCAAATATGTATTACACATGTAATGTATTCATTTCATCCAAGGGGACATAGTTCATGTGAAAGGGAAAGGCAAAAACAAAGGAGAAAATATCTCATCTCTGGGTTACTGAAATACTTGGGGCTCTGTTTTACTGCTCTTAATTCAGCTGTGAAACACTGTGCTCAGAAAAAAAGGCAATCCAGCTCCCTAATCTGCTCTCAGAAGAAGGTACCAGCCTGCATGCAGACACTTGGCATAAAGAGCTAGACTGAAACTCAGCACTGGTGCAAGGAAATACTCCTGTGAACGGGGTCCTGCTAGAGGAACATCCAGCAAAGCGGATTCCCCTTGGAAGCCCAGGGAACATAACATGCCAGCTCCTTCCCACGCAGTTCAAATACTGAGTCATAACAGAGAAGGACTTCAGTCCGTTAATGTGGCAGAGAGTGGATTTAGTGTTAACTACAGCCCAGCACACCTACTCCTGCCGCAAGACCAGCACTTTTGCCTGAATTCCTGGCAAAAGCCAAAGAAAAAGACAAAAGTCAAATTTTTGCTTATATTTTGCCACTCTGGCTAAAGCTGCATTAACACTTTATAGACTTGACACCACAGTTGGCAGCTTCTGCAGGTGAGGAAGAGCTGTCACGAGAAAGTAAAGCACAGTTCATTTTCTCCCAGTATTTGTAAACAGTCCTTTGTAAATCTGCCTTTTTACTTTCTATTACCTCCAATGCTGGGCTCTGTTTTTTCTCCAGCACAAAACACCACTTTACCCAGGTTAAGACATTTACCCTGCAGCGTAACAGCTGCTCCAAACGCTTCCCTGCTGCAAAGCATGCTCCTGGCGCCGGGCTGCAAGCAGGCGCACGTGGCACCTCCCTAACGCGGCAGGCGGAACTTGGAGCTCTGCTCTCACTTCTGCGCTGCTTTGCCTCCAACAGCATGCAGAAATCAAGGGTGCACTAAGCAACGGAGCCTGTAGGTATAGTATTACTATAATATTACAATGTTACTAAAACAACAGTTCTTTCCCCACTATATCACAGGTTTATTCCCTAGTTTACCCCACAGCAACTTAATCCAACAGTGTCCTCACAATCTGAAGAGATATATAGCCGCATGTGGTACCAGCTCATCAAGCGCCAGCCCCAGCGGAGGCTTTGKGGGCGCCGTGACAGGCAACGGCCACACGACATTGCCAGCACATCTGAATCCTGATGTGACATTGCAGCTCTGCAGCTGCCCTGAGAGGAGAACACTAAAAGCAGGCCTGAATGGCAGGGACAAGGCTGTGCAATTTGTAATTTTGCATCATTAGGCTCACGGACCCTCATTAGGCTGTCCAGTCTACACCCTTTGTGTCTCCTCTCCTCTATTAGTATCAGCAGCACTTCATCGAATTCCTGAAATAGTCCTTACTAGCTATTTGACTTCTTTTAAAATAGAATTTGCACAAAAATATTTAACTTTTAAATGCCCTTCAGAAATACGTTCTCTAAATTACATAATGCATTAATTTTTCAGGGAACCTTGTGAAAACTGTTTTATCTTCTGACATCTCATGTCAAGTGACAGAAGGAAGGGATTTGGCAAAAGTACTTATGCAAGGTTCATGAGCAAAAATTTGCATTCAAAAGAACATACTCCAAGAATTGCCCCCTTTTTTTTTCCCTTTTAAAGATTGCCATGAAATTGAAATTTCCAAAATACCTGAGGACCTGCATGCTACCTCCAATCAAGTGGGCAGAGCATCAAAGGCCTGACACACAAATTAGCTTAAAGCAAATGTTGAAAAAAATCACATTTCAAACCAGAAGATGAGCAGGGGGAGAAAAAAAAAAAACACACACACACACACACCCCTTTCCAATCCAAAAAAGCCACAAGCAAAAAGTCTGCACACAAAAAATGAAACAAGCAAGAAAACTGATCCTAATTGCTAATGGAACGCAGGCAAAGTAAGATCATTCAAGCAGATTTAATTGCCTTTCCGCAAATGACATTTTGAAGAAAGTAAACAAATCTCTATCACCGAGGAATTTTAAGAACATATTAGACAACCATCTGTCACAAATAACCTAGGAAGAGCAGGTCCTGCCTTCAGGCAAGGGGATGGACAACTTGACCTCTTGCTATCCCTTCCAGCCTTATTTTTTTTCTGTGAAATCTGTGACACTTGGAGGCATACGTGTAGCACCTCATCTTTCACAAATCTTCAGACTAGTAACAGGTATGAAAGTTCACCTGTATTTAACTGGTTCATATATCCAGCAATCTACATAGTATTTCAAAGAGTTTATCACCTTCAGATCAAAGGGTCAACTAAGCATCCTCCAGAGATGCAACAAGGATATGTAATGGATAGGCAAATAAAACAGGGAGGTCTGTACTGTAGCAAACATCCCCCTCGAAATGCATTTGGGCTGGGATTTTCAGGAGACCTGGAACGATGCATTAATGCATCATCAAACACCACCAAACTGCAGTTCATCTGCCAGCAGCAGGAAGCCTATTCTGAACCAGCAGCGCGAGTTGCTCATCGCCTTGGAATCAGGCATCTTCTTCCAGTGCCCGCACCAGTCTAGCACGGCTCAGGATACACTAGAAACTACTCAAATCCTAGTGGATTACATTTGAAACATGTAATGCAATGCATTGTCTTGTGTTATCTTACAGGAACTGGCATTAACAAATCACCGTTCAGCCTCAGCTACCACACAGGGCAGATCACCGAACCCAAACCGCCAGGGAGCGAGAAAGCAAACCTAATTCACAATGATCACACACAAGCACATTCTTATAGAAACAGTTCAGCAAACCACACCGTTACACCAGCGTGCCTTTCAGAGATTCAAAAATTCCCATTCCCATTCAGCGCTTTCCACTGATATTCTTTTGAAAGTTTGACCGACCTGGACAATTGTTCACCACAGCTGCACTGGTTGAAAAAAGATTATTACAAGATACTAATGAAGCTTGATCCAGCTGTACGATACAGTGGCTTCTCTTTCTGCATTTCACTGTGCAGTGTCCTTAGTAGCATAATATACATTTGGATAGGTAGCAGGGAAAGCAAAGTTAATTTTCAACAGTCCAGGATGCTTATAAGCATCCCTCTTCTGTTGGGACTACGCTGTTTCCAAACCATTTGGGGGAAATTCATATACATTAAGCTCCTGGGCAAACTATTTAGCACATAAGAGGACAAGGCTACTTTGCGAGGTGGGGACGAACGGGACGGGGAGAATGGAGCAAAGATGGAGGCACACACACAACAGCTATCAGGAATCTAACTCTAAACACCACAGTTTTAAATTCTGGCTTAAATCAATTTTCTGTGTTGACAGTTACTGTTAAATATTTCCTGAAGGATCTTTTTAAACTTCATCCCTTGAAAACATGGGAAGTTTTGGGTTGGGCAATCACCGAGCTTATTCCAGCAAACTGAAATAAAGGAAGAAAAATGTCTATTTCCAGTGGCATTATTTGATGTATTTGAGCTGTGTCAAAGTTAAATATGAATGACCATACTGCTTGAGTAGTCTAAAAACCTAGAGGGGATTGTTTTGCACATTGAAAAATATAAAAGCAAACTTAAGAAAAGCATGCCATGAGGAAATAGTTTTCTTTTTCCATTCACTGCATATGAATTTGGACAAAGACAACATACTTCAGTAGGATAAGAACAATTTTCCATCATTATGGAAGCCTTAAACAATCGCTGACTGCTTATACCGTCATCTCTTAGGCTCCTACTAAATTGCAGTTATTTGTTCAAAACAAAAAGATAAGGCCCGTGATATAATAGAGCAATTTAAGCAGTGAAGAATACAACACCTGTAATTCAATTTCATGGCAGCTGGTTTCACAACATGTTTCTATAACATTGTTATGATATAGGAAACTTCTCTCAAGAGTGTTGCAATTCTTCTTTAAGTAAGCCGGGCTCTCTAGAGGGAAATGGGCTTTAAGTAGACAAATACTATAAGCAATAAGCAATTTGTATCTCCATGCCAGTCCTTTCAGCTCTATTTCCAGTTAGTCGCCATTCTTATGAGGGTTTATACTTTAGCTTGTTTCATATGGAGAGGCTGTTGTCAGAAATGGTAACAATAAAAGTCACCCAAAATCTCTAACCTTGAGTTACTTTCCAGGCAGAGGAACATACAAAAGCTTTCCTTCCCATTCATCTTCACTACAACAGTCACCATATACAAAAAAAAAAAAAAAAAGTAAATCCCAGACATACGACCTTCCCAAAAAGTCAAGGAGGGAGCAGGGAAAAAAGGGAGCTATCAATAACAAACAGTCAATGAGAAAAGTACAGAAGAATATTCTCCCAAGAGGAGAAATCTAGTATCAGCTCAAAACCCTGCAGCTGAACTGCATCCAACTGTGAATCTTTCTGATTCTACACGGTAAGTAATGAGGCCACTTGCTGCCTTGGTGGAGAGCTCTTTAGACAACAAATTCATGGGGCTACGGAAACCGCAGTGTGTATACAGCAATGCTGACGTTCTCCTTCATTCAGTACTGAGCAAACACTGCCCTTCTCTACCCTTTTGGAGAGCAATAAGCACCACACAGCACTGAGACCATTTCAGTACCGATAAAGAGCACTTATTCTGCATAAGAAGTCACAACACATTGTAAAGGAGAAAAGCCGCAGGGCTTGGACTTGGCATGAACAAGCAAGGGGAACTGTGTGCTTCACCCYAAGGTTCAAAACTTGTTTAACGGGCTGGCTCCACAGTGCATGCAACTGAGGACAGGGGCAAGGTTGTATCTCCACACATCTCAAAATCTGCTAACCCCAAAAAGGGGAAGTCAGAAAGACTTTGCATTGTCTAGACTTCTTCTGGAGTCAGTGGAGAAAGATTGTCATGTCTAACGTGCACTATATCCTAAGACAGAAGTCTAAGCCAAAGGGGATGAACTGCATTTGGAGGTACCTTTCTACTTCCAACAACTACAGGGGGAATATAAAAACCTGACCAGGCAGCTTTCGTTAGCTAAAGCTAAGATTAATCCTTTTTTTCCTGAAAACACTTCAGTGAACCTAAGTTTGCCTTGGATCTCTCAGCATCTGAAATCTGCATATATAAGCAGGGATGCTACAAGATCCCATCACAATACACACTGCTTTCGGTCAACTGGGACTGAAATACCATGCAAAAGAGATAGTCTTCAACAGCATATGGCATAATAAAGATTTAATTTCAAGTATAAATTCTAAATATTGATATAATAAAAAAGCCCTATATTCCTGATGTTGTTTTTGGCAACCAAATCTGTCTTGTAAACACACTGATTTAAAGAAAGTCACCATGCAGCCCATCATTATTGAGCACAGAGACAACAGCATACCAAAACACCAGAATGGAACAAGTCATTCCTGATCCTGGTGGAGAAAAGGGAGAGAAGCTACAACTTCAGCAACTGACGCAGCATAACACAAAATATAGCATTTACTGAGTATTTCACCTTTTAAGGACTCCCAATCATTCAGCTGGTTGCGGTGTTAGTTCACCACCCGGCCTGATGCTGATTAAAAATTCCTATCCCAACACAGTTCCTCTCATCTAGCTCCTATGGCATATTTGTGTTTTACAGCAGACCTTGGTGTCAACAGTTAATAGCGGTTATCCTTTCTTCTAACAGAGGGAAGGACCTGACCTGAACGAGACAGGAGAATGGAGTTATCTTATTTCCACATCAGCTGCTTCAGATGAAAGGATAGGTTTGCAGGAGGGAAAAAAACTCATGCACCCCCAAATTCTTAGTTTTTTAAAAGGACCCCTCAGGGACTGGTCTTTCTGTTGTCACATTGGCTTCTCTTTAAAAAGAGGCACAAGACAAAATTCCCTCCAGAGTCCAGCAGAGCTCTGCCCACCCCCTTCCGGCAGGGCTGGCAAAGAGCCGCATATCTCACAGTTGATTCAGTTCCACCAGTTCAGTCCAACTACTGCCTTTGCTGGAGGAAACACAGGCACAATTGTGCTCCCACCGAAGTCACTAAGAGACGAGTGGGAGCTCCCCATGCTCCTGCTAAACCACCGTAGATATCAAACCATGAACTTGCACAGTTACTGTTCGCTTAAAGTAAGCATCACCCCAGTTTATAAATTGTGGAAGAGATTACTCATCACGCAAATGTGGATCTCAGTGCTATCACTGTCCTTGACTAAATCATAAACAAATTGCTTTTTAAGAGGTGGAAGCAAAATAATGCAGTTTATTGAGATGGGTAATATCAGGGCAGAGACTGTTTTAGTGTGTGTGTGTTTGCACAGCATCTACCTCAGTGGCCCTCCAGCCTGTTTGCATAAAGTCAGCACTTCTCTAGTTATAACAATAACTAATAAAATAGACAAAAAACAGAGTGGGAAAGTCTTAGCACATCCATTTTACAGATGAGGAACTGAGGGCCAGGGAAGTCAGAACGCCTGCCCAGGGCTATCCTATAAGTGCATGGGGTCTGCCCTGAGATCTGCTGTCCAGTCTTAGTTCAGTGCCTAGCTCACAAGGGTATCTTTCTTCTCCAAAGTAATTTCCCATTTCTATTTTCTTATATACTATGAAAAATGGCTTGAAAATTAACTCTGAATTTTCATGTTGAAAGAAGTCTCGGACAATGTCTATTTTGAGTTCCAGTTCTGGTAGTTTCCTCCACTCACTACCAAAGTTCCTTGCGCAAAGGATTTTATATCTACTGACTTGTTAACTTTTGCAAAACGCTTTACTATTTTGAACCACCTGTGGCAAGAGAAAATGTGCCATGATTCAGGCAGGACACGTATTACATATTCAAATTCATTAGCACTATCAGCCTTCTCAATCTCTTATGTTTGATTAAGTCTCATCTCCTAAAAACTGATTAAATCTAGTCAGCCCTTTTAAATTATTCCTCATTGGTCCAGTGGTGCTAAATGTTTCTAACTGTGACAGTAATCTAGTTTTAAACAAACCTTTAGCAAGGTAGTAATCTCTCTGATAGATTCACCAGAAGCAGTAAGAGCAATGAAAGTCATGTACATTAATACTTGCACCAGCAACAGATGGGCCACGCAGGACTGCAGGAGACCCGCAAACAGACAAGCCGAGCATGAGAACAACATGGGAGTATTTCAACAAATTTTGCTCTGGATTCCCAGATGTCCGTAAGACAAGGCCTAAATGCCAAATGTTAAAAGGAAGAAGGCACACCAGAAATACAGCCATTAGTGGTAAGATACAAAGCCTGCCATTTAGGGGCTGCTGCTCTAGCAGCAACCAAAATTTACTATATGCACATGTCAGTTTAAGCTGGATTACTTGTGAATGTGCAACTCTGGGGAAAAAAAAAAGTTTTTTTTTTTTTTTTTAACTTATTTCTTCAAAGAGCATGCAAGAACCGAGTTGTCTTGTTACCACAAAAAATTATTCCCTCCACAATCACTAGCATGGCAGTGGGAGAACGCTTACTCCACCACTGCTGACAATGCAGTTTACGGATAAGAGAGTGACAGTTTGACATTACCTGAGGACCTCGGACCCTGAATTAATTTTTAGAAACATGACCTTTCTTTGGCAGGTGAGTTTGCATCCACTTGCACTGAGCTGTTAGTACAAATGGAAGAACTCCTGCCTCTACTTTCCCTATACACAACATGGTCTCCCCTAGAATAGGATCATCTTGTCAAATTAATGAGAACCAAATGGCTCTTTTTAAGTCACTGTTCTCCAACTCATGTAGGGCCACTCAAACTTCTAAGTAGCCCCACAACAAACATCAGAAATATAGAGAAAGTTTCAGTGCAGGGTCAAGCAGGAAGGATAAATGTGAGAGAAACCTCTTGAAAAACAAATGTTCTCCACTGGTCAAATTAAGAGTGACTTCCCAGCAAAGCAAGCTACCGATACAGAGAGCGCTCTTTTCCAAAGGTAGACCCAAACACCACTTTTCTGGCTTGACCTATTTGTAATACATATACACACAAAAGTACACTCAAAGATGTTTTTTTTTTTCCCCAAAGGTTGATGCTCCTCACCAACTGGGGAGTCTTCTGGAAAAAATTATTAGTAGGTCACAGGAGACTGCTCCATCTTGCTCAGCTGAGCTTTCTGTCTTCCAAAGGTAAACAGCCTTTTCAGCCATAGCAGTAACACGATGCAGGCAATCACCAGTCATGTTGAATTGCCATCAAAGCACTGAYGTTTAGTAAATTAAGAGCCCTATGCCATCAGCTGTGCTCAGGGCCTGTTTCAAACTGGGGATGTTCCATTACATTTTTCAAAGGAGCTTCATCTTTTCAACCTGGAAAATTGCAAGCGATTGCATTCAGCAAGTAAATAATAGAAAACTCATACATGCTGGGGAATAAGAATGAGAAGCCTAGAAAGCATTAAATAAAGACAAGGATCTAGCAATGATAATAGCAGAGGAAAACTCAATACAGACATATAGGATAACCTGCCGTGCACAGAAATGCTGCAGTCCAGAACAGCACTAGATTAATTTATAAATATGGTTTATATTGCCTACCACATATAATTCTGGGGACTGCAGCAGCAGTAGGAACTTTTCCGCCCTGAAAAGCAGGTTTCTGCACAGGAGTCTGGATGGCCAAATTCTGTGCAAGCAATAGCATTTCATCTAATGCCCATAGTCTTTCCTGTGAGGACAGAGGACATAGCCAAGTTCTCATGTTGAAAAACCTATCTTGAATCTGGAGATAAACACCAGAACTATATCCAAAATTGGATATAGTGCTTGCAAGCTCCCCAGCCTAACATGCTCAAGGCTCCGAAGTTCTGGAGTTCTCAAGACTTAAGGATGCTCTAGTGCCCCGGCCCAGGGATCTGAAAGCCACCAGTTCACATATGAAGGACCTCTCAAACATGGAAACATTCAGGCAGCGCAGCAATGTCAGAACATCTGCAAAGTATGAATTTCTCTTTCACACTGGAAATGACTGAAGAAAAGCAAATTTGCTTACAGAACATTCTAATGGGCATGTTTAAAACATGTTTCTCTTAAAATCAAGTCTTCTGCTGAAGAAGCTTCAGAGATCAATTTTCACAGCCTAGCAAACTAAYAAAGATATGAAAGACTCCTTCAGCCTTTATTAGACCTCTTCTGGATGAGTTTAATCATTTACTCGCTGACTGTCAAGCTCAGCAGGTTCTTACACTCCACAGGGTTGGACTTCTTGCCTGAACACCAGCAATGATTTTTTTGTCAGAATATGCAACACAGCACACTACTCAGACATCATGGCCACCTCCAGAAACACGTAGTCTGGATTTAAGCCAATTTAAGTATTCTACATGACAAAGGCATAAGAGGTGATTCCTTTCCTTGAATAAACCCTGTGGTCCAATTTATTGTACTGGCTTTCCTGTGAACGGCACACAAACCAAAGCACTTTGTATCATGGCTGAGCCAAGCCCTGAATGACAACTAGACAGCCAAACATTATTTCTGATACCCTGTATCCTGCAGCTCTCAGTTCATAAAAACTTTCCTGAATAAAGCGTAGTGATTGTTTCTGGCAAGAAGACTTAAAAATAAGTAATAAATAAAAACACACACMCACCCCACCGTTTGACCTCTCTGGCACACCTGACATACTACAGTAACAGGAGCAACGTAAAATTTCGAAGTCAAACGGATCCATGATCTTCAAATTTCAGTGTGACGTTACAAGTTTCAGTCAAACCAGGCACAACAAGCCAATCACATCCTCACCACCATCTCCTGCTGTCAAGGCGCTTATGGCAATGCTTCTTGACCGGTTCACGACAGATAAGTGCAAAACCCCAGGCTCGAGTTCCTTGTTACAGATGCGCTGGTTTGTTTATTAGCCTCTAATTTGTTTATTCTCCTTTTCTACACTGCAACTCAAAAGGGACTGTCAAGACAGAAAATCCAATCTAAACAGATTCCCTAAATACACTTATCCGAGGGCAGGTCCAGTGGTTATTTGCGGATGGCAGCTGGCACCTGCAGCCTTCAGCGAGGCACTTGCCACCGCTGATGGAGGAGGACAGCTGGCCGGGCTGGCACAACGTGTCCCCTTTGATCGATGAAGTGATCCAAGTGTCACAGGCTCGTAGGCTGTCAGCAACGGTCTGCGCTTCCTCCGAGCGAGAGCACACACAGCAAAGCGCCGGCGCTTGAGCGAGGCCGGGCCGCGCGGAGAGCCGTATCCCCCCCGCGCGCGCCCTCTTCCTTCCCAAAGAGTCCCAGGGCCTTTCTAACGGGAAAGGGGTGTAGGACACTGCAGGACAAAACTACTGAGAATGTCATTCTTTTTTGCATTAAAACTTCAGCCATTTTTATGGATAAACGAGTCATAAAACATTTTCTTCAGGGTATTTAATTCATCAGCTAGCTGGACAGCAAATATGCTAGGATGTTAATTTAACAGAATTATTCCTCTCTCAATAAGGTAAATGTTAGATGAAGATCATTAGGCAGCCTGGCAACCTTGTCATCCTCCTTCTGCCAGAGAAACCCACAACRCGGAGTAGCTGCTAAAGAGGCTCTGGCAATTTGAAGAGTTAGTCTTCTCTGAGCAGAGACTTCTGCTTTCATGTTTCCTGCATTTTTGGAGCCAGTTTGGGTTTGTATTTTAACCTGCAATTTAATTTTTTTTAAATCTCTTAGAATACTGAAGCTATGATTTTAGAAGTCGGACATCCACCTGAAAATCCCTCAATATACTGGCAGCAAAACCAGCCTTATGCCTAAATGCTAAATGTATGTCACATCACAGCCAGGAACCCTATTTTTGGTCATATAAACTCCATAGCACATCATCAAGTAAAATAACTATCACAAAATCTGTTACTGTTTTTCCCCCCAGGAAGTGCAATTACTTGTAAATAAGTCCTGACCTTACAAATAAACTAAAAGAGGMAGAAGGAGTTTAAGAAATGGGCTAGTTTTCAGCAGTCATGTGTGATTGAAAGGTGCATTCCTCTTTGAAAAACCAATGAGGTGCCACAACTACTTCAGATTTTCACTTTGAAAACTCCCTATCTTAAAAAGCGACACATGGCAAACAAAAGCCTAAAGAGAAGAGAACAGACACTCCAAAATTAGGCACCTAGAGCCTCTTGTTTTATTACCAGGCACATGTACTCTGAAAATCAGCTAAATTAAAAAACAAACAAACAAAAAAAATTAAAAGCCATCCAAGTTGTTTTTAATAAAAGAACTACCTGAACTGCTGTATTTTGTTTTTTTCCAGAAACTACCAAACAAAGCTAAATTGTTAATGAAATTGTGATAATATCACAGTGTATTGTTGGTATTTTGCTTATCTTAGTAACAGTAAGCTATAGTTGTTGAAACGACCCCCCCCTAGACTTCCAGGTGGAAAGGATGGTACTTCAACTGAGTTGGGATTTCATTTCTTATGTCTCAGTTCCCTATTTCTACATGTTTCCTTTTTAAAATTTGCTAAATTCCTAGGGCAGGGATTGCCATTTACTGGGCATTTATACAGCACCTAGCACAGCAGAGCCTGCAGTACAAATACAAAATAACAGCTTGGTCTCGCAAACCATTTCCTTATATCTGGCAAATCACTATCCACCTATCTATAGTGACCACAAGAAAATACTAAAAAATTAGTAGGAATGCCAGTCAGTCTATTGTAAGGCAAAAGAGGAAAAAATATAGATATATATTTAGAATACCCAGTTAGTGTGTGCGGAAGGGGTCAAAGAATAGGTATAAAGTTACTCAATTTTCTTGCCTTTTTTTTTTTTTTGTAGTTGTTCAAATCTACATAGGTTCTCAGCTCACTCTCATTCAGTGTCAGAGTGCTTTCTAAATGAACATAGAACAACATGACTAACATCTGGATTGTTATTCATCTATATTCTTCCCCAACATTAAGAATTCTTCTGTTTAATGTAGCAGAGCTGAAGCCAATATAGTTCCCTTGTGTTYACTTATCTTCATGAAGAAGCTATTGAAGCTTCTCAACACTCTCATCCCTCTGGGTCCCAAGCAGGCTGACATGCATCTCTCGCTTTTCTATCTCATTTTCGTTCAGTTGGGCCTGCATTATGTTGTTATTGTTTCACTTCTGAGCCCATGACTGTTCAAAGCCTGCTTCTTCCATGTGGATAGGGCTTTTGTAGAAAAGATAATAAAATTTATTCAGCAGCTCTTAAAAGTCTCCTCACATAGGACGACATGTGGGGAAAATAGTCTTTCAAAGCTTTGAAGCTTCTTTCCAAAACATCTGTTCATGTTTCAAGGAGTTTATAGCCCAGTTCCCAGAGCTCGTATCAATAGGTTGAAGACTCTTTCAGAGCTCCAATATAGCTATTTTCAAACATCTCCCAACAATCAAACACACAGGCTTGCGTTTAAACACAAAATGTAATACTTCTTCCACTCTCCATGTTTCCATGGCTCTGTATCCAGTTCTTATGGCCATTTTCCCCAAAGAACCTATAATGACTTTTCAGTAACAGAGGTTTGGATTTCTTCAGTATTAAAGATTTCAGTTCAGAAGTTGAGGACCAACTTGCATGTCAGAAAACAAATCAGAAGCGTGTAACTGGAAATATTAGTCATCAATATAATCACTCTAATATTCCTGATTCACCGCTAGTTGTAAAGATGGAAATTTATAAGGCTTATAAGAACATTCCAGATCTTCAAAACCATGTAAGAGCTGGACTTGAACAACTAAAGGGTTCATCAAATAAAATACTTTGGACAGTGACCAATACTGAATGACCTGGGACAAGTATAACATGAATAGACGCAACAAGTATAACACAACAAGAATATAGCRATACTTTCCCAGAACAGGCTCCGTTAGCAGCCCTAGGACTTCCTGAGCAAGTGGAGGTTCTCTTTGTGTTTAAGAGCCATCAATAGATTTTCCCATATCCATGTTCTCAACCCATGTAAACTTTCAACAATCAGATTATCCTCTACAAAGACTTCCACAAACAGGTGCTGTGTGAAGAATAATCTCCTTTTGCTTATTTTGAAGKTCACTGGCTGCTTTTATATGATGCTTCCTGATTCTTTTATTGTAAAGGACAATAAACAATTATTCCCTATGTTTTTTTTTCCTCATGTGACTCATGATTGGCAGACCTTAACCATAATTCCCCTACCCAGTCATCTTTTTTTCCAACCTCTTTTCCATGTCCTAAGTTGTTCAGCTATTCCATCTTTTTCTTTAAACCTGAAGATATTATCATTTGCCTGGCAAACAGTGGCGTATGTCATGGACTTGAAATCTGACTTCTCATTGATCAGAAGAAATATGCAGCTATAGTATATCTGTAGGATGACTTGCTTATTTAACTTGATAAACTCTTGAACAGGGGCGGCAAAAAAAAACTATACATAGATTCTTCTGGATCACACCAAAATGCCAAAAGTCTAAATCACAAGGGGAACTCTGCCTCAAGGACTGAGTAGTCCAACATTTTAAGGCAGACAACCAGCTCCTTTCCCGCGTGCCACAGTTTCCATAAAACAATTAAATCACAAAGTTAACAATAAAATGTACCTTCAGTACTGAACAGTTCTTGTATTCTGAGGGAAGCAATCCTTTGCAATATGGCACCACACTTGCAGCAATACTCATGTTAAAGTTCAGAGCAGAGGTAGCCCTAGGTTGGACCAGGGAGCTTCTCTCAGAGCTCTTCAAGAACCAGAGCCTGAGCACTGTCCTCTGTCTGTAGGCAGAGATGCGTCTATTTTCTGTTGTGCAACCAAATACATACCCGCCACACAGCAGGATGTCTGAGTTTGGACCACAGGGTAAGTTTGCACCTGCTCACACGACAGAAAAGGACCCTCCAAAAGATGATGAGAGGGAGCAGTGTGCAGACCTTGTACAGCAGTCTCTCTGAATGCTACAAATAACTACAATAACTTCTCATACCAGCATATCCCGTATTTTCCACACTAGCCCCTGCAGATTATTTCTGCTACATGAGAAATATATTCCCGGTTGTCTCTTTTTCCCCAAGGAACCTCTATGATGTAAAATAAACATGGCCTTCATACTGCTAAGCTTGACATTTCAACAGCCATGGCTTCACCAAAACAGAAAGCTGATGCCATTCTTTACAAAGGCTATGAAACAGAAGTTAAATTAAAATAGATTCTCGATTTAGCAGTCCTCTAAAGTTTTCCCCAGCATTTTCTCTAGAGCATTAGCAATCAGTGAGAAGAATTTCTCATGTGGGTAACTTCTGTTTTATCTCTGGAATGGATGAAAAGGACTAAGAGGATGATCATTGCTGGCCTGACCAAAGGAAGCAAAGAAAGGCAGGGAAGTGATTTAACTTCTGCTTATAGTTATGCCAAAGGAGGAAATACTTGGGAGGCAAAAGCCTATTTACACTGAAGGACAGTGCTGGCATAAAAACAAGTGGGTGCAAACCAGCTGTGAGTAAATATATGCTAGAAATCAGAAGATGAGGTTCTATACCAGTTCTCCAGTGGGAGTAGAGGGGGCAAAAAGCRTTAGTAGTTCTAAAATGGATTTTGATCATTTAATGAAAGGGATTATATGACATGATTGCTTATGATAGCAGGAAAATAGACTCAGTGACCCAGGAGGTCCTTTCCCAGACATATATTCTCCTGGCAAGGGGTCTGCCTGCACAATGAGTGGAAAGAACAGGTAATAAGTAGACCCTGTGTGAAATTCTGGTCTGCTGAAGAAAATGAGTTTTGCCCAGAACTGCAGGAGAGCCGTATTCTCACTCCATGTGCACTAGCTGGACACTTACAGTCTGCTACAGCTTTATAAAAGCCACCAAAATACTCTTTTCTACTCCTACAAAGATGACAGACTCGACCCAGCTGAAAAACACAGAAACACAAAACAAATTGAGTTGCTTTGGGGTCACCAATGCTTTCACAGCCAGAAAGAACTCCCTTCAAAATCTTGTTTCCTACCAGAAGTGGGAGAAAAAGACAGTGGTCTGCAGCACTGATCTTCAAGAAATACAGTTTTGCCAGTCAGACCCCTGCCCCTTTAAACTTTTACTAACTATCCTGAAGCCAGGTGTTATGCAGCTCATCAAAGATGCTTCGCTACTGAATTTCTCCTGAGGAAAATTTAGGATTCTTTGGAAACAAAACAAGAACCATTATCCAAAATGTTCTCTTCAACAAGCCATATGCAATGCACATATCCTGCAATGTCCCAAATCTCATGCAAAAGCATTTGTCGTATGCACTTCTGGCCTCCTAGAATAAACGTCAGCTAGGGCCAAGAACATTTACTCATCCATATCTGAAAAGGCAGATGTCAACTCAAGTTTCCGAGGACTTCCAGCAGTCTTCATCCAGAGATGGTATCAGACACTGTGATATGTCTCACTCTCACATTTATTGGAACCCATTTCTCTCATTTTTTTTAACCTAGGTTTTTTTGTTTTGTTTTGTTTTTTACAGCCATACTTTCCCCTTACACTATGTTATGATGAGTTTACAAAATTTCATCTATTGAAATCTGCTGAGCAATCACTCAGAAAASTCTCCATTTGCAGAGGATGCTTTGTTTCCCTGCTCCCCATTTCTAATTAAAAAKAAAAATGAATTTATGGTTTTAGTGAATAAACCTCAACTTAGCTTTAATATAAACACAGCATTATTTTCACAAAACCAAGATTTCTCTTATATTCTGTAACGACATTTTTAAAGGACTGTGTAAACCACCCAAGAAAGACATTTTCTGACTTAATCTCATGTTTTCCCACTTTTCAAAGGGAACTGTAATATTACACCATCAGCAACAAGCTAGCTTGTATTGGACATCAGAGATTTTTAAGAGCAGAACAAACCTTTAGATCATTTAATCTCATCATGTTACATGAGCCAGTTTTCCACAGATACTCCTGTATTAAGCCCATAACTTCAGTMCAACTAAAAATCTTCCAGAAAGGAAGATGAACCGAAGACATYAAAAGAAAGCAGATGTACCGTCTGGTGTGGTTTGGTACCTGGTGGTTTGATCCTATGTCATATCATCTTCCACTCTTCAAAAAAGTGTCTTTCTTTTAATTTGAATTTGTCTGGCCTTCATTTCCAGCTGTTGGTTATTCATATGCTTTTCTCCACTAAATTAAAGGCCTGTTATCTGTCACTGTAACATGCAGAGAAGAGCAAAGCCCACTTCTGCAATGTAGCCTGACAAAGAAAGATAACTTTCTCTCACCCAACTAGAGCAGATTCCAAGACTGGTGTAAAATCATTATGCTTTTAATTCAGTTACTCTGATTTACACCAGCAGGAAATATGACCCCCAGACTCTCAGAACAGTTTACAATAGGTGCTAAGGAAAATGTCATTTCTAAGAATATATATTAATAAAATGTAAATTATGACAAAGCCAATGTCTAGCACTTCTCTCATTCCTTTTTCTCACCTTTCCAATCTACGTTCATAGTAAAGAAACAAACACCCATTCTCTCATTTATTCTCTCTACAAAATTTCTGCTCTTCTTCACAGGTGTAGTCAGCTGCAGTGGTTCTACCCGAATGATGACAACACGATGAAGATAAAATGACTATAAAGCAATTCAAGAAAGTACAGGAATGCTCTTTTGTCTTTTTTAAAGCTACAACATCTCATCCCTTTGCTTAGTCTCCAATCACCATGACTTGCAAACTGTATTCTCTTAAAAGCAAAGTGAGTTTTCTCCCTGCTGCCTATATAGACCATTTCTGCTTTAAAGAGGGGAGATTCACACAGTCATCATGGCTTCCAGTACTCCTCACATCACTGTCTTCCATTTAGAAAACTCCTGCCACATACACAGCCCTCCAGGCTGTGCTGGTGGGATGGTTTCAAACATAAATCTGCTCCTTCTCTGTACAGTCATGCCCTGTACCTTGAGTGTTTTTTTTTAAAGACAGAAGAAATCAGGAAGGTTATTTAAATTGCATTGCACATAAGCCAGTTCCCCTCCCCCCCTTTTTTTCCTCTTTTTTAACTGGCCTCCCTGTCCTAGATGCTCAGCTGAGTTTTGGAGAAAGGTTGTGAACTTTTGTCTTTAAGAGATGATACCGACTTCCTATGAAGGTGCAAGGTTTAACTAACCATGGGCAAATCCCCCACATACTAACACAGAGAAAAGGGAGAACACAAGCAAGTCTTATTTGGGGGACGCTTTAGAAAAAGTAAGAGCCAGAATACAACTTTGAAAGATGAACAGCAGCCTGAAGAAAGCCATCCTAGCGTCACGGAGACCAGAAACATCGGGACAATTCAGCTCTCTGCGTGACTGGCTCATACCTGCTTTGCTCCCAGAAGGATAACTTAAATTGACCCTGTCTTTTCCCCAGGGCCTCCAGTGAGAATAGGCCAAGACTGAGCATACCAAAACGGTGACATTCTTTTGGCAATATCTCCAGCTCTTATATTTTGTCTTCCATTTGAATTCAAGCACAGTTTGTCTTGTGGCAAATGTGGGTATGTGGCAGGAGATTTGAAAAAGAGAGAGGTGGTAAGGAATAAGACTTTTCAGTTATTCAGAATAACTGACCCCAAAAATGGCTAATATTTGACACTGTGTTGGATACTTTACAATTATGATTTTTTATAACTGAATTTCTTTTTTATTTATAACATTCCAGATTACTTCAAAAAGATTTTTTTTTGGGGGGGGGGGGTTGGTGCTGGATACTGCCCTTATCACTCCTCTACAGAAGCCTATTTCTGTTTCCAGGCCCTGTCAAAAACGTTCCACCCCCAGAGGTAGGGAAGTTCACATCACACACATAAGACTAGCTCCGAAAATCACCAAAGTGGAATGCCATCACTCAAAATGCAAAGAAAGGCTGCAGCTATGCTTTCACATCAGCTAGATCTTTTACCTCATCCCTCAAATAATACTCTGCTGCTCTGAACCCTCATTGCAGCAGACTGGCACTCTCGCTTCTCTGAACAGAAGTCAAGAGTTTCTACACGGTTTCATTCAAGAGTSTGGCAGACAACAGTAATAAAAAGATGCGTGTTGTATGCACAAACAGAWGCCGTTAAAATTTTGACATACAGCCAGAAAAGTGGCATCATTATCATTAAAAATACTTTATAATCTTGATTTCTTATAACTGAATTTCTTTTCTATTTATAACATTCTGGATTATTTCGGAAAGATTTTTTTTTTTATGTGGCATAGCTGTCAGCAATAGGTCAAACCTAGATTTTATGACCCCGGTCTCTTTCTGCCCTCTATTTCTTTTTAGGAGTCCCATATATCTTAACGGAAAGTAAAGAAATGGAAGGCATGTATGGCTATACAGTGCAGCTACTTGAAGTAATTCACATGGCCTATCCAAAAGTATAGCAGAGAAATGGTATAAATAAGAGAAAGATCAAATCTTCCCTCCTAACTTTTCCCTTACCAAGAGAGTCAAGCCCATCTTCAAACATTTTAAACACCCAAGGGAGGCAGAGGGTGCATTTTTGTTCCTGCAGTCCAGCCAAGGTCCACCTCAGAAAAAAAGATGCAAAGATGAAGAAACCCTCTTTAATTTACTCTCTGTGGTGTCTGCTTGTTTTTTGTACTTCTTTCAGCTTGGACAATGTGAACAAAGTGAGGTCAATTTTCAGTGGTGTAGGAGCTTTTGGCCTTCAGCAAGTAGCCACAGTCAGTGATTGCAGAAACATTTTAAAATGAGCATTAATAATGGGGGAACTTCTAAGAACTGCAGGCTTTATAGAACCGAATTGCACCAGCTCAGGTTGGATGCCTGCATGCAGGATGGTCGGAGGTGAGCATGAGACTTTTCACGCTGCATGTGGGACTACAACCTGGGATAGATAGAGAAGTTAAGTACTGCAGTGCAGCAAACATCAGTGTATTAATACTGCTCACTGCAACAGGAACGAACAATTGCAAAGAGCCTTTTTCAAGCTGTGTGGAAGCTTTCTAATATTCTGTGTGTGYGCACAAGCTGACCTGCTTGCATTTCAGTGGGAGTTTTGTGCTGACTGTAAGTCACACACAAGAGTTAAGACTATGAAGAAATGCACTAGAGCTGTTTTACAAAGGCAGCCAACAGAGAGACATTCTTTTGTTAATATAGTCGTTACATGAAAAAGATGTCAAAAGCTAGCTTTTACGCCAGCTGAAACTTTGTTTTGGGGAAAAGGCTCTTTGAAAGTTGCAATCACTCTGGCTGCGATGAAATCAAGCTGTTAGACATGAAGAATTATTTTAGTTTCTTTCTTTCCTTCACACAAAACCAAACTATTTGCTTCCTAAAATACAAGGATTCCATCCGTCCATCAGCCAGCAGATGTGTAGTCCACCTACTACACGCCGTCCTCACAAAGGCACTGAGCAGAACGTCAGCTTCCATCCAAAGCTCCATCCCGAAATAACTTCCCTGGCAGATTCCCAGCAAGAATTCCCTGTTCAACACCCAGTGCCCTCTCCAATTCCCCATTTCCTTCCCAAATATTCCCCTTCTACAATCCCAGTTCCCAATAAAGTTACTGCCTCAAATATCACTCCCCTAGGAGACCAATCTTACACTGAGAGCTTTTAATTCCAAGCTCACCTAAAATGTTTTGATAATGGAAAAGCATCTATGACAGGATTATTTTATACCCGAGTGAAATGCACGGGGAGATACGGCCAGACTAACCCAAGCATAACTTATCTTTAAGCCAGTGTGACAATCAGAAGTAACAGCTCAATCAGAATCCCCTGTGGTTCCTCCATTAATAAGACACTTTGCCTACAGCAGACATAGAAAATTGTGTCTGGGTTTGTATGGCATTTCATATTAGCGGTGGGAGCAACACTGAAGGTCAGAGCAAGAGCATTGTGTCTGCCTAAAGTTTCATCCATAGTACCGGAAGATAAAGCCAGGAAGTTAGTTCAGAAGTAAAAGCGTAAAGCAAGCAAGCTGCAGAAGATAGAAGAGATGTCTTGAGATACTGGAGCAGACTTTCTAAGCAGTGTGAGGCGTATACACCTATAAACTACCTCACATATCACTCACAGCTATTTGAACTCAGATTCTCTTTCCTCCCCATTAAATTATATTTCTCTCCCACAGATGAGAGTTGTAGGGAGTTTTCTGTGCGAGCCAGCCAGAAGCAGACTAAGATGAGTGGGGAGAGATTAATTGAAAACTGACTAAGAGGAGAATGCCCAAGATAGCAAGAAGCAGCTCTGGAGGCAAAACAGGGAAGACAAACTGTGCCCACAAAGCAAATGTAGGGAGCTGGGTGGCAAGTGTCTCATCTAAAATCACTGAGGCTTGGAATTGCAGAGATGTCCTAGTGAAGGAAGCAATGAGACTCATTTTTTACTTACACCAGTCTTTCTTCCTGTGAGACTGGTTCCATTCCCCTGCAGTCTCTGGCTTTGCTAGCTTTGAAAGAAGTTTCTCTGGGCTTCATTTCTTGTCCATAAAATGAGGGTAACGATGTCATGCCTAACTCATAGGGTCTTCATCCGAGGAGTACATTAACTGTTGTGACAAACTAAAGATCATTCATACAAGCATGGAAGATACCAAGGCTGTCACAGGCAAGACTAGACTTTCAGGAGGCAGTTCTGATTTTAGGATCTTCAGAAGAAATTAAGTCTTTTGATACTGAGAAGGGAGCACTTCTTTCTTTTCTCTTCTTCTGACTAAGGAAGTGAAATGATTCAGATCTGTGCCAAGAGCACGGTTCTCACATGTTAGAAATAAAATACTTAAATACCATTATCGGACAACATTTCCATCCTAATTTCTCAAGTATCTTGTTTTCCAGCATAGGTCATGGGCTATGTCAGCTGYGTCAGGTCACGTACCAGGAGATAAGCCACGGTGCTAGGTCACTGTAAGCAGAAACTGCAGCCCTGCAGGGACTTTTTTGTGCAGCCAGCCAGAGCAGGTTCTGAATCCAGGCAGAAGCTGCCAGGCAGGTTATTTACATTCAGGGACTGGTCGCTGTGCCTCCTGCCCCCCGCAGATATTCTGCCTCCTCTCACTCGCCAAAGGTGTGCAGTGAATCCAGCGCAGACAGAACCAGCCATGCTCCCACTCTCTCTGCAGAGAGATTTGATCTACGTGGACTGCAAGGCAATGCCGCTTTGCGCGGCCCCAAAGTGAACAGCAACCTTGCACTCCTCTTCCCTCGTGATGAACTGCAGCAGCAGAATCGTGGCTTGCACCTGAATTGCCTTCTCAGTTGCTAACCCTAAYCTTAGCTGTCTTCCATGAACATTATGAATTGTTCCCATCTAGGTTTTGCTGAGTTTGGTTTCTCATATTGATAGATGTTGATAAAATACCGTGGTAATATCAAATACTTTCCAAGACTGCAGAGGCATGTGAACTTAAAGATTTAGGGGAAAAGGCCTATTGCAAATGCATATTGACACTGGAATCAATTTTGTCAGCAACTGGTACCTTAACTGGTGACACTCAACTTAAAACCAGTCTCCTCCACAAAACCAAAAGCAGAATCAGGACACAATCTAATATACAATATGACACGCTAGGAACCCTAGTCAGATGACAGCATTACTTAAGAGAAACCAGGTAAAAGCACAAGGGGTCCTTCAAAGCTGCAGAAGGATCTTGCAGAATGACATACAGGTGACTGTATGGGAAAAGAGCTTCTCTTTCCAGACAATTTAATAAAGCCCAAATTTTACTTCCCTGAATGCTTTGCCAGCATGCAAGACAGAGCCTCAGTTCAGCTTTGCAAGGCCAAGTGTCCGCAGCTCAAAACACACACAGCCCAGCTCGCAATTGTGGGAAGTCAAGAGGAGCGTTGTTCATTTACCATGCAAGCCCATTAGCCAGACATGCAACTATTCTAGAATCATGAGCTGTAATAGGACTGTTGCTAATTAATAATAATTGCATATCCAAGCCGATACAGCAGGATCATCACTGCAGCATTGAGAGAAGTCTCAAGAGGGACTGTCTTTCCAGTACTTTTGAGGATAACAACAACTCTCTCTGATTTACAACCAGCAGCTTTTGCAACTTTTTCTTTAAAAAGTGCTGAAGAGCTCACAGTGAGAAAATTGCAGCTCAGCAAGTTTAGTATTTGTACAGGACCAGCTTGAATCCTGCCCTGCCCACCTCAGAGCAGGGGAAAATCAGCTCCCAAACACGTGCTTACTTTTTAACAGGGCATATGGACGAAGACATGGTGGTACAGGGTAACAAATTAGGATTTCTCCCACCTAGTACCTGCTGGTGTTTTAAAGAAATGCGCTCATGTCCCACACTAGAAAGCCCACGCAAATTCTGGTTTTAACAGAGGGATGCTTATAAAAGGAGAGCTGGTGATAGAATGATAGTGTTAGAAATAAAAGTCTCCTAGTTATTTACTACTTCTGCTTATTAGCTTCTTCCTTTGAGGAATGAAAAAAAACAAAAACAAAAACAAACAAACAAAAAAAACAAACTTCATCATGGGTACCACATGCCTAATAAATAAGAATACGCAATGCCCAGTGCCCCTCTCGATTCTTTAACACCGTTCCTCCAATTTAACACAGCGGCATCCTCACACACCATTTGAACCAACTCATAGGAATCTTTACAGGAGATAATTCTCCTCTTTTAAAAAGGGAAGTGAATTAAACTCTGAACTCTAATCATGTTAATAGCCCTGCCTGAAACTATAGATCACTGAAGTAGCATTTTGTATGTGCCCATATATTACTGATACTGTATCCTYTTGCAGATGATTCCTTCCCCTTGAACACATATTTAATAGATTTGCACCCGCTCTTCTTTTTAAATACACTGGCTCACACTGTCAGCTTTCCTAATGCTCTAGGCACTGACTTCGAGTTTCATAATCAATTATATTATTTTGCTTCTTGGTAGTAACTTGATTACAGCTTTTGGGGTGTGACAGGCATTTGTGAACATTTCTGCCTGTCTTCATCTGAAATTGCTAATCTTCTTTCATTCCCTCCTCCCCACAAAACCTGTGCAAAATTGATAAAATAACATCAATAAATCAAGGCACTTGCATTTTCCCTGAAGCGACTATATTTCAGGTTTCTTCACTGAAACACAAACAAGGACATAGTTCATCTAGCTCAACAGCCTGACCAAAACAAGTAGAAAATGACGATGATGTTTTGTGGCATTTATTGCCAGTTTCATTAATATGACTGACCGTTTTTTCCTGTACAAGCTGTCTCTTCTAGATCACCCTATCTCTGCAATAAGCACCACACTCCTAACATTTAGTAACAATTTATTACTCAGCAATTGCTATGACTGAGCCCATATCATCAAAAACAAAACTGTAAGCTTCAAGCAAAAAAAGATTTAATTCGCATTTGATTCTCACAAGCTGGGAAGCCTTGTTGACCACCCTGTACGTTACACTGTGTTGCTGAAAGGCAGTATATGCTGTAAACTGGTCATTAGCAGCATCAGAAAAATAAAGTTCAAACAAAGCTTTCCGCTTTCCTCCCAGTGACGGCAGAAGTTTTAACGACAGCAAATGCAGCAGGTGAGAGATGCGTTAATCAACTTCTAATACAAGCCATAGAAAGGCGTGTAGCCATCCCTGAACCTAGCTGATCAACCACATGTTTTTTAGGGATACTTTAACCCACTTACTATCTCTCCAGATGTTTGTGGAGATGTAAGTGGAATACAGCTGATCACATTCACTCAGTTTGCTTYCAGGGCATATCTTTTTTCCTAGGATAAGTCACCAGTTTCTCTCTTCTTCAAACCCACATTAATACAAAATGTTCCCAAGGATGGCACAGGGATCGTACAAGCATTCTGTTATCAAACATTGCGTGAATTTTCTTCTTTGATTCTCCCCTCTCCCATCATTTTGGGGAAGATAAAATACCTCATACATTTACACGCATTCAGGCCTTGGAAGCTTAGAGCAGGTGAACTATAATTCAGAAGAAAGGTTTCTGTGAAATGGATAATTCACTAAATTGTTTCTCCTAATTGCTAACGGATCCAGTTTTATCTGGACAAACTCAAAGTGTTGTTGTACTGTTTTTTAAAGTACCTGATTCAAGACATTCAAAACTAACTTGTGATTTCCAGTTGCACAGAGCGTTCCTCTTCCCCTTGAGATAGCCGAGGGTAATCCATTTTAGACAGCGTGCAGTCACATCGCTTGATCAGCTAATTTCAGTTGGACAGCCCCATTAAGGTATTTCATAAAAACTGTACCTGCAAACATGATGCAATACACTAATTCACAACAGCACAACAAAAAGAGGCTGTATCTGAGCCAAAATCACGTGGAACAGAATAATGAAAGAATTTTCAACCTTAAGCCAACTTTTGAATTGAGAGAAAAACACCTGTCCAGAAGTCATATTTAACCTTTATCAATGATTTATCACATAGTAGGAAAAAATACCGAGAGGCCATCTGGTAGAAGGAACTGTTACTGTGCAAAACCCTCATCAGGCACATGGATTTATGCAGAAGAGCTGTTAATCTCTTCCAGGAGCTACAAAGCCCAAACMCTCGCACAGGGAGTTCAAAAAAGGTGAAGAAGCAGAATGCAGATGAACCAAAAATTTCTTTGGAAAGAGGAAAAAAAAATTCCTAGAAAGAAGAATTCTTTCTTGTCCATTTAATTCATTCCTTCTCCCTGACATTCGTATCTCTGTCACAAATTAGCTGCTATTTTCTTTTCGCCTGAGATGAAACCTCTGCTAGTCGATAAGTGCACAATCGCTGTGAATTACTGAATCACGTAATTTATTTTCTTTTTGGTGCACTATTTTCACACGAATTGCTTTTAACTAAGTTAAAAGAAATAAGTTGTTTTATGATACCAAAGCAGCAACAGTCTGTTTTGCTCTAGCAGGTTCCATGTACTGAGCTAATAAAGAYATTCACAAATTCAACACTAGAAGTGATTTTAAAATTAAAATTAGCATTCCCAACTTAAAGCTACATAAATGAAGCTTACATGTTGATTTTGCTCCCGGATGGGTATTCATCACCGAGAAGCAGCAGCAGATTTGAGCTGTCTTACAGAGCTGCTGTGAAAGCTATCTGCAGAGGGTGAATTGTGGCAGAAAAGAAGAGCGACTTCACATTCTGCTATTCTCTAACACCATCTACTTGTTGATGGCTCCTTTTAAACTGAAAAAGTTTTACCACTTTTCGTAAGGCCCAAGAGTGAGGAATGGGGGGGGGGAGGGGGGCAAACAAAACAGTGGTGAAAAACATTATTGCAAAAAGTTAAATCTCCACATTTCTATTTCACACTGTTACAGTCTGTGAAACAAAGAACAATTCAATATTTCAAAGTAAGCGGATAACCATCCCCAGAGGTCTCATGGGCAACATTACTTAATCGGCAGCTTTATATCCTGGGGGAAAAGGAGAGAGCAGAGAAACAACTTTTTCATAAACAAGGGACTTAAAAGCCTAAGAAAAAAAGTTTCAGGAAAGTGCCAAAATTTAGGCACTTATATCATACAATCACAGACAGTTTAGGGACCAGGCAACCAGCTTTGCTAAATAAACAAGGTCTTGAAAAGTCTAAGACTAATAATTTAATGCATTATTAGCAAAATCTGCATTCCACTGGCAGAGCCATAAAGCTCAGCTAGAGATAACACACGATGCTCTAATTGCACAGGCTCTTCAGAGCTGACCCACAAAAGCAGGAGCACTGACTGGCAGATGCGATAAAAGTTTCTGACTGGTTCTGGGGGGAACAAGCCACTGATTTGTATTTGGAAACTATTCAAAACTGTTCCAAGAGTCACACAGAATAAACGGCCTTTTGCTCAGCTGCCAGCAGACCAGCCTGAAAGCTCAACGAAGCGCCTTCAGACAGAAACAAAACACCGCTGTGTTTCTACCTACTACACACTGCAATGATAATTCCCCTCTCCTAACACAGAGGATCTTGGCGCCAGAGAACTACAACGCATTTGGAAGCGCAAAGGCCCGCAGCTCCTGCCTTGCACTGAAATCCTTGTTCACTTTTAYAGACTAACTTCAGAGCAGAACGCAGACTCCAGCACCACGTGTAGGACCCTGGTAACCACGCTGTGGTCACACGGCACAGTCCTGGATGCCTGCATCACTCGACAGCTTCAGTTTTTGAAGCACTATATCCAGGGCACGTCACATGGCCAATTTAAGACCAGAATCTCTAGAACTAACTCCTATTAGTGCACGTCTGCTAGGATGAGAGAGTTCAAGGTGCCTCCAAACGTTAATGAGGGAAATCAAAAGACGGATCCTTCCACATCCAACAAACGTATTGGTTTTCCCACAGAAAAGGAGATTTTAAAAGTCGATTAGACAAAGGCTTTGTCAGTTTAAGTCTGTCAAGCTGTTTCTGTCAGCAACATGCTTCAGACAGGCTTATTTCTCCACAGAACCAAGCACCAATCTTTCCAGTTAAGAGATCATCCTTCACCACAGCACTGTTCAGGAGCTCCCTTGGAAATGTAACCATCAAGTGCAGGGTCTCACCTCTGCATCCAGAATTCAGGATCACAGAAAGCTTAGTTATCCAATAAAATGCTACCTATGAGTCAACACAAACAGCTTTCTCGTGGTGGAAAACCAGATACAGGGCAATTCTCGTCTTTATTCATACATGCTAGCCTGACTTCAGTGATATCAAACACTTCACCTTTCCTGCTTTTCCCTGCAATGCATACCATATCATTACCCCCTGAGAGGCCACTTTACACTTTGCTCTCCTGCCTCTCTGTTCCTGCTTTGTTGTATAAAGTCATATGGAAAATAATACCTAAGTGGCTCTGCATCCTGCAGGGAAGTTACTTAAAACATCACTCCGTTTTTCTGAAAATATTCATGCCACTGCAAACAAAAAAAGTCAGTCCATTACAGCTCAAACTTGACAGTTTTTTCATCATGAAAACCGTAAATTAAGCAAAAAACATTTATTTATTCAAATGCATGGGTTTACTTACCACCAGAAAACTTCTGACAGTTGCAAAGATGACAGCAACCTGTGAGATCTGCTCTGCATCACCCTTGCAGTTGTCTTGTTATTTCGGGGACCCTAAAGGTACCTCCTGAAAAAAAAAATACTACTAMTAATAATAATCAAACCACTCTGTCTTAAGTAGAAGCTCCTGAAGACGACCTGCAGCTGGAAAATACACTTCGAACATATTCAATACTAATTCAGAAAGCCCTTCTCCCCATGTTGTTCAGATGACAGGTTGCAGACTTAAAAACACCAGATTTAAACACCAACCTGAAAACTCTGCTCTTGAATAATGAAACCCAGCAGTTGCATTTGAGATATTAGAGTTCCTCTGGTACTAAAACACTGACAGTAGCAAGGCAGACAGGTTCACAGAAGCTTCCTCACAGCCACTGAGTCTTGCAGAACAGCATTTTACCTTCGATGCAAAGGTGGAAGCAATACAGCCTTTTCTCACACAGCTACTATCACAGCAAGGGAGCGAAACTTCATTAAAGCCATCATATTCCCCTTCCATGAATGATACCATCTTCTAGTCCAATAATCAAACATACAGACAGACAGTTCACAAGGAATCAGGTCAAACACCTCAAGTACATGTTCCCCAGGTGCATCTGAGTCGCTAAGGTAACGTTAATCAGGCTTATCTATCTTTTCTGCAGAAAACAGCACCTGAGAATGTCGAACAGCCAAAGGCTGTCCCAAATAACCTGAGTGCCAATGGCACACACTGATGATTTTACTATGGCAGTAAGATGGTTTAATGTCCAAGTTCTGCTAGGCAAGCTGGAGATTACCAGCAACTGATGCTTAAACGCAAAGATCATTAATAACTTTATTTCCAAACACAGTTCGTCTTTTCATTTCTGGTGTAAATTTAGTTTCATCATATGCTTTTCTGAGAAAAAAGAGTGAGCTTGTCTGCAATAGGCTAGGAATTAAGTATATCCTCATTTGTGCTAGTAAATTACTGAAGTGACTTTTGCCTGTTAGATATCTAGTGATTCATAATCTACAGTCAGACATGATTTCTGCCTATATGCTACCAAAAGACAAAAAAAAAAACAACAAAAAAAAACACACTCTGAGACTTCTTGACACCATATGTGATACAGGTAGCAAAAGCACTATGCCCCAAAATCAACACCACCCTACCAGTAAAGTCACATAAGCTTACAGTTCCCTAGAAAACACCTGAACTCTCAATTTTCACCTACTTACAAGCTTGTCACTTCCCTTTAACTTCATAAATCTCACAACGAACGGACTGGTTCATCTCATAAGGACTTTTTTTTTTTTGCGCTCTATCCAATGGCATAGCAAACACCAAAGCTAACATGTACTTTCTTTTAATTAAACATAGTCTATTAATAACAACATATACAGCCACTTCAAAGACAATGCATGTCACTTCTAGTAGCATATAGTTCTAGTAATAAAAAGTTACTGCATTATCCTGCGCAACTTCCTGACATGATGTAAGTCGGCATGACTCTGTTGAAGTCCTACTGATTTACACCAACAGGTTTTGTGGCCTACTGATCTAGCCCTTTAATTTCAAGCTTTCAAAATGAGACATAAATAAATATATTGCCTGTATTGAATAGCACCTACACACTTAAGAAAGACAAGTCCTCCTTTTCTGCAGCACATGCCCACAACATGAGCTTGCCTGGCCTCTAGGTTGTCTGTCTGGAAGGGACCAGCACCACAGCTTAGCAATTTATTAAACCACGTTATCCACCTATGCACTCAAAGAAGGTGAATTTGACTTAATTTACTACTTTTATTGAGGGCTAAATTACTTGTAGGCTATCATTTGCTGCAGAGTAAGTGCATACACATGAATAGCTACCAGCACATACAAACCTGGAAGAATCATCTGGACATTTTCTACCAATTAATTTCCTGCCATCTCTGGGCTACCGGGTTTTGGTGGCACCTTGGTCTCTGCACTTTCCTGCCTCAGGCAGGCAGTTTAAACTTGATAAAAGTTTGAGACAGAGAACACAGTCTGTACTTCCGCTGTGAACAAAAGCTGTGCTTTATTCAAATCCTTATAGCATTTCATCCAGAGATGGGAGCAAGCTAGAAGAATGTACCATAACAGGAACCCAGGAGTCGCAGCCTCAATTTGTATGGAAGAGACATGTAAGCTCAGCAGTGGGCCATCAAACACCCTACCCTCTGCTTTTAAGAGGAGCCAATACAAAATGCCTCTTAAGGAAGCATTAAAAAAAATCCGTGCTGGAGAACCGTGGAACAACCCACCCTTTGCAGAAGTTTTTTCTAACCTTATTAGCCGCTGTCTGGTTTATGTCTCAAAGGATGAAGGCCTTTGGAAGAAGCCTGCCCTCACAGACACTGCACAGCAGGTTTGAGGAACTTCTGATTCGTATAGTTTTGTGCCAGCTGTGGTGGAAAGTTCTAGCAGCATCTTAGCAGCAGCAAGGAAAGTTATTTCGACACATTTGTTCATATAACATAAAAAAAGTGATTTAGGAAAAATTACTACATGCAGGGAGAGGAGTGCAATGCCAAATCCCTAGGAACGACTCCTTTGCCTTTAAAAGATAAGGGTACCATAGTAATTAAGAATTATTTCCACACAGTTAGGCTGCCTTGACTATAGCCGCTTTCAACTTAATTTCAATTACCTCATTACATTAATTGGTATTAACGCTGCAAGCTACCAAAATAATGGCATGTCAAGACGAGCCAAAGGTGCAGCCTAGATGGGTCCGTCTTTGAAGGTGCACCAACCCGTTGTGTGCACCTCAGGGAGCTGCCACGGCTGCTGCGGGCGCTGTATTGATTCGGCATCGCTGGTGTCAGGCCAGGGGGTGCCAGGATGACATTCCGGTCGGGACTGCGTTACAGGGAGCCAACACCGCATAACGGATACTCCGGAGCTGTGCTGCAAGTGGGACGTTGTGCATTTCTCCACTAGAAGCTTTCATTTTCCCTGGCTTATAATAATAACAATTTGGGTTTTTTTTTCATTTTCTGTAAGAAAATAGTCTAGAATATAAGCTTTTCTTTGAATTTCCATGTGCTGATGGGCATTAAACCCCACCTGCACAATACCCAAGGGCAAGTTTTGTCATTTAAGCAGCAGGACCCCTTATGGTCCCCTTTCCTTGCCCACTGGACTAGTCTAGCACTGGAGGTCCCTTTGGGCATCTAAACCGTGTGTCACAAAAAGTAATGACACGTACTTTCTTAAGGGCTTTAATCACAAAAAAAATTGCCATTGGAAGAGGAAACCATGTAAGTTTCTCTCTTAAATGCAATTAACTTTAAATGTTTCTACTTTTCACTGGAACAAGTATGAGAGTATGACATGAACTGTCGTTTCAAGCCTCTCCCGACCGTGATGAAAAAGTCTCAAAGTATTCTAGCTGAATGATTGTAGTTCGAACTGATGGCCCCCTTTAGCTGAGAGGTATGGCTCTGAAATACAGTCAGTGCTCACTTTTCAAATGCTACGATTTTAATTACCATTTCCAGACACCATTTATCACATTTTATGTATAATAAATGCTTACTCCCTAAAAAGAAAGCATTCTTACGTTTTAGAATACAAAAAGTTTGCTCTTTAAGAGGAAAAGAATCAATTGATGATTATCTGACGACCTCTATGTGCACATGTACCTATCACTCTTCTGTCATTCCAGATTAGGCAAAAGATTAAATCACAAGAAAGCAGAAATGCTATTAAATTCCACTTACAACATATTTAGCATAAGAAATTATTTAAATGCTTACCTGTAGTGTTTTGGTTTTTTTAATTAAAAAAGTCAAAGCATTGTTCCCTATAAAGCAGTGGAAAACAGAATAATTACATCTTAAAAGAACAAAATTTGATCAGTTTGGTTTGACACTGCTTCCTTCTACATCATTCCTAATATGTTCAGATCCGAATACATGTTGACACATCAAGACACCATTGTGTGAGAGTTGTCACATACAGAAAGAAAACTGTTCACATATGTACTCTGGCTTTAAAGTGTTGCAGCAGATCATGCCACAAACAGCTTGTCACTCCCACTCTTCGGGTTTGGGCATTTTTTTGGGGGGGGGAGGGGAGGGTGGGTGCTGGGGGGGGGGGTTGATCTATAATCTTTTCAAAGGCACATTACCAAATGTCAACTACATAAGAAAATTACAGACTTTAAACACACAAGAATAATACCTCCCTTATTAATACACATAAATAAAAGGCATAAAAGTCTTGTCAGATAATGACATTTACAGAACAGCAGTGCCAGGACATGCATTTTTTTCTCTGCTGTTAGTTCATAACAGATAGCTCAGTAAGTTATTAGAGAAAAGCCTACCTTAATTTTTCTTAAATCATTAACATTAACATAGGTGGCTAAGTAGGTAAGTCAGCCTGTCAGGTGTGTAGGACTCAACTAAGTTCCTGCTGAAATTAGTAGCATTTACACTGGACACTCGGAAAGGACCTTGGCTGGCATCTATACCTTCGGGCCAGCAACTGGAACATAGCAACAGTAGGCTCAACTGCTCTCCAAAGGACCTATAAAACATATAGGGTTGGTTTTCTGTAATAATGCCTCTGAACCTCTCTGAAGGCATGCTGAAGAACACGAAGCCTGTATTTACATGCAAACCAGTGATTTTCATAAATGTGGGTAAATAAACCTAGAAACAGACACATGCATATACACCCTACAAAACACTTTAAACTGAGCACAAAAGTTGCACAAGAATCTTGTTACTTCAAAAAAAAAAAAAATCATGTCACAAAAGTACTGCAGAAACAAACAAAAAACTGCAACTCAGAATAGCTGATAAGGGAGAAAGAGCTCTGCTTATACTCTGTCTTTTGACTTAAGCTTGGTCAAACAAAAGTCTTTTCTACAATCAGAGAATCTTCAGGAATCCAACATCGCTTGCATCTCCACAACTGAAGCTGTAAATATACTTTACTGAGCTCTTCTTCTTAACAAAAGCTACCAAAAAGAGCAGGCAGATTTCTGCTTTGTGATTTCCCCTGCATCCTCTCACCTCCTGCTCTTTCCACACACATACATGCTCTCTTTTTCTCCATTATGTGCCAACAAAATTTCCTTTAAACTAAGCAGAGTTGAATATTGCAGACAGGTAGGGAAATACCTGAGGATACTTGAGGGAAAGGTAGCTTTCAGCTTAAGGACTCCGAAAGGAAAAGCAGATAAACCCAAAATCTGCAGCGTGACAGAGAAAGGGAGCTGAATAAACCCTCATGATGAACGGTTACAGGAAGGCCAAAAGGGGAACTGGAGAAGTGAAGCCACCTGAGGCTAATTACAGCCACTGATATGTCTAACTTTGAACAGTCAGCTGAACAGTTTAGAAATTTAGGAAGCTCTGACTGCATATCAGCAATGCAGGCAAAAAACATTTCACCTCTCCTACTGAAGTTATCCAGAACGGCATCTTGAACTTCCACTACACTCATTCATTTGCCGGTCTCAGAGAAAGACTTTCACAGAATGCAGGTCAGAATTAAAGCAAAGTTAGTAGGAAAGTACTGTACTAATTTCAAGCTGACAGTCCTCACAAGTAAATTCAGTTGCTTCTTGCACTAGGCTAGTCAATGCAGTGTCAGGGTAATGCTACGCACGAACTTAAGAAGCCAAGCACCATGAATCTGAAAGGGATTTGCATGCAAATTTAGATGATCACAGATGGCACAAGACATTAAGAAAAGCTGAATGCAGAATCTGCTGATACGAATGCTGAGAAGATTTAAGACCAACAACCAAAAATATTTCAAATTTTTGCTTTATCTAATAAAACTTCATCTAGGGTGCAGGGCATAATCTCCTTCCTTAACACTGTGGGTG
This sequence comes from Apteryx rowi, assembly GCF_003343035.1. Lineage (NCBI taxonomy): Eukaryota > Metazoa > Chordata > Aves > Apterygiformes > Apterygidae > Apteryx > Apteryx rowi. Next base: position 11,460,802 of record NW_020448307.1, read on the forward strand.
GGCAAGTCTTATCTCAAAAGACCACCTCAAAGAGAGAACAACATTCTCCTATTATCATTTCATTGCAAGCTACTCAAGCAATATTTTTCAATGAGAGCTTCCATTTTTATGGGCTTTACAAACATCAGAATTTCTGGCACCCTGTTATCAGCTGGATCTTATTCTCCATAATTGCTGGGACCTGAACAGTGTAAAGGTCCAAGCAGCATTCCTACAGCATGGCTCATACTAAATACTTTGATTTCTTTGAAGCTCAAATGGTATCCAGCTCTGTTTGAAGCCCTATCGAGGTCCTACTTGATGTCAAGTATACTAGGAGTCCAACCAAAGCAGGAGAAAAAGGGATTTTTTTTCTCTTCATGGGAGGGTGGGGGGGGAGAAGGGGGGAATCCTTTGAAGCAACTTTAAGGGTGAAGGTAAAGACAGCAGCAGTGTCTTAGGCTGCCTGATCAGCAGACAGCCAGAAGCTACTGCTAAGAAAGGAGCAGAGCATGCCTGTACACACAGCATCCCTGTCTTGGCTATGCAGTAGTATCCCACTCTTTACCTTCTTCTCTTGCTACAGCAGTGAACCTTGCATGTTAATCCCTCGAATCCTCGTTATTTAATAAATGCATTAAAGTCTATTGATTTTTAGTGACTATGAAAGGTCAAGTAAAAACAAAGCAGGAACATTTTGTAATGCACAGGGCTGTAAAGGAAAAAAATTCCTAATGAGAGTAAGCAATTACTGTGCAGGTTGAAGAAAAACCCCAGAGAGACAAGTTCATCTCTCAGTTACATGGATGTAAGCGGAGAGCAATTCCACTCGGGCTGAAACTTCAGGCAGTGCTGTCTTTGGCCTTATCCTAAATTTACACTTGCATAACTGTGAGACGAATTTCAGTCTCGAAACCTCAAATATTATTAGAATTTATTTAAAGGCCATGAGGGGCTTCTACAATCTTTTAGTATGACCTCCTGTACAATACAGACTAAAAGAAGGTAGCAAATAATTTCGCTACCATCTTACAGGGGAGCAGGGGATAAGAACCAATGCCCTTCCACACACTTGGGCATACCAAGCCAAAGAGCCATGCAACAGGTAACATGTAGGCAAACGAGAAGCAAACATATGCTTCATTTTCAATAATTATTTGTGATTTTAAATCTTTCATGAAAAGTAAATCCATTGATAGTCACATTTTCTTTCTCAAACTTTCACATCCCGTCCCATTCAGGCCTTTCCACAATGAAACATGATCCTGTGATTAGAGGCATGCTTAATTACCATTCAGCAATTAAAGTTTATGAACCAACATTTTATCCCAGCCTGTGCACTGTCTTATTTATTTTTATATATTCATAAATATGCAAAGCCATTAAGATGATTATTAATTGCAGCAGAATACAATTAGGTGGCATTCAGCAAATAACAGTCATTGAAACTGTAGCATGTATTCACTGTTTTTCAGTGGCTGTCTTCAATTATTTAGCTTTTGGAAGATCTCTGTTATCATGATATAATGAAAGTTCTACTTAAATAGTATTTCTGCCTAAAAGAAAGGACACTGACCTATTATTAAGCTCAGCCACGTAGTGAGTTGCTTCATTTTATAAAACCTTCATAAAACTGATTTCTTGTACAGCCTCATTCTCTGTTCACAGTATTATCAGGTCTCTCAAATCAACACTTTTTTTAGACACAAAATTACTATCTTTCCCCTCCACCAAATAATTTCTCTTTAATCTTTTCATAGACTTTTACATCATTGATACTTAATTTCCAAACTAATATATTTTAAAACATTCCACTCCATGAAAACATCCCCACCCTCAAAATGGTTGATGTAGTGTCATGATCAGGGGAGAGACCATCTATAAAACTACAGATATTGCACACTATAAAACACCAAAAAACAAGTTAGAAGCCTGCCTTTTTGGAAGTTACTTTTCAAGAGGGGAAGACACTTTTCGAAGGTCAGCAATCTCATCTCGTTGATGTTTACTGCGCTTAACCTCACTAGCAGCCATTTACATGCTTAACCATCTCGCTTTGGCAAGTGGTGGCAGTCTTCATAATGTTCACAATGTTGTTACTGCCTGCAAGAACTGACATTAACTTAGTACCTCTTAGTCCAGTGGTAGATTTTACCTTTAAAATGATCATTTGCTTTTGACTCCATACCCTTAAATCATTTCAGTCTAACCTGACCCTACCCCCTACTGTGTTCCTCTTCATCACATGCTACTGCAGGTGTCAGTGCCCTTTTCCTTTACATATCTACTCTGAGAATTGCAGTACTAATTTAAAAACACCTTGTCCAATTCTACTGTTTTCTTCTTTATTCAAGTTGCCAGTGGATAGGCAATTTGAGGTGATGAAAAAAGCAATAATTTAGTTATACGGCAACCCCAAGGCTGGCTGAAGTTAAAACTAAATGACAGTCAAAAAGCCTGACCCATGAGCACAACCCCCACAAGACTTTGTGCTTCATCAAAGGCTCTAATAGAGGCTGTTACAAAGCTAAGTGTTAGGTGCAGTTCTCTGCATTGAACACATGAACCGAGAACCACCACGTCAGTGGGAGGGAGGTTATGAGCAGGACATGCGGGCCATAGGTAGCCCTTGACATAGCAGAAGGTGAGGAGGTGGTTAACAAGGCAAGCTGAAAAAAGGGAAGAGTAGGGCAAAGAGCCCAACCTTTGTGGAGTATGTGTATCCATCACAAGCACCTGCCTTAAAATGATGGCTTTTAGGGAAGAATTTCTCAAGGCACAGCAGGGTGGAGAGGTATGGAAGTCCTCCCCAAAGGCAGCACAAAGTGATCATGTACTTCATGCTCATCTGCCCTTCCCAAACCACTGTCCACTTCTATGGAAAAGCWCTTTCCGAACATAGTAGAAACACTGGGTCTGAAATCTAGAAAAGACCCCAAGCCCTGCAGTGCTTGTACATGACTTCTCAGCACACATAAGGTGATCATTCCCAGGAGGTGAACACAAGCGACACCATCACTAGTCACGCATCAAAAATATCAGCAATGCTCACAAAACTAGCTTGTGCCATTCAGCCAAAATGACTGCGTGYGAGACATGAAACATAGCAAACAGTTTCAGAAATCTTTTCAAGCATCTCTTGAGATTTGGTGCAGTTTTATTAGTTTCTACTTTGATAACAATAAAGAAAACTGAAGCCACATCCGGGCAATGGTAAGTATTAAACTGCAAAACCGTACAACATCAGGGACAGTGCTGTTCTTGTACGCAAGGCAAAACTCGTATTTCCTCCAGAAATTCTCAGACTTTCTTTTCAGCTTCAACTGTGTACAAAATGGAGGCAGCTAACCTACCGCTGGTTTTCCTTCTGTGAAAAGGAGAAAGCAAAGCGCTCCTAAAATAGCATCCAATACCACCTCACATTATCCCACAATACAATTCAACCTAGATCCTCTAATCCAATCCAAGTAGGGGGCCCTTTCACTGGTGCCCAGAGCCCCACCAACAGCCCAAGAGCTGCCTGCAGAGATGCAATTTCACGATGCAGCTTTGAAGGAGCCAGTTATGGGAGCCCTGCACGTGCACACCAGGAGAGCAGGGATCACGCGCGGTGCYGACCCCACAGCTGCCCCAGTACAGATACGGCCCGCAGTCCCCAGGACACAAAGCAGCTGAAAATTGCCACAGGGGACCCCGCAAAGTTTGAGGAGCAAGAGTTTCTCCCTGCTTGGACAAGTTAGAAGGAAGCTCCCAAGTAGCCTGGTTTTCTACAGAAACAAGGTTTGTGCCATCGCTGTATCTGTCTGCCACACTCATCTAAATAATTCAGTCAAACCTGGCAGAAGGATAGTGCTCTCGAAGATACAAAATTTCTGCAAGGTTTGTGACAACCAAAGGTTGGATGAGGCAGAGAGATGTAAAGTCGCACCCTGTCCCAGGGAAGGCCCAGCAGTCTGTGCCGTCAGGCACGCCGGGCGAGGGGCAGCTGCCCACGCGGAGCTGATGGGGACCCCTGACAGGGCTGTGGAGGCGAGCTGGGACACAAAACCCAGGAATTGCACCCACAGAAGGCCGGGCTCCTTCATCGCTGCTGCTCACAGCAGAATTGCCTGCAACTTAACTGCGGTAGCTCACTCTGGCTTGCTAAGTAATTATGGTTTTTCCTTGTTGCTCAGTCAAAATATTGGCCAAATACTGCTGTCATGTGATCCACTATCTCATYTGAGACCACGCTTAAAATTCAGGGCTGTATAATAATATGGAAAACACATTTTACAGTTACCAGACCACTTTTATTCATTAATGATCCTTGCATTATTAAGGAGATTAACAAAAAAGAGAAAGAAATTAAGTCTTGCCTGCTTTTCCTAAAGGTATACTCATCYGCCTCATGTTTAGAGCAAATACCTTTTCCATAGAAACTCAACTTCAAAAGGGGAAAAAGGATTTCTTATTGGAGTATATCCGACTTTCAACGAGAGAGAAAGACATGGGCTGTGGCAGGCTGCGGTGGGTTCRGGCAGCGCGGGCAGCTCGGTGCCTCCGCACTGGCACAGCCCTCTGCAGCACAGCGCGTTACAYGTGCTTCTTTGCAGGGCCTGGAGGGGTGCCTCAGTTTCCACCCAAGYGCTGAGGCCAGCGCCCAGCACTGCACGCATCTGCGTGGGCCATCGCCCGCCCTGCCCTGCACCCCTCGGTGCACTGCTCGCTCCTGCAGACCTGTGAACGATGAACGGTTCAGCAGCAGAAGCAGGAACTTCTTGTGCTCCCCGACAGTGCAGGGGARCTGAAGTCACCCTAGGGCCCCTCTGCAAAGAGGGCACCGGCAGCGAAGAACAGAGACCCCGAGTGTCCCAGTGAAACACTGCTGTAGCTACATTGCTTCTGGTAGCCCTGCCAGCTAGGCAGGGCCTAAGGATCCAAGAATTGCTTTCAAAACATCAGGTTCTGTCTTGTGGTTCTTTGGCCTTGCCCTCAGCAGTAAGCACATACAACAACAACCGGGATTAAACCACATTATAAATAAAGAAACCCTCAAATCCTTACGTAATTTTATTCTAGGAAGGAAGAAAAAATTGAGAAGACAATCACGCATGCCAGCTACACTGCACAGTCTGCTTCTAAAAGGAACTTAGTGCTATGGCAAAAGAAGAGGAGTGAGTCGATGAAAAGGCAGCGATGCTACGTTGCTATCTGTGAAAGGCTGGGAGAACTGCTGGAACCCACACCGGCACTGGCAAGGAGACCTCTTCCCTTTGATCCGTTTAACGACTGATTTACGGCACGTACACAGCAAGGGGGCAGGCATCCATCAAGCTACCCTGTCTCCGCTCACCGGCCGCGATCGGGGACAGTCTGTTCACAGCACTCCCGAGTCTACCACGGAGGCTAACTACTGACAGCTGAGGCGGTTGTTTTGCTGTGCAGCCTCCGTCCGCCCCGGCATTTCACAGACCACCGGCATTCAAATGCTACTTGCTTCCAGCCACTATCACACCAGACTGGATTTGATCCGGCCAACATGGGTGAGATGAATAAAGGGAGACATGAAGTATCATGAACAGGAGATGAGTGTGTTAGCAGAGAGCATCCCTACTGCAAGGGCTGTTTTTACTGTATAATACTGAGATTTTTAATCTACTTTCCAATTTTATTCCTAACTTCAAAACTAATACAGCAGTTCACAACAAAATTGACATGGACTTTTTACTAGCAGTCAGGATTTTAATAAAGAAAAAAATATAAACTCAACACCAAACTCTCAAAATACTTAAAGTAATAAGTATCTATTAGATAATAGTCTAATACTGCTAAAACCTTTCACATTAGCATATGAAAATTTAACACGTTAAGAAAGAATTAAGCTGAAACTGCACCTTCTAATCAAATTCTAGTTACATAATTTTTGCTGAATCAATTTGGAAAAACAGAAAGATTAAAGCCGGGATCCATTAATAAGATGGCAAGTGAATATAAACAATTTCTGCTGATTCAATTTTAAAAGCTTACAAGATTAAAAGTAAGACCCATTTACAGGATGGAAAGTGAATACAAACTTATTACTCTTCAGATCACAGGGCTTTAATATAAAAATATTCAATGAGAAATCACATTAAAGCTGCTTTTTACATTCATCAGATTACTCAGTAAAGAAGCCAACAAAATTAAATCCCTATTGATATGATAATATCAAACACAAACATAATATTTCCAGATCACAAAACTGCATTCCAATATACCAGTCAAACGCCAAAATCAAACTTACACTGCAAATCTACAAAGTGTTATTAAATTAGACCCAACTACGGAACAAGAGACTCTGCACTGCACACTCCTCTCCTGTATCGCGGCAGGTCTAGATGCTTCTGGGAAATTAGCCAGCCTGATTACCGTTATAAGAAATCTTTCCTTTGGCTCTCCAAACCGCTGATGTCAGTTAATTCCCATTTTAAAAGAACTCGCATTAGACTACAAATAAGAGCACAAGCTGAAGAACTACAGCAAAGTAGAAGTACAGTGAAGAAGAAATGCAGCTCCCGTAACACTTTTAGGAACCCACACAAATATTTCCACGGGGGCGATTAAATTTCTCAGAAGATACAGACTAAAAACAAACCGGGTACCTCTTCAGGGCCGGCAGCAGAGGACGGGAAGGGACCCTTCAGGCATCAAGTTCAGCTTCTCGCCCGTCCCCAGCTCCGGACAACAGTGCAATAAGCCTCAGTCCATACCCCCAAAATACACGTCTGCTTCCCCTCCCCTCGCCGCCTAACACACGCCCAAGTACTACCGGCGCGGGGAGCCTAAATAGCCCGGTACGGCCCACCTCTGAAAGGCTTGACAGCTAAGATAAATCAAGGGACGTCACTGTGACCTCTCCTGGCAAACGTGCACAGCGAGACGCCGCTTCTTTAGGTGCCCGATCCTGCAATCGGCCGCCAGCGGCGGCGTCCTCGTGCACGGCGACGCGCCTCCTTGCTTGCGGACGCGGCRTGCCACAAGAACGTGTCCTGCAGGTCCAGAAGTATCCGATACTTCCTGCGCTCCCCGCCCTCCAGCCCAAGATTGGGGATTTTATATTTCTGCGATTCCAATAGTGTTGAATTCGACACAGGTTCTGGCTGGCAGCCTTGACTGACCTTTTTAAAGGCCCGAAATAGAATTAAACTCCAAGTCCCTGGCAAAGGAAGGCAGGAACACTGCTTTCGTGCGGCTGGACAGGGTTTCGGTCCCAGCGATGCTCCCCCACAGACCAGATAGGATGCAAAGGGCAAGTCTCTTAAAATATGGCTTTGACTTTGAAATTCAGATGACAGGGCTTCTGGACATATGGGATTCGACAGCTCTGTAATGCAGCAGCTCTGGTCACAAGCTGAAAAATTAATCAAAGTTCCCATAAAGACATGCTTTTCCAATCCAGCCTCTAATAACTTTGGTGAAGGGGCCTGTGGGTTGTAGCAACCAGACCAGTTGGAGCACACAGATTCAAGCAGAAACAGCCACTCCTGCAACCTGGAGCTACCAAAACGAGTTTCCCCCAAAGTTTCTTTAATTGCACAATTAAATATGATGAGTCAAATTCAGCCATAGAGCAAGCAGCAGTTCAGAACGGATAGATGAGTGCCTGCACAGGGTAATTAGTTACAAAAAGCCAACTCCTCAAACAAATGTCATCACCTGGTTAGTCAACTCTTAAGGAAGGCGGTGGGGAGGGAAGGTTGGTAATTGCATGGCTTATATCGCTACATAAGTTAGACTTAAAAACCCTGCAAATATGTTGCCCCTTGTAATACAGACAAGGGATGGTCAGTGCAGATTTTGCATGGCAGTACAGTATCCTTTTGACCCTCTATATTGCATCCACCTCTGTTCCATTGCTGCAAATCTGCATTCTTTATCTGAAYATAAAATATTTACGTGAATATAAAACATTTAGGTGAATCACTATGTTGTGTGACCCGGTGGCAAAACACCTCCAGGGATATGGCTTTTTTTTCCTGCTGTCAATTCAAAGACGGAGYAAGTCCAACAAAGTTTTGGCCGGTTGCTGAAATGGTCTGTCCCAAGTGTCATGTCTGCAAGCACAGCCTGCAGGAGTCTGGAAGGCACCACGGAAGGGACTGCTCAAAGCACCTCCGCTTCTGTAATTTTGATTATAGCAATTAYGCTCAGACACATGGAGAATTAACACAGCTGTTCCACCAACCAAGGCATCCTGGAGCGGAACTGGAAAACTACTGTGCAATAAAGCAGGATGTTTGTTTACCTCACCCTGGTCTGATGCCTTGCTTTTATTGTGCAATCTTCCACTTTACTAACCTGAATCAAGAGTTGGGGAAGCCCTAAAGCTAATCTGCAAGGCAACCACTTAAAAACCATCACCCGACACTAACAGAACAAATTTAATTCAATTTCAGGAAGAGACGAAAGGGGCAAATATAATGGAACCTACTGTTTCATGCCAGCTTCCTGACACAGCTGGATGTTTCACAAAAGAGGACTGTGCAGTTGTGTAGGGTACTTACTGCTGCTATAATACAAGAATAAAAACCCATCGCTTGGAGGACCCCACTATTTTGGCTGTCTTTCCATTTTCTGGGTTTGTTTGTTTTGTTTTTTAATCACCCTTAAATCATCTCATTTAACACTTTAGAGCACAAACCTTTTATCCTTGTCGCAATGCCACTAGCAGATTGGCCCTTTGCACTCACATATAAATGGGCAAACACCTGCCCGTACACATTTCAAGTCACTTCCTAACCTAATCAGATAGGGAGTACTGAAATTTGTTGGCGTATCTCCTAAACTCAAATGCAAAATCCTCACTTGTAAGTCACTTGAGCACATGCCTAGCTTTTAACAGTACAAAAAAGTACAAGTCTACCCATCTGAAGGAATTAGTGTGTTTAAATCCAGAGCCTTAAATTTCAGAGGTTCCTTAAGCATTTTATTAAATTTGACCACAGATGCTTATGACCACTTCATCCTTATGGTCCTTTGGAGACACTGTCCTTCCAGACTACTCATGAGAGCTATGCGACTTGGGGCGGGAGGTTGAGAGGGGGGAGTTGTTTAAGATTAAATTCTACAGGACTTCCCATATGCAAGTCTCCCCATTCGCATCTGCGGGAGTTTTGTTCAGTTAACAGAAACAGAACTTAGCCCTAAATAAGTAAGCAAATATATGTACATCTGGTATCTTGTATGCTTCCCATCATAATTAAGGTTATTAGAGCAGCCATCAGTCAAGGCTCAGGGCCACAATGTACCAAGTCCTATGCAAACAAACAAAATAGCCTTTGTCCCAAACAACTCCCCATCTCACCATCTCCTCTTGTCCATATTTATCTTCTTTAGACAAGGAAAAAATTATTCTTATTCCTGTATCTTTTAAAACACAGAGCATTGCATTGGTATTTAATAGTTCTTCCAACTCAGTCTGATTTGAAATTCCAAACCCACAAAACTGATCTCAAATTTTGAGTTAAGAAGATTGGAGGTGAGAAGAGAAGGATTCATTTAAAAAATAGGAAGAAAAGGCCTAGGGGGACCAATCGAAAATAAATAAATAATATAGAGTCTATAAGAAAAAACAATCATGTGACACAAAATGTAATTGAAGCCAGTCTCTCAGAATGAGTAAAAACCATCCAGCAAAAAGGACTCTGCAAGGGTAAAAATGAAGTGTGATAGTATGGTCACCTTTGGGCCTTTGAGGGATAAGTAATAAAAAGCGCCGGATTAGAGATCATAGAGAACAGAACAGGAAGGGACCTCKGGAGGTCATCTAGTCCATCTCCATGCCCCACAGCAGGAGGAACTCTACAGACATCATTCCAGCCAGATGTTTTTCTAACCTATTCTTACAGGCCTACAACGATGGAGATTCCAAACCTCCCGCCCAGGCAATCTAAGGTAGTACCTCACCATCTCAGCCCTAGAAAGTCTAACGGAAATCCCACTTGCCACAATTTAAGCACATTGTTTTTTGTCCTGTCACCCATGGACAAGTAGAAGGTTGTTCCTCTTCCCTGTGCAGCAGCCTGTCGGCAGGCAGAGGAGAAAAATGCACCAACTCGCAAGCGCCCTGGATTCAGCCTTCTGTTTTTGTTCTTGCCATTGTTGCTCGTGTTATTCGATTTAGTTTGTAAAATGGAGTTTTTTGAATGGATGCTGAAGACAGCACCATGGTAACAGCACAAAATCTGAGCTGATTTGTCCTGTCTACAAATCGCTAAAATCTTGAAGAAGARCGAGCCTCTATTCTCCCTACAGATGAAGCAGTGAGAATCACAATTCTTCCTCCCATGACCGCAATGCTTGCATTTCTGCGAGGATATTAGGGCTATTGTGCACTGCAATTCTCATCTCTCTGAACCCTTCCTTTTCAAGCCCCAGTTTCTTGCCAGCAGACAGTATTTGAATGCAGGGGAAGCAGCTGTCCACCATGATTTCAAGTGGCAAGTGTCTAGGTAATCGTAGGAAAAAAAAAAAAAAGCTAAGTACTCCAGTCAATCAAAAAATGTTAGCTTGACGGAGACACTGCTAGGTGAATTATTATGGATTGTATTATATAGGGTCTCTTCTTTGACCTTTAATGTTATGGCATTAAGAAGAAGTTAAGCAGGCCTTTGAGAGCAAAGAAGCACGAGTTGGTGAAAGATACTCTCTTAATAAACATGAAATTATAAAACAGTTCTCTCTGGACATTTATACCAGGCAGTTACAGTGACATCATGCAAATGAAAGGTGTGAGGGTCTTTCTATTAGGGTTTTTTTTTTTTCCGTATTCAAGCACAAACCTGTCACATCTTCAAGCTGTTCTCCCCAAATATTTGGGCAAATATCTCTTTTTGTGATGAGAAAGATTTTTGCTTTATCACATCACTCTGACAGTGAAGGTATTTATGAAAACTGCTTGATATCATGGAATTCATAACATCAGTGCAAGCCCTACCAGCAGAAGACATCCTATGACTCCGAGTTAGAAATACTTCTTTTGCTTATGAATCAAATGACCTGCTCTGTTTCCTAATGCCAGTTAAACACCCAGGAAAAGGGAAGAAGAGGGGGCATCAAATTTACCACACTTCTCTTTCGCCTCCCAGGCAAAAGCTTGCCCTGCTTTCTGAGCCTTTTATAGTCTAGGCAGATCTCAGCAGTATTACCAGCCTAGTGAGAGCCCTTGCCTAAGGAGCTGTCTGCCCAAACTCCCCCATTTATTAGAGCCTACAGACACGAGGGAGCAAATGAGTGCAGTCAGCAAAGCTGAGTTGCAGAAGAAAGAAAATAAAAACATCCATTATACACACAGGCCTTGACTTTAAAATTCAGAAATATGCAAAACAAAGCACTGCAATTAATCATTAATTTTATCCTGTATCTCTTAAAGGTTATATATTCACTTTATCAATTTGAAGGTCACACCCAAGACGATATGGTCTTTCAGTCCCCCAGCTTCAGAGCACACAATACTGAACACTCCCCTTCTGGACCAGTTCCTTCCTCTGATCTCTTTACGTGCATTGACTTAGTACAATTAGGAATACACAGGTAGCAGGATGAAAATTAATGGAACTGCACAGAAGAAGTATCTGGCTCCGTCAGCAAGTCAAACACGAAACCCCTTAGTCAGGAAAAATTCCCATTCAAGGTAATGGGAATACAGAATACTTAAGTCTTGGCCCTTTGGGACAAATTTTTAGAAGAAAGCTGCTTCCATTTCAGTAGCAAAGCAAGCAGCCAGACTTTCGAAGTGACTAAGTAGTAGCTTCACTTAAGTGCTCACCAGGTGCTAAGGTCTTACAAAAGTGTAACAAAAAGCAGGTTTAAAATGTGCTGCCGTACCTGTGGTGTTTAAAGACTGATCTTGAGTCTTTTGAAAAAAATCTAACTGCACATGTAGTCTGATTCCCTTGTTTCAAAGTAGCTTTCTTTCACTGACCCAAAGATTGTACTTGCCCCAGTGTCCAGTTTTATCTTCCACTGTTTCCGGCTTGAAAAAAAAAAAAAAAAAAAAAAACAGACAGAAATTGCAATTAGCATGAAGACATCTATGGGTGCTTGCATCCCACCCTACTTGAACACCAATTTTCACCTGCATATTAAAATGCACAACTCAGACATTATTTTTAAGATCACACGATTCCCACTACCACCTGTAAACTCTTCTCAGTTGAAACTCTGAGCACAAGTCAATTATATCTCTTAATTAACCAGTACTCTTTCAAAAATTAACAAAGGGAAGCAATACTAAAGGGTACAGATGTTAGAGACAGAAACAAAAGTGTTTCTGAATTAGGGTTTGGGGTCTTTTTTTTTTTCCTGTTGCATAAGAAATTAGTATGCCRGAGGCACAAGTAATAGAAATGTACTTTTACATAAAACTACTTTYTTTGCTTGGATTATTTTAAAATGACTCCACTACAGTGTATATTAACCTAGCCATCAGCCTTCTTGTAGYCAGCTTTCTTTTTATAATTTATTAGGAACACAGCCACTGCGGAATTAACAAACGATGGCTAACATCACTGTACTCTCCTTTTTAAAAAAATAAGGAAAGAAAAAGAACACATGGAAAGTTTGTATTAAAATTTGGACAAAAAAATTCCGTGAGGCAAATCTTCTGCCCTTGCCATCACCTATCCGACCCACCCTGCTTGGCATGACGGATGAGCAGATCTCACTCATTTATCGCCCGGCAGCACCTGCATTCGCCCCGGCCAGAGGTTATGTCACAAGACAGCGGACAAGCACCTGCAACCTGAAGCAATTTTCTCCTCCTTTTCTTGCTTAATGCACATTCATTTTCTTTTTACATTTTTCCCCACAGCTGGAGCCCACACCATGACTGGCTGGAGTACAGCAGATCAGAGGTCAGATAAGGAACACATTCCACGTTTGCTTAAATTATGGCTCTTAATTTTTCTTCCCTATTTTACACATCTGTTCCTAAGCTATCAAAAAGCTATACTCAATACTGACTGAAAGGGTGGTTATGCTGCTGTGTGTGTAAATATCGCCCTTCATTTTGGCATATTAGAATAGATGATGTTGAAACTAGAAAATATCCTTCCTGTCAAGAAAAGGATGATTCTGTGAATATGCAACACTGTGCAAAACTAAGAGCTTGCAAATTTTACCCCTTTCTCTTCCCAGTTGCCCATACATTGCATTCAACACTTCTTTCTTAATTTTCTCACCACTACTAAATGCTGAACCTTCTCTATGTAAGTAAGGTTCTGTTATCTGTGCTGTAAGGTGGAAAAATTGTTTTAGATCCCTAAGGGAAGGTGCTATACAAGTGCATTCAGTATCACTACAATTTAATCCAGTCTGCTGGAGCTGAAGGAAAACAAAGTGCTTTCACCAAAGTTAAAGTGAAAGCCAGGATTTATAAATGCATACATACATTATATATATATACACACACACACACACACACACACACACACCCCTTAAAACTTTAGGAAAGGAAATCTCTAAGGAGAGAACTGGCCTGTAAGGACAAGGTTAGCATAAGGCAAGTTGTGAAAGATATCTGGAAAAGACTGGTGAAAGGCACTTGTACTGTCATCAGTTTTTTTCTGGGATGTGGACAGAACACACCCAAAATCATTATATATTTAGCTCAAGAAAATGTGTATTTTTTTTCCTCCAGTATATGCACCAGAAAAATTGCTAGTAAAATAGCTTTTAATAAATATATAATTACATTTTCTGTCAATTTGCCAATGAGTTTGAAAGAACAATTGCTTAAGTTCTCTACATCTGAGGCCTTAAACACACATTTGGGATGACCCAAAGATAGCGGTAGGGTTACGCTATTCCAAATAGTGGAACTACTCCAAACAGAGACCAACACTTAGAAACCAAATTCTTGCTACCCAGAAACAAGGTTTCTTGGTAAGCTAGTATTTAAACAGAACTGTCTCACAAAACAGTTTATTAAAAAAGAAAAAAAAAAGAAAAGAAAAGCTGTGTGATTGTATAAAGGTAAACCACTAGGAAAGCTTACTGTAAATTGTACTGTATGCTGGGTGATTCGCCATGCTGACGAGCTTGCAAAGGAGAGAGCCTGCAACACGCGCTTTCACCCTCTTCGTCTCAGACTTTTGCATAACACAAATTGCAGAGTCAAAAAGCTCAGTTCTCTTATTTAAATTATGCAGTACCAATATCTTGTCTTTGAAATTTTGGTACCCACTGTGAAAACTTGCTACTTACACAAAACACAGAAGAGGAGCTGGTTCAGGCAAGCAAATTAGATACACATGCCTCTCTGACCTCTACCACCTAGGAGAAATTGGGTGCATGAAGCAGCCCCTGGCGACGCAGCCAGCAGAGCTCCCTGAAATCCTCAACCTCGGCAGAATCGTAGGGGGCAAACGTACACGTGGATGAACTGGTCTTGAACAATCTTTCTAATGTAGTAGACACAAACAGGCTTTTCTCCAACACTAGGAAAGCATGTCCCACATGCTTGTTTCTTTTGAATAATATTACTGAGGACAATCCAGAACCATTTCTGGAGGGGAGTTTCTCTCTCCAGGTAGATGTGCAGAGTCTTGGGGAAAGACGGATAGGGTGGGGAGCCTCAGGCACCAATTTCCAGACTGGATTCTTTCTCAGACAAAACCCAATCCTATAGAAATGTAGGTGCATTTCTATGGGGTCCAAAAAGGCTGAGGAAAGAACAGACTCGTTCATCTCTGGGTCACAGTTTAARAACAGAATAGTCAAATACTGACCAAATGTCCTTAATCAAGCACAAGCAGATCACTCATAAAAATGGGGTAACTTCAGCAGATAAACTGTTGAGGAATCTTCATCTACAGAAACAACAGCAACGATGGCATAGCTTCGTGCCATCACAGCCATAAAGGTGAGCAAATAACAAGTACGGAAACTACGCTCCATAGTTCTTCACTCCTACAAGCAATTCTCAAAGGGGTTTGTCTGCACTACGATCACAGCTGTGACTTTACTGCAGGAACAGAGGCAGTGTAGGCATGACAACACAACAGTAGAGGCTACCCCTACACATCGACACCCCTACTCTCACGCGGGTATGTACAGCACGAAGAATAAAGCCAACGTGGGGATGTCTACTTGTCCTATCTTTGACAGCAGTGCAAACTTAACCCAAAACAATGTTGAGACATAGTGGCAATGCAGAAAAACTGATACTGTCACACACCTTGCCCAAGGATGAATGCAAACTTTTAAGTTTGCTGAGCTAAAATCCTTCTAGACTTCTAGGTTTAAATGCTCTTTAAACCCTTACAGTAATGCACATTTGCTCAATAGTAGAAATAAAGATAACCATTTTCACCACTTTTATGTGTGCCAATTAACCAAGGATATTCCCTGGTTTCAGAACAGCAGCTGATGGTCTTTATCCCCAGGAATTCAGGAATGGACGTGACAGATGAAAAGTAGGAGCAAATGCCATCAAAGGCAGACCTCTGCAATCAAAAGGAATGGTGCCAGAGGGAGCATCTCTGCTCAGTCCCTGAAATCTCAGTACTCTGCACTGAGATTTAGCTCCATATGTACTCAGTAGTATATATGGTGCTGCCAAAGTTTTTATTTAAAAAAAAATAAAATAAAGGCCAGAAAGTACAGATTTCCTTAACTCTCCAGTGGCTTCAATTATGCAGTACTGCATCCACCATATAAGCAGTATTTCCAGAGCTTTAGCACTTGACATTTGGAGATAAAATGTCATGAATAGAATTTGTGAATCTTTCTCTTTGCCCTCCCCTTTGAATTCAAATCCTTAAAGGCATCAGACCACTACTTCAAGCTATCCTCTTCCTTTTCTTTCTTCAAATGTGGGGTTGAAGACTGGACAGACTTTAAAGGCCATCTGTGAAAACAGTTTGCTGCAAGTCTTATTTCAAGAGATTTTTTTCAATGCTGCCCACAACTAGGCTAAACAAAGGTTTTTCTCCTCCTGCAAATCCTACAGGTAGAGCTGCTCTTGCCTGTCTATCAGCAGGACACTCTACTGGCTACTTGCTTCAAAATGCACCAAATCTCAAAGTCCTTAAACTGATCACTACCCAGCTTATGACTTCCCTCACTTACCTCACTCTTACCTCATCATGCTCACTCTCTTCAAATCTGTCCTCTCATTCTATCCTTTTTCTCTTATGCCCTGAACAAGAAATGACAGGCAAATAGAAGGAATAGAAATAAAACTCTCCTCCAGAGTCTGGCTCACAAAGTRAACTTCTGATGAAGGTTCTTCCCTTGGCTACCCACAACACCTTCATCCTTAGGGCTTTTCATTCCAGATGCCTGGGTCTGCATATGCGGATAAATACTTAGGCGGAATAGTAAGAAAAGAAAAATATCAACTTTGACAATATTAAAGGAACAAATCTCAGTGCTGCAAACTTCTAGAAGGCCTTGAATGTGAAGAGGTAACATAAGAAATCAACTATTTTGCCAAATTAGCCAGCTAGCATGGGGATTTTATCAGTAAAATTTGAGAACAGTAATTAATTCTATCACTGTTCTGAGAAGACAGCTGTGGTGAACCCACCTCCTGAACAGTAGATTTTGGATGCATTTGCTCTGCCTTAAGATGGAAAGAACCTTAGTCCCAGCATCATCTTCCTCCTATTTGAAGGAAATATGCTGTTTTCCAGTTCTATTCTACATCATGCCTGCTTCCTTTATTTAGTTGGTCTCTAATCATAAAGCTTTTCATAAAAGGTCAATTGTTCTTCATCTAACTGATGGCCTTCTGATGGAGTTCTGAACTGATTATTACCCCCTGCCTATTTATATAGGCTATGGTCAAGACATTGTTTGCCTTTATTAATATATGATGTCCTTTCAAGGATGCTCTAACAACTGGAAGAGCTAAAGTGATAGCTCTGAGCTGGGAGAAAAAAAAAGTTTCATTTCTTCTTCTCCAATTTTTGCCCTGTGCTGTCATACGATGTGAGGGGGCCATACTTGTATCTGCTATCAATTCCCCTCAAGGAGTCCTTCACAAGAGTGAATCTGCCTGCAAAGAAAACAGGAGGATTTTGAAGATGATATGTGGAAAGTCCCCTTAGGTCTTCCAGAAATCTTTTCTGTAAATCTCATAAGAGCTGAGCTGGGGCATAAAAAAAACACAGTGCTTGCAAAATAAAAAATAATCGAATCTAACTCTCATTCAGCCATTTGCATTTTCAACAATTTCTCTTCAGAGTGATGCCCTCTGCCTACGGGAATATTTGTCTCTATTCTCAGCTGACTTTTAATCTAAGATGGAATCAGTTGGCTTTTCTTTTACAGTTGACAGTGAAGTTGTGGTTCTGTTAAGATAAGTGTTCTCTTTGTTGCTTCTTGAATAAAATTCCTGGAAGATGTGCCCTCAAACAAATCTCCCAAAATACCAGGAAAGAAATAAAGTAGTGACATTATTACTGCAAGAGCTCAGCAATTCCCACAGAGCCCAGGAGAATCCAGTGGAAGATGCTGAATAAAGATGCTCAGTATGGCCAGATAAAAGTATCAAACAACCAACAGATGTTGAATTACAAAGCTTGAAATGCAGAAATATCTATTAATCCTTTAGGTTTGTTTACTTCTAGGGKTTTTTTTTTGTTTTTTTTTTTTAAGTCTAAGGAAGAGTCTCAGTGTGAGAACTTTTCTGATCTGATGAATTTAAAATACAAAAGAGATCACACTCACTTAGGACATCTACAGAAATGAAACAAAGAACTTTTTCTATAAGCCAATAGGTTAGATTCCCCCCCCCACCCCCCGCCTTGGGGATTCATGGGATTTGTACTTGAGCTCCTCCTATAGCCAGTGGAGGAAGGTGGGTCATCTCCAGGTCTTACACGGGTTGGATGGCCCTCAGGGACGGTCAAACAAGAAGACACATGCATATCAAGCCATGCCCAGAACACACAGAATTCTCTGCACGTGTAAAAGTTATCTGTACAGTCACTGTATATCTGTACCATGCTTTTGCTCCCCAACCACATCAAACTTACTGCACTTGCACTGTAAAGTTCATTTCTGGATGCACCTGGCTTTCTGTGATTTCCAGGTTTGAAGTTTTCTGGAAATTAAAGGCCATGCATAAAATCCCCTTAACTGCACAAAATATCCAAGCAAAATAAGAGAGCATATGATATCTCTACCTTCAGTTGACAGTCAACTTTGTTGGCTTTTGGGGTTCTGGATAATTATTACCAGCAATAAGGCAGCAAGCATTATTTGCTACCTTGTGCTAGCTGAGATCTTAAGATAAGGAGTGGAGAGAGGGAAGGAACAGGGAAAAGGAATATTAACATTTTCTATGCATTGCTTAATGTTGAAAGACAGTCTGGAGAATACAATTAATTTTACTCAGGGCTATACAAATGACTGACTTCTATGCTGCAATTTTATGATTTACAGACTAGTTGTGCAACCAATAGATTCTTCTGCTATGTGCAATGTGACATAAAATTATGCAATGTAAGTGTTCATAAATACTAATAAAAATATTATTAATCCCAAAGCTGCCCACCGGAAATGATATAATTAAGTGCCTGAAGTCTTCACAATACTGTTACAAATCCAGTTAGATCATCCCAAAAGTTCACAGATGAAACAGCCATACCCAACAAGATCCGATCTAGCCTCTGTAACTGAGGTGTGGGGAAGGAGAGCATTTGTTTCAATATGAAGACATTGTTTATTGATAGATTTAAAGCCTGCCATTTCATAGAGAGAAATATGCTTTTATACTCAGCTGAAGAGCATCCTATAGACACTGCGAAGCATGGGCAAGATGCCAGCTAAAGTCAATTCCGAGTATGGAAGACTGTCAAGGATAAAGAAGAGGCAGAAATTCCCATGGAGACAGTATAATTCAGATAGGAATCTCTGCTAATCCTACAGGACCACTAGCTAGGTATGAAAAATGGGATGCTGGCTAACATATTAGCTTCTGCAAGGACCCTTAGCCCTCGCATCAAGCGTGGCCGCGTGAAACGTGAAAAGCCATTTGGAACGTCGCCTGAAAGCCTCCAATCTTATCACCACTCCAGTCACTACAGCGAAATATTTTTCAAGCATCTCAGCTGCTGAAGGTTAAATACAGATGAAGTGATTACACAATATTGGAAGAGGGCTGCTAATAAAATCGTTTTTCATAATAGGTCAGTTTTCACCAAAAGAGAAATTAGGGGAAAAACAGCTACACTGGAAAGTACCTGGGATCCATAACAGTTTGTCTCCAAACATCATCTGTGTCAGAGAAGCGATCCATTCCAGCACACACTAAGAAAGACATCGTTAAGCGTAAGTGGAACCCTTTCAGTTACTCTTCCCACTTCTGTGCTGCAGGATCAGTACATCTGAACTGTGTATAAATACCACTTAAGCCCAGAGCCCCCAGAGGTAACATCTGCCACCAGAACAGCGAAGGCRGACAAGGCCCTCTGCTAAACGACCGCACCGAGATGTAAATGTCCTAGGTTTGAAGGAGGCTCTTTCAGAACAATGGAGAATTTCTAAGTCAAAAGCAACGAAGAGTAGGAGAATTAGGGTAGCCTGCAAAATAACAGTGGTGCAGCTATCTGAAGTCATACCAAGTCAAAGCTAAAAAGCCAGAGCAAATTCTGCTTTCAACAAGAAAAATCTTGCTTGCTGCTTCCTATTACTGGGCTGTCCAACTGCAAACATTAAGGAAGGGCAAAAAGAATCTGGACTCCTCAACTTGACTGCTGACATTCTTGCTGATGGTGCTGGGAAAATTTAATATCTCTAGTAGATACACTGAAATCAGTTCAATTATTCAAACAGTAAAGTGCTATATCCACGTCAAGGAAATAGTAGCAGCAGCCAGGTCTTAGTGCCTTGGTTAGCAAAGTATAAAATGGCTATAAGTACAGCAGTGCCTGCAGTATAGACATTGCGCAGGACTTTAGAAATCAAAGCAGAGTTTCAAGAGAAACAAATGGTGTTAAGAGCTCAATTGTCCTTGAATTAATTGCATTTCTAAATCCAGCAATAGCTTTTTGCAAATCTCTCTCCTCCACTCCTTCTCTCTCCCCAASTTTATAAACTGTACCAAAATCCCCGCCATCTCTGCTAAAGCTATTACCAAACTTGTTTCTTTTTCCAGAAGTAAACTATTATAATAAGAAAAATAAAGCAGTTGATACAATTTGTTTAGTTAGTTGGAAAGTTTCTTACCAATATGTAACTTAAATTTGCTTTATTTGCTTAAGAAGAGTACTTACAACTACAGTGCTCTGAGCATGTAGATATTACCAAGACTGTCTTTTGTTAGCAATCTTCCAGTCAGGAAAGTCTGCCCGACTCAAATGATGACTTAGTGTCATGGGAATCATATTTCTTTTTCGCTGTTTTATAGCCACTCATCTTGAACTGACATTGTACAACACTCTTCACTGCTGGTGTCGGATGGTATATCAGCATCCAGAGCAGCCTCAGCATCTTCTGGATGAAAAGTTTCTATGATTAACTTTAAAAAATGTCAATCGTTCGCCACATTCAGCATTCAGGCTTGTTCATCAGTTAGTAATAACATTCCTAGCTGAACTGAAAATGTGTTCTGAATAAGTGCTGGGAAAAGGAGAGCTTAAACATTTGACAGCAGTTAGAGATGAAGCAGACTGTACTTTTCATTTCAGCAATGAGGATGCGGCGATTTCAGTAGGCTTCTGCAACAGAAGAAGCTACAAGATTATGGAAACAGATCTTTTCTTCTAGTTTTTATGACAACTACAATTCCACGTTTCTCAGCTCTGCCCTGCAATTAAGAGGGGAAGATACCAGAAATAGCTGAAGAAGCAAGAGACAAGAAAGAAAAAATAAGCTGATTCCAGTTCGTCTTCTCTTTTCTGCATGTGCCGTACACATTTCATTATTAGATTAGAAGCTTCTTCCAATGCCATCTCTATAGGCTTTGAAATTGCCACCATTAGAAAGTACGTCACAAATGTTATTTTTAAACTGTGGATCATGTTACAGAGAGAATCTCATTTTTAGAAATGTAATGGAGGAAAAGCATTCATTAGAGAGATATGACAGCTAAGGGAAAAAACGTTCATCATATTTGGAGGATATGGAAGAGGGAAAAAAAAGCTCGAAATGTGTTCTTGCTCTCTCAGTTTGAATACATCTCTCTTCTGACTGGTGTCAAATATGATCAATCAAATTAACGCTGCACAAGCCAAAAATGAGCTTCTCCTTCCCACTCAACTCTGAAGTCACAACCTCTCCTCATTCACATCCAAGTTTGACTACCAAGTTAATGAAAAGGGGCCAGCTCCACATGCTAGAATGCAGGTGGATCTCACAAGAAGTCAACCAACCTGATTTTCAGATGCATCCCAGTGTCTGCAAGCTGCCATGGGACTGGAGGCAAAAAAGAAACTGCTAACAGATCTGATCCTTGCAGCAGTTGTGCCTGTAGTCACAACCCTTCCCAGCATTTCTCTGATCTGCTTTTGCTGGTTAGAACATCTTCAACTGCCTCCACTCTCCAGTAGGGACTGCCACCATGGGGCTTCTGCTCTATTTGCACAGCTCAACACCACCGGAGTGTTTCAACACCCTTCAACAACAGGAAACAGAGTAAGACAAAACAACAGGTATCAAGTCAAACTCAGAAGTGAGTAAAACACCAAGTCTGAAAATCCCGCTGACTGTCAAAGGCAAGTGAATTCACATTCTGCTCAGAAAAACACACAGAGGAAAAAGTTCACATTCAAGGGAAAGGACAAGAGCAACATTGGATGGGAAGCAAAGATTTCTCCCATGCACAAGCAAATAAACTCCTTATGCATTATTCACTAGCTGTGCAGCTGGGGTCTGGTACACCTCTCTAGAAAGGGGGAGGGGGGGGGGGAACCACACACACACAAACAAACATTCAATTCCTTGTAACTCCAAAATTACAGAATCACCCTGGGGAAAAGATTTAGGGAGGAGGCTGAGGTGTGAGGCAGGTTTACAAGTCTAACAGAGCAAGAGGAATTTTTTTTTTTTTTTTTTTTCATTTTAGAGGCTGGCTACTTATCCAAATACATGCTAGACTGAACAGGTCCAAGTTTGAAAATTGTGCTCAATATCTATAAACAGCAGAGAAGAGGGAGGGGAGAGCAATTCTTAACACAGCAAGTTTCCCAGCCACGTTTAAAAGAAAGCACATCTACAGTTCAAGCAGATGCAGCATTATTCCATTTTTCATTATCATCCTTCTGATAAACTAAAGTCCTTAGCAGGACTATCTCTTACTGCAGCTTATTAATCTCTTTTCCCCCCCTACCCTGAGGGCATCGCGCACAGCTTCTCCATGCACGACCAAAGCAACATCAGTAAGAACCTGTAAGGGTCAGGCAAAAGCCCAGAGTCAGAGCTCTGGCTGAAATTCAAGCAGAAAGACACACTGACTAGGCACATCGGCAAGTGAAAAAAAGGCAGCTTTTTCCCAAAGTGATATTTTGATTTAGAAAGGAACCTTCACTAATCTCAGGAAGGGTTTATCATCTGTGTAGCAAATGGGACTGCAGTTGGTCTACATAAAGCATTAGCTTCCTACAGGGTGTTTTAGACTTTAAATGATGAAGGACCAGACTTAACCCAAAAGTCAGCCGGAACTCTGCTCTTACTTTTARTTTGATTTAAGCATGCCATAAGGCAGGAAAGGAAAGTGCAGCAGTAACTGAAAGACTTTGGTGGACCGCAGAGCCTAGGAGGGAGCCTTGGTCACGGATGCCAGTATAACACAAAGAACAGTAACTACATCGAAAAAAAATTCCAATGCGGACCACATATACGTGTAACTAGCAATGGTCTTCTAGTGAAAAATTTTTAACCTCTCATAGACTGAGCCATTAAACACAAGGATGACACTCACTGGCACTAAGACTTCTGAAACCCCAAAACCCACATGGTTAACAGAGACAAAGGACTGCAAACATGTTATAAAACCAGAGCTGACCCTCCAACACAGCACACATCGCAAACCACCTCCCTCCCAACCCCTCACCCAAAGATCTACATTACAAAAGAGCTTTGCTCTTCTATGATGAGCTTTACTGAAGAAAAGAGGGGAATCTAAGAGAAGGATAAAAGCACAGCGGTTGAGGAGGTTGAAAAAAGCCACCAGGTACTGTTACTAGTTTCACAGGAGTGTTTCGCTATTAAATATTCTTCTCTTCCCCATCACACATTGCACAGAATGGCTTTTTCCAAAATGTTCAAAGGTACTCATGATCAAATTAAAAACATAAGAAAAAACAGTAAGATGCAGTACAACTGTTTTTCAGCATTGTGCATTACTGTACAGAAAGGAGAGCACCAGAGAGTAACCATTATCAGGAAAATGGTCTGTCTGAAGAATGAGGAGGACTGTGAAGCTTTTAAGAGACTAAAAATAATTTTAAAAGACTTTGTCAGGTAGGAAGAGCTTGGCAAGGATTTTCCGAAACCTGTTCTTTTAACCTGAAATGGGTGAGCTGCATCTACAGGCCTTTTAGTTATTTAATGTCCTCATCAACTGAGCTACATATAAATCCAAACGCTGATGCATACTGGCTGAACTGGAGGTGGACTGCAGAAATTGCTCCCCTCTGGGTTGATGATGGCTAACACACAGTAGCTGATTATCTGTCCTAAAGATTACTGCTCTGCCTTCAGGGTTGTAAAATTCTCCTTTCTTTACTACTACACGCTTCTTCTGTTTGGGTTTCCAGTCAACAACTAGATTCCTCCTATTTCAGACTATACTCTTTAGACACGGGCCAGTATTGCTGCAGCCCTGCTCCAGCATTCAGCTCTTTTCCCAGTGAAGTTGAGGAGAACTTGGCCAGGATTCGTTCCTCCCTGTTCTGGAGGAAGTCCAGCCAGGTGTCTTGTACTTATGCAATCTGCTCAGCTGCACTCGTTCACGGAGTGAGCCTGCTCAAAATTTTGCAAAAGTATATACCCAGAGAAATCACTGGGATTTAAGTCTCCACAGAATCACTGTGAATTTGGAAATGGACTGAAGCAGCAGCTCCGAGTCACGTTTGCAGCTTGTGACACATCCATCATGACTGGAGTGCCTTCCAGCTAAATGCTGAGTTGGATCCATCAGGCAGGATGGAAGTGCTCAGCACAGAAGCCCCCTCTATATATGCCATAGGCTTCAAGCTCCCTGTGAGCAGGTGGTCTTCTTGCCCAGAAGATTCTTCTGGATAACACCTTCATAAATGAACTAACACACAAACACTGCCAGTCAATCTGACATGTCCAACATTTTTATACATATATATATATATCTCTCTCTATCTCACAGCTTTTTACTGCTTGCATCAGAAACCAGACTAGCAAGCTACAGGAGGATTTGGGGCAGACACACTGTAATTCAGAAGCTTTCAGTTCAGGCAGGAGGTTGGTCATTAAAATGGTAATTCAAAGTACCGGAAGAGGACCAAGCAACACACCATGGCTCTGTCTGCTGTCTCCCACACAGCGGATATCCTATATTTTCTCCTATTTTTATCACTGGAGTACTTAGCTTCATTACTCAGGGAAGCGTGTACAATTTATCAGACAGCGATTACTCCTTTCTGTTACTCAGTTGCTAGTTAATTAAACTAAGTTGTTTAAAGCTTAGTGCAAAATTGGCTTGTATAAGGAAGGAAAAAAATGGCCTGGTAAATGACACCATGAAACATGCAGTCACTAGTCCAATCTCACAGACCGTCCCAGGGAGCCAACTCCAGAGCAATGCCATCCATAGACATGAGATTTTGGTGTGATGGGCTGTCCCGGCATTGCACCACAGTCCTGCTCCTCACTGTCACAGCTTCCTCAGCTCATCCAACAATAAAAATAGCGCTGTTACTGAAAAAAACCCAACACCGGGGGGGGGGGGGGAACAACCACCAGCTGGAACACACTTGAACACATTCAAATTTTGGCTGCAGTTTAACAAATTGAAGACAACCCTGTTTAATACAAACTCTCTCGGCTAGGGAGGATCTGGATCAGCATCAAGCTCCATAAATTGCATTATATCCTAAGGAAAAGTTTTTTATGATTCAGATCATATCAATCCAAGAGCCWAWWTWGGCTCTTGGAATCAGTAAGACATTTGAGAAGAAAATAAATGAAAAGGATAGTTAAAAATGAAATAAAGTTGGGAGGTGAGCTGTTGTAGTGGCCAAGGACATCTTGCAGCTTCTACACCAGTTTAAATATCAGTACATCAGGAGCTTTGAAAAAAAATGAAAACAAACAGCAATAACTTAGGTCCAGTAGTTGTCAGCAATTTAGGCTTCCCAACATCACTGCCTATTTCTGCAGTACTTCCCTTTGCCATTTTGATTTCTCACATCTATCCATGCTGTTTCCGGATGTGGCAATGTAATTGCACGGATTATTTCTTTCTTCTCTCAGTTTGCAACTAATATTCTAGACTCAATGAATGGCAGAGCAAATGATTTTTTTTTTAATTTAAAGAATTGTAACAAGGAATGTTTCCATTTAAAACATTTAACCAGCAGTTCCAAAACCAATCAATGTTTTCATTTGTGGAGAACTATACACAGGAAGGAAATATAGTTTATTTTCTGAAAGATTGAAAACCCATGGATATTAAACAGTTAACACTCAAATTACATAAACCATGAGGAGGAGTGCAATGTACTTACTGAAATTAAATGTACCTGCTCTCTGGGTATAAATCCAGCACCAGCTATTCCAAGCTCTCAATATTAAATTTTATTCATGAAGTTCAAACTAAGATTATGCTGATAAAATGCTAGACTGCATCTGCACTCCCCAGCAACAATACCAGTGATAATTCCTGTTGCTCCTTTGCTAAATTCAGTATCCTTATGTTTTATTGCACCTGCACCAGACCCTTAACCTAGCCAAGTTTGTGCTGCCAGTTGGCATTACAATCCTTCCAAAAATAAACATACTTGTAGTTCTGCTATCTTGGTTCAAAAACGTCCATTTTTCTTCAGCTTATGATCAATCTAGTCTCT
This sequence comes from Apteryx rowi, assembly GCF_003343035.1. Lineage (NCBI taxonomy): Eukaryota > Metazoa > Chordata > Aves > Apterygiformes > Apterygidae > Apteryx > Apteryx rowi. The sequence goes on from NW_020448307.1 coordinate 11,486,793, forward strand.
AAAACACTGCCAGTTGATCCAAAAGACCCTAGAGGATATACAAAGGCACAAAATAATTGTCACAGTTGGGGTGCCTCCCCTTTCCCCCTTTTATAAATACTCTTTTTGGAGATGTTTCTTTATTACATGGTCTTATAGAGACTACACATGTTTTGGAAAGAAAGGTTCTGGCTCAACCAGAAGTTATGAACTTGATATCAGAATTACCTGGTAAGTTTTTCTGGTCTGTATTGCATACAAGACATGGATCCATGCTGAATTTAAGCCATACTCACTTCCCACCTGATAGTTAGGTTTCTATATATCCCTCTCCTACCTAGAGGATACACAATACTATGCTTTTGACTCCTTCAGGTCAAATTCTTAAAGAGTGCTCAGCATCCCATTTTTCAAACGCTACTCCACCACAAACATTGTATAGCAGCCATCTAAGCCACGTTTCATGTCACAACCTCTTTTTTACCAAGTACTGAAGCAACTTCATGCAGCAGATTGTGTTCAGTTTTACACACTCGTTAAATAGATACAGTCAAACAAGGGAGAGTACAGTAGGAGATATTCCAAATGCATCAACATGTTAAATGAAACACATAACCACACAAGTGGTGTAGAAAAGACCAGAGAGGTATGCAAGAGTCATCATCAAACATGTAATGCAATTAAAAGGAGGAAGAACAGCAGCTAGTCCCCATGTCCACCAAGAATAAAACAAGAATGACTAATTTAATTTATAGCAATGGAGATACAAATTCACTGATAAATTTTAAAAAAGGAATGGCCCAGTCTACTTGATAGTGCCTTAAGCGCAGACATAATAAGGGTTCTACTAGCCTGACAGTGTTCAGCATTTCAGGGAGAGATTTTTAGGCAAACAAGTTCCTGAAAGTGTTGACCACTCAATCTGCTAAGCTTATGCCTTTATTTAGGAAATAAGCATAGTTTGAGGACAAAATGGGTAACCTGTCGCACTCCTCTCGCCGAGTTCCCCAGGCAGGGAATCTGTGCCAATCATGCACATCACYGAGGCTTTGAGGACTGGCCCCATGCTAGCAGCTCGCTCCCAGGCACACGGTAAGACTTTGGTCCCCACACGCGACGCCGAGCTGCATGCCCGGACAATGCCCGCTCAGCTGGTTGCCTCTTCAGAGATGTTAACACTTAACTTACTTGCAATAAGAAAGAACTTTTTGCAGAAAAGATGGCATGAGAGGTACCAGGCCAGATGTTTATCCAAACCTACTACTGTAAGATTGAAGCCAAACATGGAAACCATTTAAAGGSAGCAGCACAGATAGACATGAGCATAATTAGCTGAGAACCATGAAGTTCATGATTTGTATAGGTTTTTAATATATTGAAAGCAGTAATTCTTTTGTCTTGAAAGGCTATATAATACCTAGTGTTAATAAAATCCAAGGAACCCAAGTGTGCTGAAACATTTTGTTCAGGTTGCTGGACTGCTTTCTGGGTTTTTAATGACCCATATTTCCAAACACAGCTTCTTCCAAAACAGATTACAGAACAGCAACATCACTTTAATTTGCACCAGTAGGCAGGTAATATATGATAATTTTATAGTTCCTTAACTAACATATTTTACTACTTCTCTTATTTAATAGGCAAAAGAAAACATATTAAGAATGCAAATACTCTATTCATCTGCACCCTCCTTTCCTTTCTCTGTAACCAGTTGCCTCAGTAGTATCTAACCCAGAACAGAGGATCTAGCAACACATTCTGCTGCATTGTTCTTCCAAGAAACAGATAATGTGTTTTTMTGTGGTTTGAGAATCCAGTCTTAGTGAGATCCTTAAGTAGTAAAGCACATCTTTAAGTGAAATGATTTATTGGCGACTCCTAGGGACTCACAACCCAGTACTGAATAAAGTTTTATCACTGAAATGCAGACAGTAAGGGGAATGACTCAGAAAAAACTTCTCCCACAATCACATGATATATACTTTTTTTACACCAAATGCTTTTATCAGTTTGTTTTATTTTTAATGCAGAAGCTTTCAAACATAGACCTCAGAACAGGAGTGCATTTTTCCTTAAATTCATATTCTGACTTTATAACATACCTTGCATATACTTTCTGTACATATTTACCTAGCTCATGAGTCAAATATTAGCCAAGTTATACAAACTGTTCAAGTTTTAATACTATATATTATTTAATGCAGCAATATCTCAAAGGACAAAAACCTGCCAAAGCATACAGTTTTACSAGGAAAGAGAAAAGGAGACCAAAAATGATCTGTGCATATGAGACAAGCCCAGGGTACCACTACGGTTCACAATGGCTGTTTTTGTATTCAAAGAACACCTGAGCTAGCAGCATTCTTAGTCTTAATCTTCTTAAATTTTTAAAATAATTTAAAAGTCATGCTTGTGCTAAGTTAATCAAGTCTTTAATTAAGCAATAATCCCTGACAAATCATTGCTACATGCAAAAAATGACCAATTTGCTAGTTAATTTGGCACTGGCATTGTTTAGAAGCCAAACTTCTCTATCACCTTCTAAGCCTTTTTTCAAGCAACAAAACAGCTTGAAGGAGGCCTCACCAGCCATGAAACAGAGAGGTGTTTTTTTGTCTTGGGGTTTTTTGTTTGTTTTTTTAACTGAAGAAAAATCAAGGAGTTATTTTGGGTGAAGTTGCACAGATGTTAGCACTGTGACATTCCAAGAAGTCCATCAGTCCCAACACAGCTTTCCTATATCAGATGCTCCTTTGACTCAGCAGCACAGAAAAAACAATGTGGCATCTCCTCATAAAACCTAGACGGCAGAGGACAACCCAACCCCAACTATATTCAGCTCTTCAGCCCGTACAGTAGTCACAGCCAGAGCACCAAGGTATCTCAGTAATATTAAAATGTATTCATGAATATAAAAATGCTCACATGCTTGCTGGGGAAAGCTGAAAATAAACTGTTTGAATTGCTGAACAGCAGTTTCAATTAATAGGTCTATTTTCCCCCACCTATGGGCAGAGGATTTGCTCATGTAACTCCTATTAATGTTAATAGAGTTGGACTTACAAATCCCTGCCCAAGATGCAATACTGACGCTTTCACAGTGCATTTTGCTGAAGTTAAAGCAGAGCAATTCACATTATTTTAAACCTCTGCCCATTTTGCTCACTCTCAGGAGCCTTAAATGTAAACTTAAGAAGTGATGAGCATTATCTTCAGAAAAATACTTTTTCTTTTTTTTTTTTTTTTAAATGAACAAGCATAACCATCCCAATAGGCCAATTATAAACCAATTCAAGTAAGGAAAGCAGATATTATTACCAAAACATACAGGTAAGTCAAATACACTTTATAGGTCAAATTTTAGGGAAGCCTCTACCTTACAAAGAAAACAAACATTCCATTGGTTTCTGCGCTTATTCCCTACCACCTCTAGTATAAAAATTGAGCTGATGCTTCATGGAAGGTAAATTATGCAACAAGAGATCCCAATAAAACCTGGAAAAAGTTAGAGTATACAAGAACTAAAGGATTCAGGTAGCAGTCAGACAAGTCAGTGTAGGTAATTCATAGACTGCAGCTTTCCATTGGGGTCCAATTCACTCCGAAACTCACTGTAGGGTGCCTAACTCTGGCACTGCCTTAGGCGCTAACCTACATAGCAATATTACAGGCAAAATCCCAGTGCCCGTTCCTCCTCACCAAAAATAGAGGAAGACAGAACATCTCTAATGGAAAACTGAGGACCCATTTCATTCATAAAACATAAGCAAAGAAGTGCTGACACTAACACGGGACAACACTGACACCACGACGTAGGCTCTGCCCCCTCTAGACAGGTGATATCTCATCCCAGCAGGTTTTGCCTTGATGCATCCTTTCAGGGGCTGCAGACTCCTCGTACCCTTTTTCAACACAGTTGGAGGAAGGGAAGAGAAAGTAGTAAGTTGCTCAGCGGTTTATTACAGTTGAAACTGTAGAAGGCTTTTCCCTCTGCCAGCCACCTTTGTGCACCTACACAGCTCCCTGCAGACCCCAGCAGCTCCTTAACATGGCTTTCTACATCTCTGTCTCTCCTGCAAAGRCCATTTCTGTACCACTGTCACTACATGGGGAAAAACTTCCCCTGGACATCAACACAAGGAGCTGTGAACTCAGTTACTGGGAAAATTTGAACAGAGTCCAAGATACACCAGCTACAGCATGCCTTCAAAYGCAGTCTTGGAGCTGAGCGGGGCTCCGCCTGCACCAAGAGCGGTGCAATGGTGCGAGAGGCAGGCGCCTTCCCATCTAGAGCAGGAGTGACATGCTGTTCACTGACAACTTGTCATAACACTGTCTTGAATATTTGGGACTTCCACTTTCAAAAATCTCTTTCATGCTAATTGCTTCCTACAGATGTTTTGAAATGTTTTAACTGTTCTGGTTTGATTCAATGAGCCAAAGATAGTATGATCTGAGGTGAGCACAGCAGAAGCTGCAGCAGTGAAACCATCCAGGACCCTCCTGGAAGTCCCACAAAGTCAGTGACGCRCTCTGGTGACAATAACTGCAAGCTAATCTCCTTCTTCAAGTAGCAACAGGAGACAGAGAAGCAAATTCTTGTCATCCCCAGGAGAGCAAGGTATGATGAAAGATGGGAGCAAATAGTGTGCTGGTGGGACAGCAGTGACTGGTTCACATCACAGAAAGGGGAATTTCCATTCTGTACAGAACCTTGCCATTTTGAAATGACTTTTCAAATCAAGTAAGACGAAAAGGTCAACATTTCAATATAATAGGACTTTTTTAATGTTGATTCAGAAGTATTGACATCTTCCCAACAATACCAAGACAATCTAAAACATAAATATGGCACTGAATAATAAATCCAAAAGTCAAAAGGAAAGCAAGTATAAAAACAGCACAAAATGTCTAAACATTCTCCTATCAAAACAGGGGTTGAGCTTGAGATGTTCCCACAAAATGGCTAGCTGTCAACAAAGCTGCATTTTCATTAGAGCCTCCCACTTGTTTCTTCTCCAATTCCTTCCTCCCTATGCTAGTTGCCCATAGCTTGGAATAGATTTTGTTCTTAATATAATGCCTGGTCAGCATTCAAAACGCATCTGTCCTGTTATACCTCTAGAATAATTTAAACCTCTCCCAGCAGTTTTAGCTTATATAATACCTTTACGTACCCTATATATATACACACACACACACCTTTATACCCTATATATATACACATCATTAAAAATTAAGTGTTATAAAGTTTTGGGGGTTTTTTTATGCAGAGCAGAGGTGGTCAGAGGATAGCAGACAGGAAGGAAACCAGTCATCACCCTCCACCTCCTGCCACACTCATGATCTTCCTTGTAACTTGACTGAAATACAGTCTAATAAGCAATACAATTTGATGCTCTAATAAGCAGTACTAGTTGTAAGCTGTACAACTAATGCAGCTGGAGAGAAATGGGTAGGCTTTGGGGTTTTGAATCCCTTCACCAGGTCTGACAAGAAGCAGCAATATTTACATTGAATATATTTAGACACAGTGACTCTTAATAAAAGGCAATTGCGTTAGTCAACAAAAAAGCAACCAAGACTGAATGGGTAGGATTAATGTGAATGACGGGAAGGGAGAACACATGAGATCATTCAGAAAGGCTGTGCAAGGCAATGCCCTAACACACAGACACCACTCCCTGAACAGCAGAAGCCATTGAAATCTGTGATGTTAAAGGAGGTCCTGCCTTTCAGCTACTATCAGTGATCACAACTTCAATTTGATTTGTGGAGGATCTGATTCACCAGGTCCSAGAACTGCAGACAAGGTAAGAAGTTTCTAAAGGGCTGTCTTTTCTCTAAAATGTGCCATGTGTATAAAGATGCTCAGATACATTGAAAGTGCAGAAGAAAACAAACAGCCAAACACCATCAAATGCCACAGCAAACAACACGTTAAACTTCTCATATAAAGCAATATTTTTGTTTCACAAAAAAAAAAAAACTTCCTATGAGCCTTATTAAGAATTTGAAATAAGATAAGGATTTTTTCCTTTGAAGGGACAACTCGCCTGAAGCTGAGGAAGAAAAACARGAAACCAATCACAGATTTCACCCCGTGGGTTTCAGCATAGATGATCTCTCCCACTGTATTTAGGCTATTGTTTTCTTAGAGGGACACTAGTGCTGTCTTACYTCCTACCTTTCTCCACACTTCCAGCGGTTAACAAATCACTCACATGGTGAGATTTTCTGGAAATGTTAAATAAGGAACCTTCTGGGTAGAAATAAGTTGTTACAATAACAAGCAATTCACTATCTGAATGCTACACATACTGTATCATCTTATTTGTATTTCACAGTTAATCTCCCAGCTCACAAAAGTTTTATCGGATTGGAGGCATGTGCTGTATTCCCCTTTATAAAATTTTACAGTCCCTTGCTATTCTCACGGCTTGTTTTATAGGCACAATTTGCTGCTTTAATCTCACCCAATTGTCATGTTCTAAATCACGGTGTATAAAAATGTCTTAAAAGGAGAGATGCGCTGAAGGGTAGTACTTAATTACACTTACTGCCTGATTTAAATGTTATCTGTGCTTTGCCAAGTGCCAGGCACAGAGTAACCCAGCAGTGCAAATCTGCATAAACTGATACAAGTCATTATTGGGCTTTTAATAGCAACCATGTTCTCCTGTGCAGCATTCTGATGAAGGTGTGTTCCTCCTCCTCCTCCCCCGTTAGCTTGTGAGAAAATTCAGAGAGGAGGTTGGAGAAGGTGCTAATTGGTAGGGTCTTTCCAGTCACTTTTCTCTTCCTTATTTATTTTGATCTCCTTGCAGGAATCTTTGTCAAGACAATTTCACTGGTCATCCTCATGATTCTAATGTGTCCTAATGAAACTGAAGAGCAGAGCACACAGCTTGTACAGAAAATCCATTTCTTCCAATCCTCCTCACCGTCCAAGTGAGCACGTCAAGGGGCTGATTTGCTGCCACACTAACTACACTAAACATGCAATTAAAGCCCCTGGTTCAGGGGAACAAAAACGCAGCTTAGAGTACAACAGATCTAAAGGCTTTCTACTTCAGGCTCCAATCCTTGCTCCAACCACAAGTCAGACAGACCATCACAGAAACACTCTAATCAGATCGCTCTGGAGGGAAAGCAAGAAAGCACGCTTCTTTGCATAGCTTTATGAGATTTGATTAGCCAGTGGAGGTAAGACAAATACTATGACTCCCAGTAATATATCAAGTAGCTTTATTTCTGGTCCATACCACCAGCATAGATTTAATTCATTTATTCTTTTGTTCCCATGAGCATACAGTGCTCATAGTTCAGCACTGCCAGAGTCTAGAAGGGATTAAAACACCCAGTTTCATGCAAAGGACCGAGTAAGCAGATGTGAGAGMGCATCGGTGAGTCAATCCCAGATACCCACCAGCTTTTCTAACTCTGTACATGGATCGAACAATGTCAGATCAGCCATAATTATACAATACTAATCCATACCCATTTACGGGGCATGCTTCTAATCATGACACGTTAGCATTGTGGCAAGTAAGATAAACATACTACAACATTGTCCCTTACAGGTATATGAAATATGTATGAGCTACTGTACCAGTCACAACAGTACATACACAACACCTATTTCAGCCTTTGCAAAAATAAGCAGCTGTTTTAAACACGCTCCTGGCTAAAACCTGAAATAAAGGGGAAAAATTTTCAAAATAATTAGACATTTCATCACCTGATTTTATGTATCTCCTAAAGCCCAGTGACTTTAGGAGATTTTTTTCCTCAGCTTCTCAAGGAGCTGAAGCTATATAAAGTCTTGTATGGCAGAAGCTGAACCCCTCAGAAGAATCTGGTTTGAGAGGAGAAGCAGGATGGCTCAGCAGATTGGTACAGGAGCTTTTTTTTTAAAAAAAAAAAAAAAAAAAAAAAAAAGCAGCACTTGAGGTCAGTAATTCTACCAAGGCTCTGGCTGGATGATTGTGTTTTAACAGTTCCCAAAACCTGGTCTGTGGATCCCCAGTAATAAGCCTTCCTTTGGGGAGACTAAGAGGAAGACCTGAGGTAGCAAAAAAGCTAGGGTATTGGGAAGATGTAGTTCACAAGAAGCTCGTTCACTCACTTTCTCTTAAAATGAAGAGTGATATTTTCCAGACTGCTAGTCTCTGAAGCCATGTGAAGAAGTTCAGAGATGTCTCAGGAGATCCTTTCACACCTCAACAGTGATTTTAATTAAAATTTTGATGACAAAAACGCATAGTCCTCTGCAACTAATTTAGAGAGTTAAAGATGACCCATAGCTTCAAAATGGGTGAGACCTGCTGAGTTAAAAAAACCCTGGCTTAAAAGTAGTGAGTTTCTGGGTTCAGTTTGCTTCATAACTAGGAAACATTCCCCCACATAAAGGCTCATTACAGAGGCCACATACTAAATGTTTGTGGAGACAAACCAACCTTGCCACTCCCAGGAGCTGTTGCTCCGTTAGAGAAAAAAGCACATTAAAGTGCAGCAAAAAAATTCACTTTTCAGAGTGGTCGTACCACCCTTCCAGGCAGCCTCCTCTGATGGCTCCTACCCACACTCCTCATTCCAACACACATAACCAAGTCTGACAACAGACTGCGGACAACCTTGGGGCTTCTTCTTATTTCCAATGAAGTCAACTTTTTTAAAATAATAATATTACAGGATTAATTACTGAGCAAAGTCTCTATAAACTTATCTGCTTTTGAAACATCTACAAAAGCGTAAGTGAAATTCCAGAGATAAACACACACAAGCTCCCTTTTAATTAAGCAGTGTGCCTCTCTGTAGGGGGTGATGGAGTGAGCAGATGCAGGGGGGATTGCCAATTAAGATACAACTTCTTTGACAGGAAGGGTACAACCACACGCAGGAGGAAAAAGGAGAGGAATTTGCCATGGAAGTCATTATTTTAATTGGCTGCTCAGACAGATTATGCATTCCCCACATCTGATGCTGTATTACTGATCCAAAACGATCAAAACACATTCTAAGCTGTTCGTACCATGTTAAGACTAACGCTATCTGCGCTTCTCACTCATCCCGTTTTAGAAAGCTGTAACACAGGAAGTATATATTTTGGAGGACAAAGCAAAACTGGCTCTAGTCAATGAGCTAATTTTCAGTGTTAATTAGAGAAACAGAGAGCTCTTGGATTCTATTTCCTATTATTGGTTATTATTCAGTAAAGACTATATACTCTTAGCAAAAACTTCTTGAAAGGAATGCATGTTATTTTTGGCCTTAGTTAAAAAAAAAATGTTTAAAATGCAGGTGCATAGCTAAAAACTGCTGGGAAAGCGCATGAATCGGGATGCACTCAGAAAGCAAACCTGAGGACAGCTAGTCATCCATCTTCTGCATAACTTCCACTGATCTGATATACAAATATTTGTTCTGTGTTGACCTTTATCTTCTGTGATCCTAATGGTGACACTGTCATTCTCTCAGCTTCATTAAAGAGCTACATATTAACTTTCACTTTTGCTTTTATTTGTCTTTAATGGAAATGCAAATCAGTTTTTGCATAGCTTTTTCTATGCCTTTATATGCATGGAGGAAAAAAAAAAATAGCAGGAAACTAAGAAATGGCTTCTTTGACTTGCAGCATACTCAGGGTTCTTGATTTTGTCTCCTTATATGCTATGTCCCAACCACAGAGGACAGAGAATACAGGCATGGAAACAGAGAAAGAAGCAGCTGCTTTATCCGAGCCTTCTTCCCCTGCACATGAGCAACTCTGTCGCCCAATCCTATCAAAACGCAGAAGCAGATTGGGATTTCACTGTCTCCACTCAAAATAAATGAATGTGACAGAAAAGGACCCCTTGTCTTTGTGAACAGAAGAAGAGCTCAGTTCTTATCAGCAATGGGATAACCAGTAATGTATTTCCACCTTGGGAAGACAGCCTGGGCTGCAGAGGGAAGCTGGCACAGAAAAGCTACTCCTTTCAGGCTCTCTCCAGCTTGCAGGCAAGTTGAAAATAGCAGCAATACTAAATCTCACAGCTGTACACAGCAAAAACAAATTCTGGCCTTTGAGGTCAGAGAGAAAAGCCTGTAAAGGTAAACCTTATAGGCTCAAAGCACAGAGTGCTGCAAACTGTCTACTTTAAAGAAGAACATATACAATTTGAAGATAGAGAGTGGAATGCTGCAGTGAAAAGCAACCAACTCGCTGTTTGGAAAAGACATCAACGAAGACGTTATTGAGAACCGGCAGAGCCTTCCAGGGTCATGGCCCTCCTAAGGGCCATCACATCTCTTAATCCTCCCATAAACTACACCCCATTACCCACACTAAAGCACTCTTCAAAGCATGCTGCTCTTCTAGTTAAAGACTTTCTTCTCATTTCTAGTCCAAATTGATTCATAGCCAAAGTATATCTTTTTATTCTTGCTCCAGTACTTTGCTTTAACTTACTTCTTCTCCTTCTTTGTACTCCCCTCCAGTTTGTTTCTAATTAGCGACCAGGCTCCTTTTCAGCCTTCATTTTCCTGTATTCATCTCCTCCTGAAAGAACTTCTTCACAGGGTTTTGATTATGCCACCAGCTTTTCTCTGGTCCTGGCCCAGTAAGGATCCCAGTAAGGATTCATCTTTCCTAAAGTCGAGTGACTAACAATACCTGCGTTATTCCAGTGGAGACCTCACTAGTAATATTTCCCCAGTCATCATTAGAAAAGCCTTACCTTACCTGTCATCAACCTCTGATCTTCCATAGCTTCACCTTAGACAGAGCTCACAGACCAGCTGACACATCTTACTCCTCCGTTGCTTTCCACTGCAGAGCTCCCAGCTTTCAGGACAAATCCTCACGAGTCCTTCAGTGCATGACCTTACGCTCTGTCTTGTATTACCAACGAGAGGTCACTTTTTCAAAGCACAAGAAGCGTGTGGCTTCAAAATTCACTACAGCTGCACAACCCGCCGTTGTTACAGAGGAAAAGAAAAAAATCCCCATTAAAACAGTCTTGTATCTTTTCCTCTGTCTGTTTTCCTCTCTCCCATACATCCCCCAACTCCATTTTTCAGGACAGAAAAGCAAGAGCTCCATTTTCCCCGTTGGTGGCAGCTTGCCACCAGTGACCCCTGTGACACTCAGGAATTCTTTTAGCAGAGACCTCTCCCACGCAAAACCAACACTGAAATGTCCTACTGCCCCCACTGCCTCTCAAACCATGACCCCCGTAGGAACTGCTGGCACTCAGACATCACACTGAAAGCTTCCCACGTCTCTCACAAGCACGTTAGGCATATTGCGAGTGCAAAACACCGRTACAATGCTTTCAAAACACACTGAAACTGGAACAGCTTCATAGTATTACTGTACTTGGTTATTCATCAACACCTGAAAAACATGCCTGTAAAAGGAGTTCAGGATATTAACTTTATGAACGAAAAAGTGAAGAAGGAACTTGATTTCAGCCAGTTAATTCCTACATGCAGCAAGTGCATCTCTCATTACAGGTCTCTCATCCAGCAGAGGTTGTGGCATGTGGAAGCCAAGGCCAGATCCAGCAAAGTTCAAAATGGAAATAAGGTGTAATTTTTAAAAACAGAGGAAAGTGCCTCTACCTTCATTTTCCTTAGGTAGATCTTCTACCACTTGAATCCATTATCCCACTATCTAATCCTGGATAATTTTCAAAAAAGAAAAGAGAAGGGGGAAGGAGATGGTGTTTTCAAAGACAAAAAAAGCAAGTAGAGGGAAGAGGTGGAGAATCAGTTTAATTTTAGGTAGCTAATTTCAACATCCAAGTCAGGACCGTCAACTCCTCCCATACTCAGAGGAGAGTATCAGGCTCTAAATTCAGAGCACTGAATCACCTTGTGGAGGCTCTAGTGACTATATGTGGCCTTGATGCTCCCAAATTAGATGCCTGAAAATGGATGTGACTGCTGCTCTTGGTCATCTAATTTTCATTTAACACTCCCGGGAGCTGGATACCTAATGTGCCTTTTAACTTTTTGCTCCACAACTGTATAATGGCATTAATGCAGGAATCAAAAAATAAAGTATCAAAATTATCATTTCTCCTTTAAAATATATGACTGTAGTGACTATAGTTTCAAGAGTTTCCTCTGATTTTTGGCCTTTTGGAGGAGATACTCTAACTAAAGTACAAGATACAACATCCAAAAGTTTACAGTCAAAATTTATCTACAACATCCTGTATTCACACAGTTGTCCAGTCGACCTTTATAATTAACATAGATAAAAAACAGAAACATGTCCTTGCAGTAAACATGGACAAAGCAAACTTCATGCCAACAGACTGTATGCGAGGAAAAGCACAGAAATTATTTTAAGGATAACATCAACATAAATCCCACTGATGACACTGTTTTTGAAGACACAGATTTCATAATTCCTTCTTTTCATCCTTGGCACTTTTCTCCTTTGAAACAACTCTTCCATCATTGTACGACTTAAAAAGCAAAACAAACAAACACACACCAAACCCTCACCTGTCCCCTGCTAACGAAAACTCTCTTAAAACATAGCAGTTCTTGCAAAACGGCACTAAAGTGACTAACCTTGCACATAACTCTCATTGGACCTTATCTGGCACAGTGCATTGTCAGAAAGCAGAAAACGTAGGGTTGTCGCACATTATCTGTAATAAATAGACAGTCCTTCATTTTAACGTGATACCACTGCCAATATCAGCCCTGCTGCGTGAAAAGCTGATGCAAGGATTTTGTTATTTATACAAGTGCAATGAAACCCAGTGAGACCGGATGCAAGCGATGGCACTTTCCAGCAGCTCACACATGCTGCATGTCCATGCAGCACCTTTGTAAGGTTAGAGAAGCAGCTTAGATCCCACACACCCTGTATCAAGGCAACTGGCAAGGTACGAAGCAGCTTTCTCTCTAGCATCTATCCCTCTTCCCAGTCACTGCAGTAACAGCGTTAAGTAGCACAAGCAAGCCTCAGACTCAACAGGACAAGCAACGTTACAAACAACTAAGTGAGCTCTCTTAATCCCCGTGATCTGAACAACGGATCAGTCCTCCTTGCTCTCAGCTTCCATGCTGCTGGAAATCTCTTCAGAAATGGAGGCAAATTACCTATAGTCATTTCTCTGAAATGCATTTCTAACTGACCTCTCTTGAGGATGTGTCACACTTCCATGTGTGTGCCTTATTTCCATCTGTGCATATTACTTCTATCCTTTACTACAAAAGACCAATTAAACTAGTGGTCATCTGTATGGAAGATCATGAAGCATAACATAAGGAGAAGCAATTAGCACTGGCATTAAATGGAGCAGACAAACATTGGGTGGCCTGAGGCATAAAATGCGCACTGACAATTGCAAGTTCATCTGTATCTTGAAGCTCAATTGAACCTCTTGTCATCCACAATGGCTACTGGTTCTTTCCCCCCCCACCACCACCAGTTGGCTGTCTTTGAAAATTCATTTAAAATATCCCCATGACTCCATAGAGTTTCTGAGGAAAAGCAAATGTGAAAGCAAATACAACTTCAGTGCCACACTCAAGCAACTTAATAAGAGGCATGTGCAGGAGAAAACAAAATTATCTTTTGTTGTCACCAACATTAAGGCATCCATGAATAGAAAGACACTCCACAGAGAACCCATCCATTTAGAGAAAATCTAGGCTTGCTTTTCAGTCATTGTAAGAAAGACTAATTCCACTAGGCCCTTTGAGTTGCACCACCGTGAACTGATGTAGCAAGAAGTCAACACCTCATGGTTTTGGAGGCCACCACAAAGACGAAAACATGGGCAGTTTGCATTTGGAAAATCTATTCCTGTCACCAAAGGCAGCGTCAAAGATTATGTTGAGTTACTGCCACATTTGAGGCTCTGTCTTCTTGAGACCAAATAACTGGAACCGCAGAAATATCATTTCTTTCAGCCATCACTGCACCAAGATCATGACTTCAAGATCGCAGCTGTTCTGGGAAAGACAAAGCTGTTCCTCTTCGAACTGCAGGTGCACAATTGAGACAGAGCAAATCCCAGAAACAATAATGGAAGGAAGGAACAACAAGGAAATTAAGTGAAATTATCATCTAATTTTATGTGAAAGTCATCCATGGACTGGCTAGTTTGATTTTATCACAAGATTTTGAAGCTATTACATGAGCCTTTTAAAAATCTGCTTACTCCCAAAATAGGCAACCCAGGTCTCATCATTGAGACGACAGCATATACTTTTGTAACAAATGCCCCTTTTTAATGCAGGGTCACCACCATGAGCCTAAGAGAAAATTCTTGATGAGACAAACTTTGGAGATGGTGCTGATTTACATTTGATGGGCCTATTAACCCCTGGACAAGACTTTCCCCGCCCTTCAGTGAACAAGAACACAATTTAATGAGTAACTGCTCTGTGCTGCTATAGCAGAGAGGTTTGATAGCCTTGGCACACAAGGTCATAAGGAACTTGGAAATACAGAGACCGGATACTTGAGGAGAAACCAACAGCGAAAAACAAAAGGAAAGATTTGGCAATGGCAGCAGGCCCGTTCTGAGATGGGTATTTATGAGGACTGTGGAGTTTCTCCCACTGCTTTTCACTACAAGATTTCATTTATATATATACACATATATTTCTCAGCAGGAGAATCTGATATATATATATCAGATTCTCCTGCTGAGAACATAGATAAGCTTCTAACATTAGATTTTCCATAAAACAGAGTTACAATATAAGGCTAGTGACAAATGCTGGCATCAGAGCCTTGTGGTACTGGTATTTTGTTAAGAGTTTCAAAGGGAAATAACAAAGACATAGAGAGTAAAATAAAGGTCTCTTCTTTTCCAGACTTGTAAGTTTTATTTTCTGAAACCTTTAAAACCTAAAACACTCATTAAAGTTGCTTTGTTGGTCACGTAGATAGCCCTACTTTCTCCTACTTTTAGTGACAAGAATGGCCTAAAACTGTAAGAACCTGTTTTGGGCAACATTAGTTTTAGTGTTTGATTTATTTCTCACAATAAATAAATTAAAGCTTATTGCCAATGATAAAGTCTCATCTTGTGTACCTCAGGGCATCGCTTTGAAAATTTTCATGGTGAAATCTGGCAGTGTCATGCAGTGTAATACAATAACACCATGGTGATGCATCAGTGATGGAATGCAGCATTTTCATGATTTCTGATTCTCAGAACCCACAACTCCAATTTAAGCTGTAAAGCTGCAGTTCCGAGTAGGACAGAAAACAGTATTTAGGACATGTCATGTAAAACATATCCCACTTCTTTCATCGCCTTTGCACAGCTAAAAAATTCATCAAAAAAAAAAAAAAAAAAGGAGAGAGAGACAGAGGGCCAGATGTTTAAAACCACAGACCAGTAAGTTTAGCTTCTATACAAGAAAAATTGGTAGAAAAATATAATATAGAATAGATCCATGGGTCTGTTAGATACTGGGGAACAGTCAACAGAGGTTTTGCAGACAGAAATCATGCATAACAAATCTATTAGGCTTCTCTGAAGGAGTTAACAAGCATGTGAATAGGGTGACACGGCATACATGGATATGTGTATAGTAGACACTGTACACTTGGATTTTCCAAAAGCCTTCAGCAAGGACCCTCACCAAAGAGCCTTAAAAAAAAAAAAAAAAAGAGGCTATGATAAAAGGAAAGGACATCTTAACCATAAACAACTGGCAAAAACAAAAATAAACAGAAGAATAAAGAACCATTCATCACAATGATGGGAGGTTACTAACAAATCACCTCAGCATAGACCTTTATTAGTCCGTATATTCATTAATGGTCTGGAAGTGTGCGTGTGCATGTTGGGGGAGGAGGGGGGATAATGAAGTGACAAACTTTGCTGACAAAATGATTAAGAGTAGGCAAAATTATAACTGATRTGAAAGCCGCAGAAGAGTCTCAAGACACGATGATTGGACAATAAAATGACAGAGTAAATTAAATGTTAATAAATGGAAAATATTGCACTGAAAAAATGAGTACGACTATCCACATAGAATGACAGGCTCTGAATTAACTATTCTAACTCAGAAAAGAGATGTAGTCATTACAGACAGTTTTCTAGAAACATCAGCTCAGTGCTCAGCAGCAATCAAAGGCAGGCAAAAAATGTTAGAACTTCTCAGGAAAGATTTGAGACTAAAAGAAAACATCATTATACAACAGAACAAACTCATGATTTATCTGCATCTTGAAAAAATGCTCTTATTTCTGGTTATCCCATCTTTAAAGGGAAAGGTACAAAGACATGCAACTGAGACGAGCAGAACAACAGAATTACTTCCATACTTCCAGAGAAACTTTATACATTAGGAATACTTTAAAAGTAGAAATGCATTAGGACTCTACAACTTGAAGAAGAGTCAAATCACCCAGTACTGATACATATCACAGGCAGGATGCTGGACTACATGGGTGTTTTGTCTGACCCACCACTGTTTTTCTTACTTTCTTGTGAGATAAAGGACATAGTAAGGACAATTTTTTGACTTTTTGGTGAAGTGTTAGCAGGGTAAGCCAGATCATGTTTAGATACATTGTAATAATTGGGCTGAGATTTGTAAGACACTTCTCTAATTTCCAGCTGGCCTGGAAGCAGATATTTAATGAGTAGTTAAGCATGTGGCTCACAATATGCGCCATAAAAAGCTTCCTTTGGTCTTATTCAGGTAACAGAATGGGAAACACTGCATGAGATTTGAAATTACGGAGTAGATTAAATTCAAGTTGCTTCATAAATTAGAAAAGAAAAAACCCTCCAGAGTTACCCATGCCATCTCACATCCCAAAAGGTCAGGCCCATTGCGCGAGCTTAGGCAGATACCACTGCATTTTCCATGTTTCATCTGAAAAGCTCCAACTTTCTATTTTCTATTTTTTTTCTACCTGCAATGTTATTAAGCAGCTTTGGCATGTAAAGAGTATATACTGGAACTACTAAACACAGCACTAAAACAGACAGACATCTAAAATACTTTTTATTATACAAACAGGTTAGGTTAAAACTCTCTCCAACCGTTAGAAGATTTATGCTGCTCTAGCTCAAAGATGCAGGTCCAAACTGCTCAAAAAGCCAAATTCATGCATCAGAAATTACAAGCAGGGGTTCAGGAAGATCAGACGCTTCCAGTAAGCGGAGGAAAATGCAATGGCCAAAACAGAAGTGTTTCCATCCCTGCAAGAACACTCTTGCATAGCCCAAAAGCAAGTGGAGAACACGGGACTTTGAGTCATCAATGATAGGACAGCCCTTTCCCACCATGCAGCCAACATTTATCTTCCTGACACAAGCAATGGATAGGAATGGAGCCAGTCACTTGAGGTAGCTGCTCTATTATAGCATCAGCAGCACATTCATCTTTTGGATCTGGCTTTGGAAGCAACTTTTCCACTACAACCATAGCCTTTCACACTATGTTCATGAGTAATTACCAGACGCTGAAGATGAAGGATCAGGCAAAATGTCTCTGACACATTTCAGCTGATGAATCTGTTTGATTTCTCTTAATGCATTTTCTTCCCTATGAACAAACCAAAATATAGTAGAATGACAAATGCCCTGACTTACTGTACATTCTGATGCTGAGAACACTTCTCCTACATAGAAGCTATTAATTCACTACATCATGTAAAAAACATTTTTGCTATTTACAAACCTTCTATACTATATCATTTGTCAGAAGATTTGACTGAACAAATACACTTATGCTGTAGCCAATTAAAAAGGGGCACAGCCAAGGTTTTTAGAGCCACCGTGAGCATGGTCTCCGCCTCATTTTTAAACCAGTTTTCATTTTGTAATTCAGACAGCTTCACTATTCAAAATAAAACAGAGACTACTAGCAATACACTCATGCGCTAAAACTATTCATGGTATGCCATTTACATAACAAGCTAATAGACTCTTCAGATATAAAGGTAGACCCAAATACTGATGGAGAAACATGCTAGTTTCACAATTTTATGCATTCTGGTTTTGGAAATATGTTGTAATATATTGTGGGGGAGGGTGGGGACAGGGACATAAAATGTCATGCAGCCCTCACCAGTGTAATGAAAATTTGAAAAAGGTAAGAGAGCTCATTCCCAAAATCTCTGTTTGCATCTCAAACAGCTTGATTTTCACTAAGCTACACTTTTGCCTGTACCTTCCCCACAAACACCAGCTCAGGCTCACAGGCTCTATCCCCACTTTGAGGGTAACCAGCCTGCTCACAGAATRGAGCAGTCTGGTTTCCCTTTGGTTATAATAAAGGCTCATCTTCCTTTTAAACTCCAGTTCAGACTCCTTCTTTGCTACTGCAGTAAAACTCCCACTGCATCAAGGGATGACCGAGAGCCACGGATGCGTCTATGCTGCAATCCAGAGGTGCGACTGCAAGCTTACATCACCCAAGCTAACGTCTAAGTAGCAGCAGCAGATACCGATAGCTGTGCAAATATGACAGCACAGCATTCAGCCTACTTCAACTGCCTGGATGCTCCTGAGGAAAGTTGAATGGGGAAAATACTCCCTGCTGTCACCATCTCTATTGATACCTGAACTAGTAATTTGGGGCCAGCTTGGCTGTGCTGCCTGAACTGCAACCGCTCCAATGGACTCCAGGGTCAACAAACACCAGGCTCATTTGGAGGAGGGTGATGCTGGATGAAAGATAACAAAGCACAAAAAGGGCTGAGCTTGAGGGAACAAGAGCAGTCTGGAGAAACACAGCCCACGCGGACAGAACAGCTAGAGCCGACCTGGAGAGAGGTGGGATGATCAGCTATAAAACCCTGAATGTGCACAAAGCAATACATCTGGCTCTCTGGAGCAAGAGCACGTGTTACAACTCTTCACACCGTCAGGCCTTTCTCCTCAGAAGAAGGGACCTCATCTCTATCAAACTGCAAAAAGTTATCAGAAGTCTAACTGATCCACTGTGAGGAATGTGATCAGCCCCGAAAGAAGAAGAGTGAGAAGTGACCACAAGGAGGGCCATGCCAGGGTTGAGTCGACATCTGTATGACAGCGCACATCCCAGGCTGATAGTGTGCTGAAGGGACCTCACAGCCTGCCCAGAACAACACGGCAAGGAGCCCTCATCCCTGCTCTGTGGCTCTCTCGCTGTACGATGTGAACACCCAGCCTCCCTCTTTGAAACTCTTGAGCCATGGGATGCTCATAACTGTGCAGCTGAAAATAAGTGCAATGATGAACTTTGATTGCAACCTCTTGTTATATCTGACTCCAACAACTGTAATATTCTTCACAAGTTTACCTTTGAATATATGCAGATATTTCAATAAAAAGTGGATTTTTTTTTTAAGAAAGCTCCTGTGTCAGTAATAAAAACGTTGTTAAATATGATACTTAAATTCATTCATCTCTGTCAGTTTTCACAAAGGTCCTTCAGGAATTACCTGTTAAAAGAACACATCRTTACTCTAATGTTCAGAAATTGGTGTGTGGATGCTTTTTTTTAATCTAAACCAGTAAATAAAATGCCCACCTTCAAAGTTTTCCAAGTGTGAAATTAAAGCATGCAACAGCCTGTAACATCAGTCTGCACATGGGTTCATGCCATAATTCTCAGGAAGAGAAACCAACTTTGGCAGAGGACTCTGAAAGTGCCTGYTGCTCAGCAGCCAGAGCACTCTGCTGCTGAAGTCAGACAGAAAAAAGGGGAACAAGCAGAAGGGGGAAAAAAGAAAAAAAATCACACAGATTTGTTTTTCAGACAACCCAGCCAATACATTAAATCTTTTATTCACACCTTCAGAAATCATCGTCTGTTGGTAATCAATTACTGCATGCCTGACTGTTCCCAATATTTTCACTGACACTGCTGACAGTAGAATTGGCCTCTTCACTGGTAGCCAGCAGAAATCTGTAACTTGCTCTTGAATATCTCATTCAGATCTAATACCTCCTTTTAAGTATCTATTTCTGGTGGAGTGTAAAATAATCAACCTATTATCAAAGCACTGCAGTTTCATCATTACCCCCCCACTTCCAAATTAATCATGTTTCAGTACACACAAGGCAAGCCTTTTGTAGCACACTCTGTTAAACAGGAACAGAGAAAAGTAGATTTCCCAGCACCTATCCTGAAACAGTAATACAGCTAATGATTTTCTACAAAATACCAGCACAAGCTCTGTGAAGGAAACCGCAAAATAATTCAGCTATTCAGAACAAATTTGTAATCAGAAAACCAAGCTACACTATGTAAGGACAGCGATTCTTATCTGGTCTTATTGAAACAAACTGAAAAGTAGTCAGATTAAAAAAAGTAAACAATTTCACAATTCAAGATGGAAAAAAAAAACACCACAGAAAATAACTTGAAAATCTCTCTTCTAAGTCCTGTAAAGCCTTTCATACCCCATGCTATGGCTATGCCATTTGTACACAGACATGGACTACCCTCAGCTATAGATCAAGCTCCAGTCAGTAAGTCAACTCTTCAGATCTTACACTTGCAACACAGTCTAAAAGTCAGAATAAAAACTGGGGGTTGCTGCAATGTACAGCTTTGAAAGACTTCAAAAAGTTATTGGAGCAAGACAAACTGCACAAGATTCTTCTGTATGAAGTCGGGCTAGCAGCAGTCCAATAGCTCAAAACAGCTCTCATTTAATTAGCTGTTTGCCATGTATAAGAGAGGCTGCAGGAAGTGCCCAGTGCTGCATCCTCATTTGTGCTTCACTGTGATCCATACAGCAGCGATTCATTCCTGAGCGAAACCGAGCTCATTATCCAGCAGAGATGAACTCTCCTCAGGAGAGAGGTGTTTCTCCTGCTGTTAATAGCATCAGTTCTATATGATCGCTCCCACTGCCTGCTCCGAGCAAGGCACAGCTGATAGGTGAAGGCGATACAGGCAGCGTGTGCACTGGGAAGGGTCCGGCACACCCAGGCTAGAAGCGATGATATGGACTGGTGTCCAACAATGCAACAGAGCTAGTTTTACCTGGAGGCAGGAAGGGAAATGCCAACCTTTCAGAAAAGGGTTCACAGGGCAGGTAAGGATTTGAAAGTAAGATCAGGGCTGTGTCTGGTTTKAATTCATTTTTATATACCAGTCCCAGGAAACAGAAAGCCTTCTTTGGGATGCTGACTTCCCGCTCGCCTCACTGACACTTCCAAGAGATGGTCTTTCTGCTTTCCAAGGAGCACGTTCCATGTCTGCCAGTTGGGCACATTTCCCTTCCTAAGCTCCTCAAGGCTTTCTAAAGGAGGCTTAAGACCCTTCATCACTATCCTCTACAGACTCTCAGTTCATGCTTTAAAAGGATACTTCCATTTATTTAGAAAACATCCACTGCAGAGTCTGGTCAGGCCCTTTGATTAAGCAGGGTAGGGTGTTTCGGAGCTCCACTCCACTTAAACAACCTCGTGCTACCAGGATAAGTAGTTTGATCTGTTATACTATACTACTAAAAGCCTCGAAGAATGGCACCTCATTGATTTAAGTGATGCCCGAACACAAATACTCCCTGCTCTGAAGATCGCCGTCCAAATCATCCACAGGGGCGAGGAGAAACAAGGCCCAGAACAGGATGCGGCCTCCCCAGCGGCATGCGGTGGGTCCGAGGCAGACAGGGAATGCATCAGGTCTCCAAAATACTGTCTTATTCAACCCAACTGCATTAGCTTCACATTGCTTACTTCCCCTTCACGCTTATCATCTTGCTTTTATCTGCCAGTGTTTTAACAGCTGTTTTCTTATCACATTAAACTGACATCTCTGACAAAAAACAAACATCTCATTCTTCTGTCTTTCCATACAGAACGCTATGGGGGAGCAAGTCTCTACCAAACCATACTGCCTATTTGCCTGAGCACAGATTTTACTACTTAACCGAGT